>NC_137613.1:27676384-28006384 GCF_963280865.1 Gymnoscopelus braueri | reverse complement strand
AGACCACTATTCTAAACATAATTGCATATAACAAAGTCATTTTATTTTCTAAATAAGACTAATCCCATAATCTTTGCACCCAGGACTCATATGTTGGAGGGTTGGGTTCAAGCCAATGTATAGTGATGCCTTTTATAGCTGCTGTGAGCATTATTTGTAAAAGCTATATTCGATTTCTTTTTCTCTCTGGGGAAACTCCCAGCAGGCCTATTAATGGATCCTGAGGAATTTGAATAATATTGCATTGACAGCTTTAAAATGATCATTCCAGTATTTTCCTATTTTTGGATGTGACCAAAAGGTATGTAGATAATCTGAATCCAGTTCTCAACATTTACTAGGTGAAGAGCCTATTTTCACCGTAATGTGAGGTCAATTAATGCTTGTTGAACATACAATTAAAGAAAGTTGTCTCAAACGCAACCTTTGCTTGACTGATGATTAAAAAAAACAATTGACACAAGGAATTAACAATCACACTTTGCGTGCAATTGAAATGACGGAAATCTGTTCAGGCTTACATGTGGGAAAGCATTGTCATCACATGTGCCAGAGAGATAGGAAGATGTCGAGAGGTATGTAATGAATGTGTTGAAGAAAGTATGCATGCATGCTACTCTTTCATGGCTCTACTAGATGGTAGAAATTAAACAGCATAACTTAACACTTCTATACTTAACCCTCTACACTTAATAAAGTTGACCTGAGTTGGCCCTTTCCCTGTTTGCTCTTTTTTGCCTCCACACCAAATCTCTTCGCAGAAAATAATTGATCTACAAGCTTGTAGATCGGCTATTTTCAGTGAACGTCCCCCCAGAACAGAGACGCTAGGGTTCAAATGGTTAAGAGGCGAGAGGGGAGCATGACTCACGTTTCAACAACTAATTTCTTTACCGAGTGCATGGTGCAGAATAGTTCATTCAAAACAGAAGAATCACCAGCACTTCACAGAAATGTCCTTTAGGTAGCTTTTATTTAATTAGGCATGGACGAACAGCATACAAACTCGTTTCAGCAGAGCCTAACTCAGCGTGCCTAATTAGATAAAAAAGTACCTAAAGGACATTTCTGTGAGTGCTGGCGATGCTTCTGTTTTGAAAGAAATTAAACTGCATACATTGCTATTATTATTAGGGCAGGCCTCCTGGTGGAGATATGCACTCTACTAAGTGGATTACAGAGGAGATCTAACCATGGTAGGCTTTGGAAAATATTCGGCAGTAATGTCAAATATACTGTACTGTTTGTAGTCAATGGGCTATACATGCCAGACCACTGGTATGGTCCTTTAACTATATAAAAAAACAATGATGTATGTATATGGAAAAATGTTACTCGTTACTAAATGTACTGCTCTAGTTGTGCTACAGTTGATACTGTAGCTAGTTGAATTAACAGTATAGACCAGTAACTGAAATGAGTAATGTACTGTATAAATAATAATATAGTTTATTAGTTGACCATGATCCTAACTCCGGGCTGTGGATGTTTTCCTTTCATCCCAGCTTCACTTGGAGCCTGAGCTTTATTTTGGAACGATCCCCAAGGCTGAACACTGAGCCAAAGACAGACGTCCCATGAATATCAGATGAGGCCTGGAGGTTCAACAGTCCTAAACCGCTTAAAATACCTCCTCCCCTGTAGTGCGTCCACACTATCTCCTAGCTGCTTCTGTGTATAACTCTGCCCATAACAGGGCTGAGAGAGTTTCGAAATGGCAATTGAACAGATGTCAGCCTCAGTCAGCATACGCAAGGTGTCAGGGTCAGTCAGGGACGGAGGGGGATCTCTGCCACTTCCTGAGAAAGCCTCCTTCTGAAGGCAACACAGCCCTGTAATTAAGGTTTCATCTTAATTCCCCTCCCGTTGGCATCTCAGTAATGCTTGTTAGCTGGTGGCAGTCGCTCACACTATGCGAGATTTCATGTGTGTCCCACTTTGGTGGTAAGTGGAGCTTGGCCAGTTAATGAGACTTTCACCGGCCCCAGGCTTATGATGCAGGCCCAATGTCTATTGTTACCATGACATTTCTTATCTCAACGTGTTTGTGTGTGATAGTGTATGAAACTGACATCATTTTGTCATGTCTTGTTGTCTGCATGCGTGTGTGTGCATGCAATTGTGCATAGATATAATCTCGGTTAACTACTTAAACCCTATACAGCCCTATACAGCTGTATACTTCGTTTACCAGACTACCGTAGTTCATATAAACTCATCAAAGTCACCGCTTTTTCCTCCAACACCAAATGTCTTTGCCGAAAATAGCCAATCTAAGCTCATAACGTGTCGCATTGTGATGCATTGTGAGCTTGTAGAGTTGCGATTTCTGTAGTATTTCGTCTATTTTGACATGCCCTGAATAGAAACACTGAGGTTCAAGTCGTTGATTTTCCACTCGATTTTGTAGATTGTTTTGATTATTTTGATTTAGATGATAGTTTCAACCATTATTCAACCATTTTTTGCCATCATTCAGTCTCATCCTGATTCCTACAGTATATGTACGGTCTCTTCGTTCCCCTCCATGAAGTGTGCATACTTAAACACAGACGGCCCATGGCCTTCCTTCCCTATGTAAAGACAGCTACAGCTCAAACTGTCAGCTCTCTCCTTCCAGCAACTTTTTCTTCATACTTCTCCTGTCATCCTCATCGTCAAAGCCCCGTCCCCAGAGCCCTGCTGAGACCTGCATACAAATGTGACGCCACGCAGCCACCCCTGACGGGATTTCATTTTTTGACAGACAAGGGGAGAACGTGCCTCTGTGCACGAAATGCAAACATCGAGGACCGACCTCCTTTGCATTCCAATCCGATCAAATTAACCTCAGTCAAATCAACGCAGAGGCATGAATTAATCATTACAACGCCGACCAGCTAATGAGAAGGCCATAGTGGACAGGCCTGGCACCAAGGGACCGTAACCATGGGCTACATAGTATAGCACCAGTACATAGGCTGAGATTTTTAGAGGAGCAACACATTAGAATCATCTTATATTGGAGAACAAAGCTCCAGGCAGCTGTGTTGCAGGGAAACTGAACCTCCTATAGAGGAGGAAAGGATAACATAGCGTGTCTTATGTTATATTGTGTAGAGGAAGCTCGGCCCCATGGGCTTTACTGCTTGGGCAAATATAGAAAAATAGGACTTGATGAGAGATGGGGAAAGAGACACAGAGGAAAATAAAGACAAAGGGGTTAGAAAAAGTACTAGAGAGAGCGAGAGAGAGAGAGAGAGAGATGTTGAGTCTACCACAGCAATTTCCTATTTTACCAGGCACTTCAGAGTGCTCCACTTACAAAATTAGCTCATTTTTTAAACCCCAGAAAATGGCATACCAGCTTTCCACAGAGTTAGTTCAATTCTACTGAACAAGGAAGCAGTCTACGCTCAAAACAGTTCAGAAGCCCTCATAGGGTTGTGTGTTTTCTCTCATATCGATTTAAACTACACAATTTGCATCATGTACAGTACAAGCAGTCTCAAAGGAGTGTGTGTGTGTGTGTGTGTGTGTGTGTGTGTGTGTGTGTGTGTGTGTGTGTGTGGGGGTGTGTGTGTGTGTGTGTGTGTGTGTGTGTGTGTGTGTGTGTGTGTGTGTGTGTGTGTGTGTGTGTGTGTGTGTGTGTGTGTGTGTGTAGGTGTGTATAGCGATGAGGGGGCTTGTTAAAGGAATGAGGCACAGCTGAGCCGAGCAATGTGGGAGGCTGCAGACACATGACGCCTCTCTCCTCCATGTAGCGTGTAGATGTGCTTTATCCTAGAGAGAGATGGCAAAACAGATAGATGGAGAGATACACATCACCCCGCCAGAGAGAATGTGAGTGTGGCAAAACACAAGTGAGTCAAGTGGAGCCTAGAAAGATGGAGAAGAGAGGAGATTGAAGCAGTTGAAAGGGATCGACAGCATGTTGCAAGAGAAGGTTGACAGAAACTACAGCAGTACCTTCCTTGAAAGGAGGATAGAATGCATTTTGGGGAGTGAGACAGTGTTGACTAACAACGAGAGAGAGAGAGAGAGAGAGAGAGAGAGAGAGAGAGAGAGAGAGAGAGAGAGAGAGAGAGAGAGAGAGAGAGAGAGAGAGAGAGAGAGAGAGAGAGGGAGAAAGGGATTGGTGTCTGTCTGCCCATCAGTGCACCAATACATTATTAAACATAGACTCAAAGTAACACACACACACGCACGCACGCATGCACGCACGCACGCACGCACGCACGCACGCACGCACGCACGCACGCACGCACGCACACCACACACACACACACACACACACACACACACACATGCGTACATGTGAAGTTGTTTTGTATGTCTGGAAGGTACAGACATAGCCTACTGTAGAAGCATGCTTGTATGCGGGAAGCAGAACAGTAATTATTATGGCTCAGATGCAGTACAGTTTGGTATATCTGCATTTTGCCCCATTTGAAATATTGATTCATGGTTTGTGGCAGGATAGTTCACAATGATAAAAAAGAAAAAGAAAAAAGCTAATTCTCTAACGAATACGATGCTCTACCACTCAAAGAGGGGAAAGTCAGTGATGATGAGCAAGAACGGTGTAGCTATTATGCTCCTCGGTTAATCACTTATTATTTATGAGAAAGAGATAAAGCATCCAGGCAATGTATCAAAATATACAAAAAGAGAGAGAGGGCATTAAAAGCAAAAGGCTCGTTCAAGGTTGAAAAAACAGGCTGTATTGGAGTAAAAGCAGCGAGGAGGAGGAGGAGGAGGAAAGATAAATGAGGCAGGCTGTGTTAAGGGATTGCAAATTCAAAGTGGATTGTGAAACGGAGAGGGTTAGAATGAACACCCCCCCCCCCCCATACACACACACACACACACACACACACACACACACACACACACACACACACACACACACACACACACACACACACACAGACATACACCACCTCCTCCGCTCTCCCCCCCTCACTCATACCACCACCACCCCCTCCTCCTCCTCCCTCTACCTTCTCTCGCCCACTCACTCACTCTCTCTCTCTCTCTCTCTCTCTCTCTCTCTCTCTCTCTCTCTCTCTCTCTCTCTCTCTCTCTCTCTCTCTCTCTCTCTCCCGCTCCCTCTGTAAACCTGGCATACTCTATTTCTCTCACACACTCTGCTGCAGTCAACGAAAAAAATATAATGCACAGACCTGTGATCTTAACAATGCTGCCGCCGTTTCTTTTGTTCTTTTCGCGCTGAAGGGTGTATATACGGATTACAGCGACAACACCAAGGCAAAGCGACTCTTTTAGCCCCGCGTTTACCTGCGATTCTCCTGCACGTCGTCGTTAAATGGCATTTTAAAACCAAGACTTAATATTGACCTATAATAACACAGGCACGTGAAGCATTCAAAATAGACAGCGGTGACATACGGATGCATGAACGGTCTGTCGCGATCTTGTAAGACATCCTTAGTGCAACATCTTCGAAGAGAGCCGTGAGTATGTAGGCGAATGCACAAGGCAGGCAGCAAGGAGACATGACAGACATACCGATATCAAACGCACAGATTCCTACCCGTTAATTGGTTGCAGAAATAAATCAAATCCGCCTTTGAATGTTTTATAAAGACGAGGTGTTAGGCTATAATCACCGCGCTCTGCGATGTCTCGCTTAAAACTAGGCTATTTCACAAGTTAATTTCAAAGGAGCTTAAAAATAGCTCAATTCAGCACCTCGGACAGCGCCAATAAGGTGCCACAGCAAAGAATTAGCTAGTTTACAAATTGGACCAAATCTCGGTCCCTTCAAACGTCCTTTTATTAATCGAACTGGCCAGTTCAATTAGGACACATCAAGTCCAGCCGTCCTTTATTATCATTGACCCCCTCTGTCTCTGTTCATTACGTGGGTTCTTCTCCAACCGCTTATTGATTGCGTTAAACGTGTAGGGACTGCATGCGCGCGGATCATTTGCCAGAAAACCACTTAAAAAAAAATCCCAGCTCAGATTGCAATAGTTTCTCCTCTCGCTGTTCAGAGTTTCACGGCGTATAATTCAACACGTGGCTAAACACAAATTATATTAGGCTACCTTTACCGTAACTTTTGAGCAGGACTAAAGAGTCCTAGATTTTTTTTACTTTGAGTAGCCTACGTTAGGATTTGCACCAGGCAGAAATAAGGTCATCTGGGAACCCATCGGCAAAAAAAAAGTAAAAAGAAAAATTCCTTCTTGAGAGATTAGAAATAAGGTAACGCGACGTATAGCCTACCCATCAGGAAAAACGAAACAAAAACAAAAACATTTAAAAAAGACTTTATGTAGAGATGTTCTCATCTCTGATGTAAAGCAAAGGCGATGCACAGTCCATGAACCAACGCGCACTTGACATCGCAGAAGAAAGTTGAACGTCTGCATAGGACCGTCTGATTTAATTCATTGACTCAAACAACTCCCACCATGGCTCATCCTCCTAGCCAAACTCTACGAGGGGACCGCCGCTCCATCCTCAGCCGTTCATTCATCCTTGCAGCGCTGACTTTCCTCCTGTCTTGGTCCTGCCCGGCTCTAGGCAAGAAGAAGCTCTACATCGGAGCTCTGTTCCCCATGAGCGGTGGGTGGCCCGGCGGACAGGCCTGCCTTCCCTCCGCTCGAATGGCTCTGGACCTGGTCAACAAGAGGACTGACATCCTGCCGGATTACGAACTGGAACTTATACACTATGACAGCATGGTGAGTAATATTTAACCAGCTCAACTCCACCGCTATTAGAGATCATCAATCATGCATCGGTTGTCATTAGTGGTGGGAAGAAGAACATGTCTCTGGAGTGAAGGTATCCTGCCTGTACAGTATAATTACATGGTGTGTTTAGTAAATTTATGTAAGGGCGTCATTAGAATAATGAGCTGTGCTTTTGTGCTTGTAAAAAAAAAACAGCATATGGTCATAAACAAGGTCAATGTTGTGCCATAATAATTGCATCAGTGTGCATGTTTTCATAAGTGCTGAAGGTGCAGGCTTGTGTACATTCAAATATAATACTCTCATGTAATGGCTGGGCTGTCTGGTGGTCACCTCATCAACTCTCATGGTCCTTCGATTTCCAATTGCTTTGACTCTGACCCAGCTCCTATTGGCTGCTTCATTTTTCTGTCCCTCTCTCCCGTCCTCCCTCCCCCCCCTCTCTCTCTCTCTCTCTCTCTCTCTCTCTCTCTCTCTCTCTCTCTCTCTCTCTCTCTCTCTCTTAGTCACTCTCCCTCTCCACCCCCCCCCCCTCTCTTACTCTTTCCTTCTCAGTCCCTCACTCTGTAGCTCTCACCCTCGCTCTCCCCCCTCTCGCTCTTTCTTTCTTGGTCCCTCTCTCTCCTCTTCCTAAAGGGGTCCCTCATCCCTGTGATCACGCACTACATGTCAACGTACAACACCAACAGTATATAATCAGTTAAAAACGTTAATGTTTTTAAAAGCATTGCCATGATAGGTCAGAACTCCGAACCTCTCTTCATTGGAACCCTGTTTCAAAAGACTAAAGTGGGGGGTGTAGAGGTTGGCATGACAACAGTAACCAAGACAACCGCAGTTCAAACATACACAGATTTGGCTTGATGGAAAAGGAAGGATCATGCACCTTAATATCGTTGCGTGAACGGGAACAGACGGATCGTGGGTGATGTAAGCCCGTAGCTAGGTATGAGAAAGCCGCATTGAACGCAGTTAGCCAAATGTCAAAAGTGCTGGTCAGGGCAGCCATCTATCATAGGCACTTACATGACCACAGACAGTCTATTGAAGTGCTCTGCCAGGGCAGCTGCAGGATGAGAGGAGTAGCCCTGCAGACAGGAGTAAATACATGCTGATGGATCTACTACCCATTACGATTCAGCACCACAGACACCTATGCCAAGAGCGAAAAATGCCTGTGTCATCAGGAGGCAAACCAACCAGAAAATCTCTCGCTATAGTGAATCTAGTTATTCCCCATACCTCGCCCCGCGATCGTGAGGTACACTCATTAGATATCTGTCTAGGCGATATGGTCGTTAAATTTGAAGACCGTCTCAAAGGACGGTGTGGGAGGACATGGTGGTGACGTAGAAACTGAGACGGATAAATTTGGCCATCTCATTTGAATGCGTAGGATAGTGACGGTGATTTCCCCCAAGTGTTGAGGCTAAATCAATGAGTCAGTTGCCACGCATACCGCTCTGAATTACTGTCAGGTTTTGTTTACAATTTAAATTGTTTGATTCAGGAGTGGAGAGGACAGCATTCTCCAACTCCCCTGCTAGCGAGCTGGTCCGACATAATATCATTAAACGTGGGAGAGAGTAATAACTGATATAGCACCATCTTATGTTTTATGAATGGGTTTGAGTTAACCTTCATGATACTTCCCCTGACCAAATAACATAAACTGGGCTGAATTTTGTGACCTAACGGAAATCAGCAGGGCTTTTATAGTTGATTTATACTTGATGCATTGTTAGCTTTAAAAACTACATCATAGAGTATAAATTAGGCTTTAGAATTCAACCAGTATTTCCCAGAGCTCTCTTCTTATTTTTTTTATCAAAACTTTATTTAAAGCTTGACAAACCTTTCCATATTTTTTGTATTATGTACGTATTATTTCATTATTAATTGAGTTTTATTTAAGAGTAATTAAGAGTATGCTGTATACCGTTTAAAAATATTTTGTAGGACACTCAACCTTGTATTTACAGACTTTCTTCTTGAGGATATTGACAGCTTATACTCAAGGTCCCCGCTGCAATTCTATCTCCTCCTGTAATTATGACTGAAATTCCTTATATGGCTCAAATACTACTTATTTTCTCTGTCATCATTGATATTTCAACAGGTAAAAATAGTTCACAAACATAAAGTGCATCTACGACACGACTCCGCCAGGCAGCATAAGTGTTGCACATGTTATGAAACCAGTCAAGTACAAAAGTATATATCTGTCTATCTATCAAATAGACAAACTTGTCCATTTGCCTGCCTGTCAATCAACAAATCAATCAATCATTTCTATATATCCATCAATCAATCAATCAATTTCTGTCTGTCCATATGTCCGTCCGTCTGTGTCTCTGTCTATCCATCTCATGCTTGTGCATGTTGTTTTTAATAAATGTGACACATTGGAAACCAGCTGCACGCTCGGCGTCCCCTGAGTGTGCCAGGAACAATTTACGATTTACAATTTAGGCATTTAGCCGACGCTCCTATACAGAGCGACTTACAAAGTGCAAGATGGGAGTAAATGGCATGAACAGAGCGATGGGGTGGGGAGTGGTGTGGGCGGTTGGGGGGCTGCAGTATGTCGCTAACAGCCCTCCCGGGAGTCTGGCTCACCAGCGGCTCTCAAATCCCCAAACACGTCGGTCAGACAGCCAGTGCGGCTGAAGCGATAGTGTTGGTTCTGGTTCCCCTCCATTCATTACCCTGCCAGATGAGCAGAATCCTCACTCACCACGAATCAGTCATGCTCATTCACCCTGAAGTTAATTGGGGCTCGCAATGTTAATTGTCCTTTGTGTCTCATGGAGTCTGTGTGATTTATGTAAATGTAGATTTGTACTGATTTGTCTCATTACTAAGATTTGTGGGGAGGGAACCGTTTCTTATTCTGCCAGAATAAGTATTGTTCATGTAGAGCACAATGACATTTGCATAATTATAGCTTCATCGAATCAAAATCCATGCTCATTCGTTCTTTTTTGTCTTTGCCACTGTACCAAAATGTCTATATCCAAGTCCTTTCTGTGGTCCCACTGTGCCCGCCGACCCTCTCCCAACCACAGGATCAATGATCACCATTCCCACACCATTATCATTTAAATTGCTTATTGATTTTTCATTGAGTGTAAGCTAAGAATAAAACTCCCAATGCCATTCGTTAGGTGTGGACTCTAAAGACAATAGAGCCTTACCTAGTGGGTAAATGTTTTTCCCAACGTCAACATAGATGAATGTTGTCCCCCCCTCCCTGGAAGAGCGTTCTCAGGAGACACGATCTGGGTGTCCTTGAAACGTGTCTCACCTTGTCGCACTCTCTCAGGCTGTTTGTGTATTGCCGTGAGCAAACCACTGTAAAATGAATTGCTGACTCTCTCGGTCCGGCACAGTGCATTTTACCTTCCACATATGTTTGTGAGCCATTTAAAGCCCTAGTGGTGTGCAGTAAGGGACGCCCACCTCCATCTTTATTTGATCTGTCTTGCTAACCCCCACTCGCCCCATCCCTGCTCTAATGCTTACAGAGTCTCTCTCTCTCTCTCTCTCTCTCTCTCTCTCTCGCTCTCTCTCTCTCTCTCTCTCTCTCTCTCTCTCTCTCTCTCTCTCTCTCTCTCTTCTCCTCCTCCTCCTCTGTCCCCAGTGTGATCCAGGTGAAGCTACCAAACTCCTGTATGACCTTCTGTACACTGAGCCCATTAAGATTGTCCTGATGCCAGGCTGCAGCTCAGTGTCCACCCTGGTGGCTGAGGCCGCCCGCATGTGGAACCTCATCGTGGTAGGTTCTCTTTCTCTCTTTCTCCCTCTCTGTCTGAAGCGCTGGTCTGATGTTTGCTACACCTTGGCACACGCTAACCCGAGTCCACCCGATGTTATATCTTTTACACGCATCAACTTGATCGATGCTGATGTTACTTGACAACACAGATTTTACACAATGTAGCGTTCAACAAATCTGTCTATTGTAATTGACTATTTGTCAATAACAATCCTTTCTCGCGTTTCTTTTGCTACCAGAGCAATTCTTTTAAAAATACAGGAAAGGACTCGGATAGGAGAGACTTGGCATACAGTACATTGGTACTACTGTGTGCCAAATGAATGCCCAGTGAAAGTGAATCTGACTCTCCAGGGCTACAGTATGTTGGCAATGCTTGAGTGCATGCCTCAGTCAGCCTGCCACTTTGACAAGGCAGCAAGAACTCCTGAGTGCACTCGGCAGGAGAATATTAACCTGTTGGAAAGTGGGCACAGGAACTCTGAACCACTAGTCCAGAATACCAACTACACCGTGAAGAAACCACACAACATGGCTTCATTCAATTCAGGATGCTGGAAATAAGAGCATGTGCCGTAGGGAAGTGATTCTCAACGTTATTAACTTCACTGACTCCCAGTTCGCTGTCGGGCAGAAACCAGCTAACTAATCATCATCATATATCATATATATCATTCGGGCTATAGGCTTAGTTAGTTATGTCAGTGGTTCTCAACCTTTTCAGGCCGCAATAGTTTTTTTATAGTATAGTTTGTTGATGACTTTTCATGCAGTAATGGTCCCCCCTGGGGGTCCCGGCCCACAGTTTGAGAACCACTGAGTTATGTGACTTTGAATTTTTACTTTGCATAACATAATAAAAGCATAAAAAAGGAACAGCACAAAAATTGTCTAAAAAAGTAAATAATAATAGCTAAAATGTATATAGCGCTTTTCTAAGTACCCAAAGTCACTTTACATAAAGAAAAGGAAGGAACCAGAAGAAAAAAAACCTAAAACAATAAAGAGGAAAAGCTATCCTGAAGAGCTGGGTTTTGAGTGAGGTTTTGAAGGAGTGGAGGGAGGGGGCATTTTTTATATGGTTGGGGAGTGCATTCCTGAGGGAGGGGGCAGCAACAGAGAAAAGCCCTATCCCCCCAGGTACGGCACTTGGCCTGGGGGACCTCCAAGAGTTTGGCTTCACTGGACCTGAGGGAACGGGAGGATACATAATGTTGGAGAAGATCGGAGAGGTAGGGGGGAGCCAGATTATTGAGTGGTAAGCTGGATTTTCTTGTGGATTCTTTGTTTGACGGGGAGCCAGTGTAGGTCGTGGAGGATTATATGTAATTATATGGTCTCTGGAGTTCTTTAGAATTACATTGGTTATCATTACTTGACAGTCCTTTTCCGAACCATCACCCTTGAGAATAATTCTCGGAACTTCCCTTGTGCGCGGGCTTCCCTAATTCTGCAAACTGTGACCTTTGTCGCCTGCCGACTCCACCCCTTGACAGGATACTGGTGAGCAGACGGGCAGCTGAGTTTTGAACGTATTGGAGTTTGTTGAGGACTTTGAAGGTGGTGCCGTTGAGGATACTGTTACAGTAATCAAGCTGGGATGTGATAATTGCAGCAGCTGGAAATGTCCGAGAGGGCCGCAGGTGGGCTATATTCCTGAGGGGAAAAAAGGCAGTTTTTGGTGATCTGTGTTTTCTGAGAACACTCTTTATATCACATGCATGAAGACTTCATACTGTGTGAAGTGGCCTAGCCAAAAAAATATCAACAAAACTGACCTGTAATTGTTCTGTTCAAAAACAGGGCATAACTGCAGTAGAGAGGTCATAACTCTACAGTAGAGGTATATGCCCTCTTTTTTTAACAGAACTATTACAGATCAGTTTTGTTGACATTTTCTGGCTAGGCCACTTCTAGAGATTATTTACCAACCCAGTTGGCTGAAAAAGGAACCTTCGAGCAGCGTATTTGCCCGCCTGGAGTCTTCCATCATGCAGTCGTGTTTTTTTGTGTGTGGTGATTTCACTAGCCTGACTATTTCAGTTGAAATCCATGGAGTCAACCTACATGTAGAAAATAATCCTTTTCAGTTCCGTGAGTGGCTATTTTGGAGTCATAATACAGGGGAGCATGAGCATGACAGGCTGACAGCTCGGAGCTTAGTGCAAGCGCAGCATTAATGTCATCTCCCTCTTTGGGGAATGTTGGTAAAGTGCACTCGCACAGAAAAAAGTCCCCAGTCCGCCATCCCTTCATTTTTCATGAATGCGGCGATTTTAGCATCAGAAGGGGCTTTTTTTTTTAGGACTGTAGGTCATCTAGAAGAGGATCTGAGAGTGAATCTGTCTGTCCGGGGCTAATCTTGCAAACTGCTTGACCGACCAGCCTCACAATTTTTACATAATGTTCCATATTTCTTTAAAGTTTTAAAAGGTCAAATATTTGACCCTTTAAAACGTAACTTTTATGCAGGAAGTCAATGGCAGCCGTTTCGGAATGAAACCTTGCCCTAATATGGAGACGATTGACGTAATAGTACTGACGTCATAGTACTGTCGTCATACAGTAGATTCTACAGTATGTCTGACAATGGCCACGTGAAGCCCAAGATCCACACAGAAGCCACACCGTTATTAAACCCTGTCTTGTGTCTTGTCGTTGCCAGGGCTGAGATTGCACGACCCGTATCCTCTGCACTAGACCTTGTCATTGTTCACTTGATAACACAGTGCCTCACACTGTGTAAGCGATCAATGAAAGATGGTTACTAAGAAACTGAACCTCATGTACTGTGGTTCAGCTGAAGGATATTGAGCCAAACAATACAGCACTGTCACCAGGCTACATTATGTTATAATCCTTTTCTCATTCTGCTGCCCTCCTTCCCACTTCTCTCTCCTGTTCTTCCTCTTTTTCTTCCACACAGTAACATCCTCAGTGTTAATTGATCCATTTGTGTGTACAAATGGAACGAAATGGACCCGTATGGGTTACTGTGTAAACTAAACTAAACATGCGTGGTTGATCTAAAAAACGGATGACGTCATCCATTCCTGAAGCTATCCCAAGCTGATACGTCATACACGATGGACATCATAGCCTTAAATATTCAAAAAGTTTAATATTTCAAAAAGTTTTATATTTCAAAAAGTATACAAGATTTCCAAAAGTTTCCAAAAGTCCCTGCTATTCCCAAAGAAGATGAAAAATGTAAAGTTTGAACGAATCTTCTAGGTTAAGTACCTAGAGTCAGAAGAATTGTATAATAATAAAGAATAGGGAGAAGAACATCTCTCCATGTATCGAGCCCACTAAATAACACTCAGGGTTTTACTATGTACGTGTCTTCCTACTGGTTGTTCTTTTTATTTCATGCTCTGTCTGTTTATTTCGTTTTTGGGGGATTCTCCCGTTACTGTGTAGAGCAGGGGTTCTCAAAGTGGGTCTCCAGCTAAAGTGTTGATAGTTAAGAACCAAATGGGCCTTTACAGATCTCTAACTCCGAGAGTGTACATTTGTACACTCTCTCAGTCATGGGGGTCTGTGGCCCTAATCATGCACACAAAACTGGGGGTCCTTGAAATTAAAAAGGTTGAGAACCACTGGTGCAGAGCAGTGGTTCTCAACATTTTCTGGATCAGGGCCCATTTGAAAATCTCAAACATTTTCGCAGCCCACTTAAAGGGATATTTCACTTTCAAATAAAATAAACATTAAAAAAAAATATTTTAAAAAAATGAAAGAAGTTATGGCAAAATCACGGCCCCCTCACACATTAGTAGGACACTCTAATGCGTGAGGGGGCCGTGATTTTTCCATTACTTTTTTCATTTATTTTTAATATATTTTTTAAATGTTTATTTTATTTGAAAGTGGAGTATCCCTTTAATTTTGTTTTAAATAACAAAATACCATGTTAAGTAATGCTTTAAAGTATTAATCTTGCCAGACCGCACCAATGCAACTCCTTGCAACTCCTTGCAACTCCAGTTGCAACCATTATCCCCAATGGCAGTTGTGACTAGTTGCATTGGTGCGGTCTGGCCTTTAGTGTTTTGCCAATTATTTGGTGGCCCACTTGCAATATCCTCACAGCCCACCAGTGGGCCCCGGGCCACACAGGTTGAGAATCAACTGGTGTCGAGACATTAGTGATGTCAGCGAGGTGTCTCTTTCCCTCTCGTGTCTCTTCTCTCTTTAGCTGTCGTATGGTTCCAGCTCCCCGGCTCTGTCCAACCGGCAGCGTTTCCCCACGTTCTTCCGCACGCACCCGTCCGCCACGCTGCACAACCCCACGCGCGTGCAGCTCTTCCAGAAGTGGAAGTGGACCAAGATCGCCACCATCCAGCAGACCACAGAGGTTTTCACATCGGTGAGAGAGGAGGAGAGAGATTAGTAGTGATATAGTGGTGGACAAAGTACTCAGCTCCAGTACTTGAGTCAAAGTAGATGCTCCTGGTCAGATTATATTACTCAATTAATTCATAATGTACTTTTTCCCTCCCTAGAAATGTTGCGGAGTCAAAAGTACAATATTTGTCTTTGAAATGTAGTGGATTGAAAGTATCCAAAAATACAAAGTAAAGTCTGCAGATACTCAAAGAATGTACTTAAGTACATTACTCAAGTACATGTACTTCATTACTGTCCACCAATGGTAGCGTTTTTTGTGAGCCGCCATGTTGGCTTTCTGTTTGTTTGTTTTTGTGTCACATTTCCCGTACTGCCACCTCATCAGCAAAACAGGGACTCGGAGAGAAGCCGACGGTGACTGATGAAATTGCTTCTCATTTCTCATTTCCTCTCCTCCCTCTGCTGTGTCTTATCTCGCCCATCTTCCTCCTCCTCTCACACCTTCGTCGTCTTCCCTTGATTGCCCCCTCCCTCACCACCCCCGCGGTCTCCTTTACCTGCTGTCTTATCTTGTTTGTGTGCTCGCACTCTCTCACCCTTGTTACTTTTTTCTTTCTTTCCGTTCTTTTACTTTATTTGTTTTATTTAGAGGGGACAATTTGCACATTCATGAACATTCAATACAGAACATGATCTCATGTAAAAATGCCGGATTTATCTAGAAGCTCATTTCCATCCGTTGTCCCTTTCGGTTCCTTTCTCCTTGGTGTCATCATCATCAGCATCATCCACATACCTTCCAGCCAGCCTCTATGCTCTTCCTCCTCCTCCTCTTCATCCTCCTCCCCCTCCTCCTCCTCCTCCCCCTCCTTCTCCTCTGCTACGCCTCTACCCCTCGCTGCTAATTGGATGACAGTTTCCCCACACCACCTACACTCTCTCTCTATCTCCTTCTGCAGTTCCTGCTGTTATGACCGGGTGTCACTCTATCTTTTCCGTTCACAGTCATTATGTGATCATTATTTTCATCACCACACCCCTTTATTCCTCCATGTCCCCAACCGTTCTCTCATGCTTACTGTTCTCTCTCTCTCTCTCTCTCTCTCTCTCTCTCTCTCTCTCTCTCTCTCTCTCTCTCTCTCTCTCTCTCTCTCTCTCTCTCCTTTGTCTTCTCTCTACCTCTCTGCCTCTCTCTTGCTCTGTCTCTCCTCCTCGCTTTCCCTCTTTCCCTCTCTCTTTCCTTCTCTCTCTCACTCTCTCGCTCTTACTCTCCCTTTCCCTCTGCCCCCTCCCTCTCTGTCTGACAGACTCTGGATGATCTTGAGGAGAGGACGAAAGAAGCAGGAATTGAAATCAGCGTCCGTCAGAGTTTCCTCACCGATCCGGCTGTTGCTGTCAAAAACCTCAAGGTGCCTCAACTTTGTCTCCCCCATCCCATCCCACCGCACCACCCCCACCTTTTCCATTTATCCCCTGCTGCCGTGGCAACTGCCAGGTGATTGAACGCAGGAGATCAATCAGGCCTCGGCTGATGAATACACCCCAGGCTCACTGTGACCAGCACCAGACGCCACAGACATCATGGCCGCTGGCCCTGGCATGGCACAAACACATTTAGTGGAAAGACTCCAGTTAACCACTTTGACACTGATGTCCCTATTTTGGGGCGAATCTTCAAAATGTGTCAAACATTTCAAACCATTTCTACTGTTTTTCTAAAATGTATCAAATAGTTTCACACATAAAAACTATGTTTCCTTTCCTTTCCTTTCCTTTCCTTTCCTTTCCTTTCCTTTCCTTTCCTTTCCTTTCCTTTCCTTTCCTTTCCTTCCCTTCCCTTCCCTGACCCTCTGTTACCCTACCTCACTCCCTCCTCCCTCTTCTCTTCTCTCTCTCCCTCCCTCCTTCACATGTGTGAGAGAGACTTGGCACCTACTTTAACATAACCTTGCCTAACATGCCGGCCTAGTTTTTTGGTGTGCTAAGATTAATTGGGCCCTCACTGGAGGAACCATGGTAACAGAATGAATATAGCACACCAGAGGGGAAGGATGCTGCTGTGCGGGGAGGCGTACAGGCCCACCAGTGATGGCTCACTACCCCTCTGTTCCCACTCCACACCCCAGGGCCATTAGCTTGTGATTCTTCTCTGCATCCTCTCTCCCCCTGTGTAACTGTTTGTCCCTCTCTCTCCAAATCCCCAGCGCCAAGACGCCAGAATCATCGTGGGCCTCTTCTATGAGACTGAAGCTAGGAAAGTGTTCTGTGAGGTACGGTAATTCATGTCTGATGATAAATATTGAGTAACTCTGCAGACAGGAGGGTCTAAAGCGTCTTGACAGATTTCATAATGCACCGGGGGACTTTTTATTTTTAAATGTTGGATGTTGAATCTGACTAGAATGTTTTTTTTCTCCCCATAGTAATCTTTTTTCCTGTGGGTTTCAGTTATCTCTTCCCGCTACAGAAAACACACGCACACACACACACAGACCGCTATCTTCTCGCTTACCGTACACATTCGCTCACGCACCACTTTTCCATCTCCCTCCATCATTTTGCTCGCTCCACTGGCCCCACACATTTTCTCTCTCTGCTGACCTTGCAGGTGTACAAGGAGAAGCTGTATGGAAAGAAGTACGTGTGGTTCCTGATCGGCTGGTATGCCGACAACTGGTTTAAGATCAAGGACCCATCCATCAACTGCACGGTGGAGCAGATGGCGGAGGCCGTGGAGGGTCACGTGACCACTGAGATTGTCATGCTCAACCCAGAGACAGTGCGAGGGGCCTCCAACCTGGTAAGCTGTTAGAACCTTTTGTTATGGCACATCATCACAAACAATGCCTTTCTTTTAAATGGTATCACATAACAGCTTCAGTGGATTTATGATGAAGTATACAGTACTGTAGCATGGACTGAAGTTCTCAGTCGCCATCACTGATTTCTGTCATTTGGATTCCATATAGAGGCCAGCATGTCTTTCTCTTGGCTTGTAACTTTAACACTGCTGCTCGGCACCATATGGCTGGTGAACTCTGCACTGCACAGCCCTGCACTGATAATAGATATTTTATTTCAATATTAAAGTAATTTGAATTGGTCAAACTAGCAATAGGATACATACTGTACTTTGATACATAATATAATACATACATAAGCATCTTCCGTAAAATCATTATGGTCCAATCTGTGCTATTCAACTGGCTGGATGTACTGTATGTTGAACAGCAGTAACATACATTTAGAATGATAATACTGAAACATCATCATTTTACTTACATATTGTGTTAATTGTTTAGGAAACTGTACGCTAGTTAGGGTGACCACCTTCAAACAGGTCCATTGAGGGACAGATGAACCCGTTTCGTGGGACACATGCACGCGCATTTTTTTGCGGTTCTGGGCGGATTGGGTTCGTTTTTTTCCAGTTTTTGGTTTATTTATTTCGGTTTTAGGGTTAGGGTTAGGGTTAGGTTAGGGTTATGTTATTTAATTCATATTTTTGCCTGATTTTACCGATTTATTATCAAAAAAAAATATGATTATTATAATTTTTTCATATCTTTGATTTTCGGGACATTGCTCTGCTTGTGCGGGACGCGGGACACAGGGTCCAATTTCGGGACTGTCCCGCGAATTTCGGGACGGGTGGTCACCCTAACGCTAGTGTGGGGGGGCCTCCGTTCACGCTGTTTCACAAATTGCAGATTGGCACGTTTCGGATTGATACATTTTCAGATGTGAGAGGTATATTTTTGCTTTAGTCCCTGAGTATTAGTTATGTTCCTTTCTCACTCACCCATATAGGAGCGATCATATCAGCACAGATAGAATTGCACAAATGTATATCAACGGGCTTGTGCAGGTGGCGAGTCGACCCTGGTTTGATTCCCTTGCTGGAGACCCTCTCTCTGCCCTCAGTAAATATATACTGTACAGCACATATCAGCATTGAATGTGCATGATGAGTCAGTTGAGCGTGGTATTGTTCTCCCTGGCACAATGACCCCTGCTAATGCATACTCTCTGAACCGGAGCGAGGCAGAGCCTGAGAGCATCTTTATACTTACTGTAGTTGCACGCTGGTGTCACACACCAAAAACAGCAGATCTACAAGCTCACAACACGTTGCATCACTGCGCGTCGTGAGCTTGTAGATCGTCTATTTTAGGCGCGCGACACAATGTGCACCCAAGTATAAATCAGGCCTGAGAGTTACACTGAGCTGTTATTAGTGTTCACTTTGAAGTTGTTCTTGGTGGGAATGCTTTGCGCTTTGTTCTGCAGCTGCAAGCCGTTGTTTCTAAATCTGGGTGCTGTTGGTCTTTTGAGGGTATACCTCCTATTCTTAACGCTGAAAGTAAAACTCAGCGAAACTCTCTCTGAGGGTAGACTTTTTTTCACATTGAAGTTCAGGGCACGTCAGCTCGATGTCTGGCGGTTCTATTTGAGCGAACAGAGGACCACTCGAGACGCCGCGAGTATTGATCAAAGCACAGTCACGATGACAGCGCCTGCGTGACGTGACGCAGAAACCTCTTTCTCCTTCTCTCTTCTCTCTCTCTCTCTCTCTTTCTCTCTCTCTCTCTCTATCTCTTTCTATCTTTCTCTATTTCTCTCTCTCTCCATTTCTCTCTCTCTCTCTCTCCACTCCTGTGCCATGCCCGGTGGCATTGTTGACACATCCAGCCTGCCAGTTGCCCAAAGAGAGATTGGCATGCACAGCTGGCAGTTGCAGGTTGACATGCTGTCTCCCAGCGAGAGTCATCCTGAAGGGACGCCAGACTGTCCCCTCAGTACCAGGGACCATTATGAATAACTAAACCCAGGGCCGTTGAGATAGAAAGAGTTGCGTCATCCCCCGTTCACTCCATGGGGGCAATTATTTTGGTGGATCACATAAGCAATGGTGGATCACATAAACAAAGAATATTCATGTCATTTTCAATATTAAATCAATTAGTGCCAAAACCAACTTCCAGTTGATTTGGAATTTTTGCTATCAGTCAACCTAACAGCTCCAAACAGTACACTACTGTACAGTTCCAAACATTGTATCCTCATAATGGGAGTTGATGAAGACGCGCAATACATGAACCACATGACCTGTAGTGGATCTGACCCCTCATTGATGCAACTCTTTCTGTCTCAATGGCTCTGAACTCCTTCTACAGTATATACCCCATACCACTTCCACCCCTGCCCAGGAATTGGGCTGCCCTGGTCCTGACTCCCGGGCAGCTTTTGGGTACTTATATCGCTTCCCATGCTAATTTATAAGATCCTTATGGACTGTACAGTCACCTGCTCTCTTCTCTTAGTTGATAAGCGGTGTTATGGACAGGAGCCATTTGCTATTTTTAGCATGGAAAGATATGGCCCTGCTCACTGTGACTGAGCCAATTTCCTCTCTAAGTGCATCTGTGTGGTGCACATAGGTTGGCAGCGTGGTATTTTGTCAGCAAGATGTCGATGTTCTAAAAATGGCAAAAACCAGTTACCATGTGGCCTTCCATGATAAATAATTAGACTCGGGAAGAGTTTTTCTTTAATAGCTCCCTCTAATTAACGCAGAGACTGTGTTCAAAGACGCTGTCTGCAGAGACTGTCTGAAACAAAGGTGTTAATTGTTGTCACTTCAGACTCAGGTGCCAAAAGAGGTGACAGGCTGAGAACGAAGGAGGCTCCATTCCATTTGCATAATACACCGGCTGCACAGAAAGCCATAATCTTTAAAAGACGTGGGTTGGAAGTTACTGGGACTCCTGGTGGGTTGACCTCTACAAATTTAAAGAGCATTTTGTAATTCCTCTCCAGAGGAGACCATCATTAGTCATTTTCATTAGAATTTAAAAGGGAGAAAATGGCCTTCTTTTGGAAGTTCTTAGAAGAAGTGACAAGATCATGAATCAGAAACAGCACTCTATAATGTATAATGCATGCTCACACACAATTGCTCACACACAAACATACGCGCGCGGCACACACACACACACACACACACACACACACACACACACACACACACACACACACACACACACACACACACACACACACACACACACACACACACACACACACACACACACACACTAACAAAGACATACATTATGCGC
Source organism: Gymnoscopelus braueri (assembly GCF_963280865.1). NCBI lineage: Eukaryota > Metazoa > Chordata > Actinopteri > Myctophiformes > Myctophidae > Gymnoscopelus > Gymnoscopelus braueri. The sequence goes on along the minus strand of NC_137613.1, from coordinate 27,985,424 downwards.
TCATAGATACATACATACATACAAACAAACACTCACTCACTCACTCACTCACTCACTCACTCACTCACTCACTCACTAACTTCTTTGTGACGCGGCCTTCTCCTTCTGCAGACGTCTCAGGAGTTCCTGGGCCAGCTGATGTCTAAACTTGGGGGTGAAAACCCAGAGGGGACGGGTGGGTTCCAGGAGGCCCCGCTGGCCTACGACGCCGTGTGGGCCCTGGCTCTGGCCCTCAACAAGACCGTGGCCCCCCTCAAGGCCAAAGGTCGCAGGCTAGAGGACTTCAACTACAACAACCGAGATATCACAGCTGAGATCTACCGAGCACTCAACACCAGCTCCTTTGAAGGAGTCTCTGTGAGTACATCCAGGGTTTGATTTGTAAAAAAGAAAAAAACAAAGGGGGGGACATTTTCTTAATCACTTAAGCCCAAAAAGGCAAAATAGTCAATCTAGAAACTGACAATAAATCGCCTTGTGGCGTGTTGTGAGACATCAGATACATATGAGACATATCAGACGTTGTGAGACATATCAGACGTTGTGAGACATATCAGACGTTGTGAGACATATCAGACGTTGTGCAACATCTACAGACGGTCTACATTTTCCAAAAGGGATTTTGAAAATGTATTTAATTCAGTCTGATCAAAAGCTGGGATAAAACATATCCTCACTGGCCATAAAAATGAATGACCAGGGGCGGGTTCAAAATTAGAGGCATGGATTTCCTGCCATCTCCCCAGCAAGTCCAACCCCGAATCCCATGGGAGGTGGAACAATAAGGATAAGGAGGAGAAGAGTAGCCATTGTAATGCAGGACGGCCGTAGCTGAGTGGGTAGAGAGGCCGTCTGGGAATAGGTTTGAACCTCGGCTCGCCTGGTCTACGTGTCGAAGTGTCCCTGACCTGAACAAGACACTTATTCCCTAACAGCCCCCCTGCACTCGCCTGAGCCATCTGAGCGGCCATCTGCTGGGTGGATGTAGAAAAGTAATTTCTCCTCTCCATGGGATCAGTAAATAATAAAACAGAGAGAGTTAGAGCGGGAAAGTAAAGAAGGAGTGTGTGTGTGTGTGTGTGTGTGTGTGTGTGTGTGTGTGTGTGTGTGTGTGTGTGTGTGTGTGTGTGTGTGTGTGTGTGTGTGTGTGTGTGTGTGTGTGTGTGTGTGTGTGTGTATGTAAGGCAGATGGGTGGAACATTAAAGATGTGTGTTTTTCTTCCAGGGCCATGTGGTGTTTGATGCTCAAGGCTCTCGCATGGCACTGACTCTGATCGAACAGCTTCAAGGTATTTTTTCATGCTTCTAGTTACTTTAAACTTACATTTGAATGTTCATAGTTTGTACAGACAGCACGGCATAGAGAGACACAGGAATACAAGGGCTTACGGCAGCGATGGCACACTATTCAGCACGGAACAGGTGGCGTCGTGGCATTGCTGGCATTAGTAACGTTTTCATGTGGTTAAGGTTACATAATGTATTTGCGCCAAGCGATAACACTCTTTTTGCATGCATAATGAGATCTCAGTATTCTCCCACAGTGCTGCACAGAATTTGCTCACTCTAGAGTTAAAGACGTGTGTTAAGAAAAAAATATATAATAAATATCTCCTTAAATATTTTATTGAAACTTGGCGAGTTTCAGATGTGCCGCTTTTTATGTTCCTGCCAAATTAGCTTTAATGAATTGTAGCGCAAAAAGTACACAGTAAAATACTGAGTGTTAATCTAACCCTATTGGGACTCAATAGGGTTATTATTTACTATTTTCAAATGTATATAGAAAAGCATGATCTAAATTATTTAACACGCGTTGCGATGGGGTGTTAGGGCTAAAATGGTTAGATTAACACTCATACATTTTACTGTGTATGTCGTTTCAGTGACAATATTCGGGATATTTACGTAGTTTATGTAGTTTGTTCAATATAAATAAACAAACAAACAAGCTTATAATGCATTACAATCTGCTCATAACACTGTATAATTAATAGTTATAAGCACTCAAGTACTCAAAATACTTTCATTGGGTGGTTTAAGTAAAGTAAAAAACAAAACAATAACAACCATTATACGACTATGCAAGAACACACAAAACAAATTTAATTGCGTTACTTAATCACACTATAATCGTAGTTAATATATAAGTTAATATAATGCATTATAAATTATTATAATGTATTACAACTACCAGTATTATAATTCACTATGATCCTTGAGTCCGTGAGTGTCCAGCAATTGCTGTATTATGTTACTAGACCTTCATTATAAGTCCTTATAAAATGCTTCATAATGTGTTATTATATTGTTATAAAGCATTATATAGCATATAGGTATATGTATTTATATGTGCTTATAACCATGATTATTCAGTATTATAAGCGGAATATAATGCCTTATAAGTATCTTCACAATGCATTACAGACATGGGCTTCATAGAAAGTGTTGCGGAAATATTCTATAACCAACTGCAACATTATGACTCCTGCTCTCTCCAGCCGGGGCAATGTATTACTCTCAATTAGCCCTGCACCCTCCTCTTATTATCCATGAATCCATCAGGAGGGGTATTGAGCTTGCGTCAGCCTGGGTTTCCATAGAGGGGGGAGGAATGAGAGCTTTGCAGGGGCCGCTGCCTATAGCTCGCTGTGGGATGGCAGTGTCTTATCTCTCTGCTGGCGGTGTGTCAGGGCTGCTGGCTGCGAGCTCCGTTTCGCTGGCTGCATCTTGATCGCTGTGTTCTGGTGTTCATGTCGTCTTCCTCCCCTGACAGCACAGAGATCCGTGACTCTGCACTGGAGGCTCTTTCGTGATTTTCGGCGCAATGAAAAATTTACCTCACTTTTTATTATTTTTTTATTTATTTTTCATTTCTTTCTTTCCCTGGGCCGGCGCTGCCCGCGTTGTCCCAGAAAAGGAGGTTGAGTGATGATGTATAATTTGTGTGATGAAAATTGGAGCAGGGTCGTTGGTTGTGAAAGTCACAACAGCGCAAATCCACCCTACAGTATATCACAATGTTCGTTGTACTGTTCCAGTGATTCTGGATAGTAAAATCAATGTCTATTGTTCTTCTGTCTATTAATTTATCCATTTGTTTTGTTTTGATTGATTGAATACTTCATTAGTCAGAAATGTTAACATGCACAGTCAGACACTAAGGCTAAAAGTACAACACAAAAAAGTCCTGGGGACTTGTTTCCATTGTGGTCCTATGTATTCAATTCATCACCATAGCATAAAACATTAACGCAATAATACATATCATCAACAAACACAAAGCAATATATGTTTTTTATATATAGTTTTCCAGTTCAGGTTAAAAACTATGGAAGGGTAAAAACTAGGCATGCTACTTAAGTCCTTAAAGTACACCGTGATGTAGGCAATGGAGCTGCAGCCAATAAGATTAATAACGGGTGTGTTAGTTTTAGGCGTGTGAATATGCAAGCGTCAACCAGAGGCACACCCATGACTCACACCTAAATCTAACACACCCATTATGAATTTTATTAACTGCAGCTGGGTTTTGGAGTTGAATTAGTGAGTGACAGAATGTCGGGCTTACAGCTCTGAGTCTGAATCAGTAAAACCACCATGGGTTGCGCGACATAGTGTCCTCGGAGTTGTTCCATTATTCAGCATCTATGGAGCAAGCCCCAGGTCACTTCGGTCTTGTCAGTCTGCAGCTCAGGAGAGACTTGTTCAAATTCCCAAATGAACACTGAGCTGTAATATTATAGAAATAACATTTTGTGCATTCTATTCTACATACGTGAATATGAAGCACACAGTTAAGGCTTTTCTCAAGTTCCCAGTCTGAAATCTGCCTGGCTTTGCTCTTCCCTCCAGGTCCTGAGGCGTTTGCATGAGGATGTTATGAGATGTCGAGATTCACCTCGGTTCTTTAGCCCTGCACTTCCCAGAGGAGACATTTTAATTGACTGTATTTAACCCTTAATAATGACATGGCAACAATAATTTGTTTTCACTTAAGCGTGTTGAGGTTTAGGTCCCCAGAGGCCAGATTCTGATAAAGTCTCATCCCAGGTCTCCACTGAGTTATTGAACTGGGATATTACTACTCCCAGTAATAATTACCATAAACCACTGCGATTCACCATAACCAAGGGCAGGTCAATTTCTACTCTCACAATGTCTGTTACATGCTTGGTTATATTTTTCCAATAAAGCAAGCTCAGTGGACCCTCTGTTCTGAATTCCTTTAATAAAAAAATCTCATAAAATCCTTTATTTGAGCCTGTTGGGTAGAAGCATAGAACCTATATTAAAGAAAAATGTTTTTTTGTTATGGAAATTAAATGAATAAAAATCAAAGTCACATTTAATGAACTCATACACTATATTTGGATTTCATAGGTATAGTAGGACGTTGAACACCAGAAACTATAGAATGTAGTGTTTATGGTGTTGTGACTACTTGCCTCTGTCTGTGTTGCTGTCACAGGAGGAAACTATAAGAAGATTGGATACTACGACAGCTCTAAAGGGAATCTGTCCTGGTATGGGAATGACAAGTGGATAGGTGAGACACATTCATCGCACTCACCCCTCCTTTATTTTCCTGTTTATCACTGTCTATAGCTCTCCGTCATGCTTCTAATCTCCCTCTTCCTCTGACCCTCCATCCTTCATTCCCTCTGTCTGTCTCTCTGTCTCTCTCTCTCTCTCTCTCTCTCTCTCTCTCTCTCTCTCTCTCTCTCTCTCTCTCTCAATGTGTTGTTCCTCCTCCCTCAATGCATCGCTCATTCCTTTTCTCCTTCCTCCTCCGGTGCCCTCTGTCCGTTCTCACTCTTCCCCCTCTCCCCACATGCAAGGTTGGGTAAGAAGGTTCATCAATCAATCAGTCAAGTTTTATTTAGCATGTGTGCTGTGAGAATAGCAAACGCTCCGGCTAGCATTGCACGGTTCCACCAAGAGCAGAATGATTGGTTGCGACAAATGCCGCCACAGTCAAGAATGTGCGGCGGCGAGAGGACCCCATTTGATATGGAGCGACAATTTGATTTCAGTCACTAATTGAACATGAGAGCCCGTTCAAAACAATGACAGCAGGGAAATAAATAGAAGATGCCAGTTGACAGTCAAAACAAAACAAGGGGAAAGCAATCTGGGCGGCAATTTAAGTGGAATGGGCTTAGTGACCTTGACTTTGAGAAATGAAATTGTGCTCTCTAATCAGTATGGGAGAGTTGTGTACGGCCGCGTCAGTCCTGCTTCCCTGATCACTGAGGAGATGCAGGTTTAACCGTGCCTAACGATTTGAAAATGACTTGTGTGCATTCTGCTGAGCAGGGTGCAAGTACATAAGTACAGTACACAATATAATCTTAAGTGTTAATTTAACTCTGAGAGTGTGCAACTAGAACCATTTGTATTCCATTTGGTTCCATTTGTACGCCCTCAGAGTTACAGTGTATGGGGGGCACTGATAGCCGAGTGGTTAAAGCGAGTACCACATAGGCTCTGATGACAGCGAGCCCCGGGTTCCCGAGCATGGCGGCAGACCCTTGCTGCATGTCACTACTCTCTCCCTGTTTCCTGTCTGTATTCACTCTGGACGATCAATAAAGGCAGAAAAATATATACATTTTATATATATATATATATATATATATATATATATATATATATATATATACATATATATATATATATATATATATATATATATATATATATATATATATATATATATATATATATATATATGTATATATATATATATATATAGTTACAGTGTACTGTATATGGAATTAAATAACACAGCGCTAAACTACTCTATGAATCTATATGTCTCTTCTCAGTTTGGATATTTCTTGTTTTTTGTAATTAAATGGTTATTGTAATTTTCCAGAACATACAGTGTTATTAATTTTACAGAGCATACAGTATTATTCCCATAAGCAATTATTAGATCTCGGTGGCTCTTTGATGTAGCTCAACCTATCGAGGCGACACAAAGGCTGAGATATTATCAGATTGAAAATCAAACCAATATCAGCTGCAGATGCCGTCTACAGGGATGTGATGAGACTGATACAATACGTGTGTGTAAAACAATAGACCGTCTGTCTTGATCTCTAAGCACTTTGCGAAGATCAGAGACATGCGAGTGGCGCGACCCTCCGCCCGTCCCTCGAACAATGAGGCGTCTGCTCTCACAAGCTCGCTGTCATCTCAGCCATGAAGGCACAAGGACCGGGCTGTAATTTCCCAGGTGTACCCCCTTTTTACCCTGGGTAGCGTTTGTCGTCATTCTACTTCAGTTGTTCTTGGAGAAGATTGTTAAGTATTGGGGGGTACATTTTATGGATCTGTGCCAAGATCCCCACCTCCCCGATAGTTCAGTTGATTCTTTCTTTTTTATGGCGTGGCTCTACAGGAGGCTAGCTGTCTATAAGAGGGTTGTGTGTTTGTGTCTGTGTGTCCGGAGCTAATCTCACAAAAAGGATCGATCAGGGCCAAATTTCTTGTGCACACTGCCAGTAAGCCACAGAAGTATCTCCAGATTCTCCACTAATTTCAAATAATGTTTTATACTTTGCCAACAACAATAAGCCACTCCGACCTACTTACTTACTTACTTACTAACTTACTTACAGTACATACTTACTTAAATATTTAACTTAAATTTATAATGGATGTAAGTGGGGCTCTGATCAGACTTTTCCCACATTTAGAGTCACTAGGCCGATGCGCGTTGGGAACGCATGGCCCTCCGGTTAATACCCGATACCCGTCTGTCTGTGTATGTTTTATGTCCATATGGAGATCTCTGTATCTGTCATCTGTGTCCCTTTTATCCCCATGTATGGAGATCCCAGCTGCTGATCTAACCGTATGTGGGGATTTGCGTATTTATCAATATTTGTAGTAGCAGATCCGACTGACTTCACTCTGGGCTCCGAACTCCTTCGGGCCCTCGGCAACATACACAGCGAGTTTGAAGTTGAACGGTCGGATGGTTCTCGAGATACATGAAGGACAGTTGTGCGTGCGCACACACACACACACACTCACACACACACACACACACACACACAGATTTGCGTTTTAGTTAGATATGTCATAGATGACAGAGGTCACAAGCTGGCTACAGCAAGTCCGCAATCCACATTGGTGCCACATGGGAACGGTGTTGGGAACGATCCCGAGATCCACATGATTCGATTTTTACGAGGCAGTCAGGCGCCAAGGTCATGCCGACCGACACCTCGACAAGTCCCTCTGGGAATTTGCGTGAGGAGCGAGTGACGGTAGATGACCCTCCGGTTGTCGAGCGAGTCTCAGTGCAAGGTCGTGGCACCTACACTGAGGCACTGGACACGGCTGTCTCTGCCATCTGTGAGCAGGCTGTCAGCAGACACTTTGAAGACAACAGAGGATGCAAGGTCATCTCATGGGAGTCTCCTCGGCACCACCTCCTGGTGGTTAGGCCTGGGCGATACGACTTCAAATCGATATCACGATCATGTCAAACTTTTGCCTCGATTACGATTAATGAACGAAGTCAAAATAGCCGATTTTTTACAATGTGAGCATGTAGATCGGTTATTTAAAATGTTTTTGTACGCAACCATTGTACAACAAAGTATAATACAGAGTTACGTGGTTAATGAGACTAGTCGATTTAATTGATTATAATAAAAAAAATCATTGATATATATAAATATATATACATCGATTATTTGTTTAACTTACATGAGCAAGATGAAGTCGGTTATTGGGTAAAAGTTTGGGTTTCGATATATTTTTGGGTAATTGGCCATCCTTAGCGGTGGTGGTGGCTGCTGTCTGGGCCGGCTGACGCGTCCTTCTCCCCTGCCCTGGTGGCCCAGAGGGTACCCTCCTCTGGCCCGGCCTGGCCTGGCTCTGGGTTGCGCTCTAAAAATAAATGGGTCGGTGTCGTGACAGAATAAGGCCTTTTGAAGGAGGCCGTGACTTTGTGCCAGATTGCCTCTTGCTTTCCTGCTTGCCCTTTGTTGAGTAAAATGATGTCTTCCTCTCACCACCTGCACTCTTAATTCTCTTCTCGCTTCTTACCTTCGCTCTGTTGTTGTTGTCAGCTCTCTCATTTGACCCTGACAATACATCAATCCCAGACTCCTTTGACGTTTTAACTCCCTTTATTCTCTGTTGTTTGCTTTCTCTGACCCTGTTTTTTACTAGCTCTTCTTCTTTTCTTCTCTTAAAGTATCTGTTTCCCTTCTTTCACACACTTTTTTTTGGGGTTGGCAGCGTTTTTTTTTCACACTCTCCTCTCCTCCCTCGTTCCTTTTTTTGTCTCCTTGACAACCGCTGCATCACTGCTTCGCTCTCGCATCGCCATGGTAACCATTATGGGGCATGTCGCCATGGCAACGCACTGTTCTGATTCCAACCATCAAGGACAGGGAGAGTATTAGTGTAGGAGAGCACATTTTCCCAAAGGACACTACGAAACACAGACACACGCACACGCACACGCACACACACACACACACACACACGCACACGCACACGCACACACACACACACACACACACACACACACACACACACACACACACACACACAGACACACACACACACACACACACACACACACACACACACACACACACACACACACACACACACACACACACACATACACACCTCCGGAATATATATGCCTTCAGCAAACATTGATGACTCTTACACATTTAGAATGGAAGCCTGGTTTGCTTGTGTACTGTAACCCAATAGCAACAAACTTCAGTGATGGGAGCTTCTCAACCGAACCTCTCTGGCTTCCACTACATCAATGCAAGCAGCAGGAACTTCAAATCAAAGCACACTGAGGAAATCTGTGCAGCTAACTTGTTCCCTCGTTGGAAGAATAAATATGGATGTGTGCAGCATCCGAGTGTGGACCCTCTCCTCTTTATGAGTAATTGAGTATACCCACTATACACAGCATGGCCATGGGACTCAACAAGTCTCCCATCAAAGAACAAGGCTTCCATTTGTAAAAATAATATATATATACATACTATACCAGAGGGGGGATATCAAAAGCAGAGGCATGGATCCCCCACAGGAAATCGAGCCCTGACTACATACATCAGGCCATTGGGCAGCTAAGGACATCAACAATCTCCAATCAAAGATCATTGGCTCTGAACGAACAGGCCAGAATGCCTTCTGTCGCTAAGCCTCCATAGCAACTGGCTTGTGAGATGAGAGAAACCCCTGTTACTATTGTGACCCCGGGACACCATGGTAACGTGGCTGCTATTGACGTCTCATTCAAACATCCCAAGACTCCCAGATCTCAATGCAACCGCAGTGTCTGCAGCTGCGCTCCGTATCGGTTGCAGCTTCAAACACTCTCAGAATATACAAATAAATATAAAATAGGGAAACTCTAAACCTATAACCCCAACCTTAATCTTTTCCTGATTCTAAGTCTTCTAAAAATCTTTTTTTAATCATTTCCCTAGTGATGACCAGGGAATTGGTCTTCACAATGACTAGTTCTCAAATTCTGCAATACTTTTGGGCACTGTATAGTAATACAAGTATACACACACGCACGCACGCACGCACGCACCCACGCACGCACGCACGCACGCACGCACGCACGCACGCACGCACACACACACACACACACACACACACACACACACACAGTTCTCCCCCTCCCCTGCAAAATCACTGGAACCGTACAGTGAAGCTTAATTAATATTTGCGTGCCGGTGTTGAGTGCCAAAAATAGTAAATCTACAAGCTCACAATATGTATACATACCATCGCCACGTGTTGTGAGCTTGTAGATCCGCTGTTTTTGGCACGAAACTAAGTAATCTGGTTCAAATTAACTTTTCTATTTTTGTCAAAAACAATGCTTTGCAGTGGTGTCCTAAAGGTTAGCGGACAGTTTAAAACAGTGGTTCTCAACCTTTTCAGGCCACGACCACCCAAAATAATCATAGTGAACCAGGGACCCCCCACCCTGACAAGCACTTGGAATTGTAGGAGTTGAGGCATTACATTTTGTTTAACTCAGATAACGCAGATCTACCTCGTGAGCTTGTAGATCGGCTATTTTCAAAAATGTTTGCCTCTTTCTTATATAATTTGACAATTTGGCCAATGTTTCACCAGTTTTTAAAGTATAGTTTGTTGATTACTTTTGAAACAGTAATGGTCTTTTTTCTTTCTTTTGGTAGTAAGAAGGTCTTAAAAGTCCTTAAATTGTCACTTCACTGTTCACTGTCATCTGGGGACCCCCCCCCCAGCCAAATCATGTGGGGACCCACAGGTTGAGAACCACTGGTTTAAATAATGCTTTGCAGTGGTGTCATAAAATACCATCAATCAATCAATCAATCAATTGGTGCTTGTGGCCCGGAAGGTTGTCGGTTTGATCCCTTGAAAAATCGGCATGACAGGGAAGTGTCCCTTCAAAACCTTTCATTCACAATTTTAAGCATGCGCACTACTAGCCAGCCAGGCTCTTTAAACTTTCAGTTTGCCAATCAGGCGATGGTCTCTCCATTCTACAAATATCATTCATATCATTCTCTTTCAGACTGAGCGTTGTGCAACCCACCTCCTACTCCATCTCCACCATGGTGAGCTCTCCATTGTCATACAGAACGCATCACTGTTCTCTCTATAGTTCGCTTAATTGGCTGCAGCCTAAGGCAAGAAGGCAACTTCACTGGTATCTATTCCGTTTTTAAATGTGTTCGCTTTAACTGTCCTTCATATTTGAAACAGTCTCTGGTTCCATATACGCCACCATATCCACTTAGACATACTGTACAAAGAATATCCCTATTTTATTGTTCCTCAAATGTTTTCTTAAGTTGGACGCAGGTCATTTGACTACAAAGCTCTATTTGACTGGAACAATCTTCCTCTTTCTCTCAGTTCTGTTGCCTCTCTTGGCCGCTTCAGGACCTCCTTATATTCGCATCTCGAAACAGCCTGTTCATGCTTCAAATACTGTTTGTACATGTTGATTTCTGATGCAGACCATTGTACTGTATTCTCCATTTCTTTGTTTAATGAGTTGAAGGCTGGGGGTGTGGGTGGGAGAGGGTGAGCAAGCTAACTGTATTTGTGCGTGTGTGTATTGTGTATTTGTATTGTATCATGTAATGTTTTATCTACTTATGTGTATAGGACCCCCTCTAAAATGAGATGCTGCATCTCAAGGAGCTCTCCTCTCAATACATTCTGACCATTGTCCAGGAGTTAAACAGGCATGAGGTTTTGTCTTAACCGCCACCAGTGACTAGACTCCAGTGGGGGCGGGTTCTCTCTCCTCCATCATCATACACTCATCATCCTATGTGTTAACTTTAATGGAGTCTAGTCGTCAAAACGTGTAACCTTTGTCTCTGCTTACAACTTGATCTCTCCTTATTGAAATATAATGCATAGATTAGAACCACCATGCACGTTCATACAGAGAGAATGTGAATGTGGTGAGAAAAAAGGCTGATAGCCATCGTTAAGTCATAGTGACTAATTCAGACTCAAAGATCAGAGACCAGGGGGGCGCCCCGCCCCGGTGGCTCACCTGGTACCACCCGGGTCATCCCCTCTTTCTCGTCCCAATTCTCCTGTCTCTCTCACTGTCACCTCACCATCAAAAGAACAAAGCAGAAATGCCAGAAAAATAAACTAAAAAAAAAAGATTAAACCACAGCATTCATTTAAAAACTGCTTACCTCACGCAAAAGTAGGCTGCAGATATGGCTCTGTCAGCACTCTCTCTGTCTCCTTCTTTCTTCTGGTTCATCTCTTTCTCTCTCTCTCTCTCCGTATATGCCCACCCACACTAAACTTACGGGGCACCCATTCATTCTGTATGTCAAACTGTCTTTGTCAGTTTCCTCAGACTTTCACTATTTATTTCCGTTGTCTCTGTCGCTCATTTTATTTATTTATTTTCTGTTTTTTTCTGTTTCATTCTTCACCCTCATTTGTATTCCATTGGTAACTGGCTGGTCTGGTCCAGGAGCTGTCAAAAGAAACATTGTTTCTGTTAACTTTTCATGTAATCTTTACTTCAGCAATTCACACCTGTCCACACAGACTGTTGTGAAATGTTTACAGTACACCCTGATGTAGATTATGACAAGGAATTATGCCATATTATATTTCGCTGCTCTCACAAGGGAGCCTATTCAGGTTGAAAATACATCTAATATTCCTTAACTGCAAATTGAGCATTGTTCTCTTGAATCAGAGAAACGGCTTCCCACAAGGAGTGTTTGAGGAAGCTGTCAGTATAATTGATTACTATTATGTTGCTATTGTTAGCTGAAATGTTTCATTTCACAGTTCACGCAATACAGGATCAACTCCAAGCCACTCCGTTAGCCAGTGTTTTGTCAGGTTTTTAGATGTGATTTGACCAAGCATGGTCTGACTTTTAAACAGCGTGAAAACAAAGGGCCATTACCCCCACATTATAACATCACAGCCGTGCGATGGGAAATGGCTTGTTGAAAATAGAGGTTGATGACAAGGAATGAAACTAAAAGTGGGGAAACATGAGTATTATTCCGTTCAGTCTTGTGGAATGGCTGTGTGCGGAAAGCCTTCATAGCGTGCTCATTTTTGATATGAATGTTAAATGAACCCTGATATGGAGACACTCGCTAACTAGGTCTGATTCTGTGGGAATGCTAATAGGGACTCTGGAGGCTGGGGCTCAGCCACTCGCTGGACCGATAGTGGTCAGCGTTCCGAGCGGCGACCGGAATGCTATCAGGTTTTCTGCTCTATTAATTGATAACCTCTCTGACCTGTGTATCTCAATACCACCGTCTCCGTACGTTCTGCCCATGCTTCACAGTGAAACCCCCAGTGTGATAAATCTATCTCACCTGATTCTATAAAATTAGTAGCCAGATCTGAATATTTATTTGTTCACTAAAGAACTGGAGAGACGGGGAGACCCCCATTACTGAACAAACACTCTATAGCAATGATTACTATTGGAATATATGGAGTTTAACGTTTTTAACATATTTTCTTTAAGGATATCACTTTACACCTCCCTTTAACTAAACTCTTGAGTTGATTCTCAGCATTGCAAATGGTGAAGTTGATGATTTTTGTATGTGTTATCTCTTCATCTTTCTGTCCTTGTTGTCTCTCTGTCTCCTGTCATCTGGTGTTGCCAGGTCCTGGACCCCCGGCTGATCAGACCGTGGTGATTGAGCAGTTTCGCTACCTCTCCCAGAAACTCTTTGTGTCTGTGTCCGTCTTCGCCGGACTGGGTATCCTACTGGGAATAGTGTGTCTCACCTTCAACATTTACAACAGCAATGTCAGGTACGCTGATCATGCACTCTGCAGGTTTTCTATTAAGCTCTAATAATTCATACCCACATTTGTACCCACTGTCCGTCCAGGCTATGGGACTGTGACCATAACTACACAGATCCGGTAGCCCATGCTGAAAATGCAGCTTAAAATTAGGAAAAGTCAAGAAACAACTGCCACACCTCCCTTCATATGCCAATGGTCAATGAACTATGCGTTGTTGTTTTGTTTTTTTTGTGTGTTTTTATTATTATTATTATAATGAACAAAACAAATGGCAAATATATTTCCAAATATTCCATATTTGGCCACTCAAAATATGTTTTCTCTCTTATATATATGTATATATAATATATACACACACACACACACACACACACACACACACACACACACACACACACACACACACACACACACACACACACACACACACACACACACACACACACACACACACGTAAATGAGCAGAAGTTAGTACCGTAATTTTCGCACTATAAGCCGCACCTGACTATAAGCCGCAGCAGCTAAATTGAATGTTTGGAACATATATTAGCCGCACTGGACTATAAGCCGCGGGTGTAAAATCCATAGATTTAGGAGGTCCCCTAGTGGCCGTTAGCTGTAAAAATCCATAGATAAGCCGCACCGTTATATAAGCCGCAGGGTCGAAAAATGGGAAAAAAGTCGCGGCTTATAGTCCGAAATTTACGGTAGATTAACATGTGCTTTGGAGAAAACCATGTGCTGACTATCCATAGAACAAAGGACTCCCGCACACTGTCTTCTTCACTTCCAATTATTATTATTTTAATTGGGAACAATGTTTCAGTACAAAGACCTTCGTCTGGTTATCTCAAAGCTTTGAAAGGCATTTCTTTTGCATGCATGGCTATTTTCTTTTACTCTTTCAGTGTGAATGTACCTGTTTGATCATTGTTCTTTTTATACTGATGTGATCAAAACAGATCTAGGTGATAACAGATCAAAACCACCCCAGGCTCTAATGTGAACAGATGTTCACAGTAATTTTCAAAAACATATCGAAACTGTCAGGCAGAAACCTTGTATCTCCATATTTCAACTTTTATGGGTTTTTGCAAATTAATGCACTACTTCGTCTTACTACAGTGTCACACAAGAGTAGAAAAAAACAGCCGACCTACAAGCTCATAACGTGGCAATGCGACACGTTGTGAGCTTGTATAGATACACTATTTTTGCTATTTGAAATGTAGTTTTTACATAAAAGTAAACAATGGTTAAAAAGAAATGTCTGTGGGTTTTATACATATTTAACCAATAAAAAGTATAACAAGAGTTTGTGACTAAATAATAACTACACTGAATCTATTGGAACCCATGTAGGGTTTGTTTGTTTTTTTCTGAAAACTGTTTTGGACATACAAGGTTTCTGCCCGACGGGGACTGATATACTTTGCATGAGGCTGACAGTTAAATAGGAACTTAGTTTGCATTGCTGACAGACAGCTAATATCCTGAACTGGCTGACAGGCTGGGCTGTGTGTCAGAGTTCTCACTCACACACAATGAGGTTGACAGGCTGGAGTTTTGTGTGTGGCTGAGTACGTTTGACACTCAGAGATATCGTGCGCGTGTGCATGTGCGTGTGTGTGCGCGTGTGTGTGTGTGTGTGTGTGTGTGTGTGTGTGTGTGTGTGCGTGTGCGTATGCGCGTGCTTGTATTACTATACAATTATAGTAGAATTTGAGAAATAGACATGAGGACAATTTTCCTGGCCCTCATAAGAGAGGCCTGGTTGTTTTAAGGTTAAAAAAGATTTGGGCATTTACAATTAGGAATAGATTCACGTTGGGGTTATAGGGTTAGGATTAGACATTTAGAGGTTACAGGTTTAAAGGTTGGGTTTGGAGTTATGCCTGATTTATACTTGCTATTTGTGTTTACTACAGGTACATACAGAACTCCCAGCCCTACCTGAACAACATGACAGCAGTTGGGTGCATGCTGGCACTAGCTGCTGTCTTTCCCCTGGGCATCGATGGCCTACATGTCCACAGGAAGCAGTTTCCTGTCGTCTGCCAGGTACACTATTAGGAGAGAGGGATTTGATCTACTATCTACTACACATTTTTGCTGTTAGGCAGAAACCTTGTATCTCCATACTTAATATTCTCATGATTTTTTGTGAATCAATGCCCCATTTCGTCATAAAAGAGTGTCTCGCAAAAGTGGCAACTATACTAGCTGACCGATCTACTAGTTTAGCTATTTAAAAAACATTTTGAAAGTGAATGTGGTTAAGCGTGTGTTGGTTTTATAAATATTGAACCAATAAAAAATATTAACTAAATAATAACTACATTTCATCATTTTTTTGCATTTTGGCTTTGGACATACAAGGTTTCCACCCGGCAGTGACAATACGTATGATAATACGGTGTTTTTACTCCCGGTAAAAGCACTGTAATAAAGTACTCAATAAAAAGTGAAGATATGTAACCACAACTATGTTGAACAGTGTTGATAGAGTAAATATGGTTTCAAATGATATCTTTATTCTCTACAGTCTACAACAACTACAAAGCTTGTTAAATGCTACTTTTGAAGTTTGTAAACAGAGTTTAAAAGAAATTCACTGAAATTGTTTGGAATACCTAAAATAAATGTTTAGCTAGTGACTTTTATAGAGTTTTGAATTTCTTAAACTAAGAAATTTGACTTTTACTGTTACTTATTGTGCAGTCTGCTGCTTTTAGCAAGCAAGTGACTTTCAGTCCAGACAAAACCAGAGAGGAAATAGAATGAAATGCCTCATTATTGGAGCAGACAGTCTCTCAGGCTGAGCTGAAAGCTCCGAAGATTAGTTTGTTTGATTGAGCTTCAGATTCTAAATTCAGATTAGATTGGATCAGATAGTTTATACAACAGGCCTTGATTGAGCTTCAGATCCTAAATTCAGATTTGATAGTTAGATTAGATTAGATTTAGATTTAGTTTATACAATAGACCTGCCGTGAAGACTGATTATCTTTTTAATTAATAAAACATTTCAATCTTTTTTTTAATGCATTTTACGAGGTAAGTAAAATCACAAGACATGCTAATTAAGCTGCAGAGACAAATGTCAGCCATTTGTGCTTGTTTCAGGCAGTAAACAGAGGAGCTTTCCAAGTTTATGCAGCTTTTAAATGTTTTGTGATTATCTAAATCAGCCTGATCGCCAGAGAATTAGTATACATTGCACGGATCCAGTGCATGTAAGGATAAGGATAATTCCTTTTAACAGGTCGTTCATGAATGTCCTTGCGGTCTTGTTTCCAATGAGAACCTGTGAGCAATTAGGGGTTAAGAGTCTTGCTCAGGGACAAATTTCATTTCATCGACACATATGCTGGCCTGGCCTGGAATCGAACCTGGGGCAACCAGGGCCTCTGGCTCCCTAGACGGGCTCACTAACCACTCAGCTATGGCCGCCCCTGCCATGTCATTTTGTGCATAGTCGCCTAGAAACCCTGAAATTCCGTGCATATGTACGGCGAGTCCCACGGTGGGCGTAACCAGTCGCAACCCGGAAAAACCCGGAAGCAGAGCAGTCCCCACAACAAAATTTACGATTCTGTGCCTATCGGTACATAACTCAAACGGCGCTGAGTAGGCACAAGGGAATGTTGCAACGTTCGGGACGGCAACTCGGCTTTAGCTCGCTCGGTGGCCCCTTTTACGTGGCGACAATTCCCTTGAGACTGCGCGCCTCCGAAATGGTTTAGTCACAATGGGGGAGATGCGAGGCGGCTATGCACGGAATTTCGGGTTTTCCAGTTGTCTATGCACGGAATTTCAAAAACGTTCAAAGAGAACGTTTCCTCTGGCGATCGGGTTGATCTAAATATGTAGCATATTTGTTCACGAGAGGACCACAAAAGTGGCTTTGAAATTAGGATTGGACACAGTTTGTGAAGAGCAGATATGATCACTCTGAAGTACCATACGGGGAAAATTTAGGCCTACAATTAGGACTGGGATTCACATTGTTAAACTTCAGTTGCAGGTTACTAAAATAGATGTGGGCGTACCCCCAAAGGGAGACAACTGACATCAAACATACGTATATTAGTGTAACTTTAAAACTCTTTTGCCAGAATCAGACAACCTATACACACCTCATGAACTTTCTAGTCTTGAGTAGCCAGACAATCAGAGATCTCTCCCTACTGATACATTTGGTGACATCTCAATTAAAAGTTGCTAGAACAGCTGCGAGAACAGCTGCTAACAAACCTATGTCTATTGCTTTGAAACCTAATGATATCGCCGTCCCAAAATTAAGTCTATGGTCTTTGCATTGGTTCTGCAATGCAGTTATTAAAAAAATTACATTTAATTTAGATGTCACCAGACATATCGGTAGGCAGAGATCTCCGATCATGTGCTACGCAAGACTACTGTATACCTTCTGGCACAATAGATAAGCACATGTGCAGTGCTATGCAGAATATGGTAATATTTTATATTAAGCATCTTTATCTTCTGGTACTTACACATGTGAGCAAGTAAGCCAGCCAACCTCTACATTTCCAGCATGAAGTGTTAATTTTCATCTGAAAAAAATCTGTTAACCTACTGTAAGGCAAGGTTTAAGACACTTCTGTGAAAAAATATCCTTGTTGGCTGAACACCTCAGTGGTTTTGTGGTGTCAGCATCTGACTAACAGTCAGGTTTTAGTTTGTCTCACACACAGCGAAATCCTGAATGTTAATTGAACTCTGGGGAGTTAAATGGACCCCTTGTAAGGTTGTATTTTGTACTCTCAGAGTGAAATGAACGCTCAGGATTTTGCTTTGCAGCATCGTAGAATTGCCTCAGGTATCGAGCCCAGCAGTAGAACATCACTTTGTCTGTGTGTTGTGCGTGTTCTGCTAATCCCCAAAACAGACAATCTTATCATTATACTATCTGGATAAAACAAGAAGCTTAGATCGTAGTTGTACTGCTGAAAGCAGTTGCTTTGAGGTATATCTGCAAGAGACTGTTTTACTCATTTTGTAGCTGAGTGTCGTTCATGTGGCTCCAGATATTAGCTTCTTTCATACACACTGCATACAGTAGTTTGTAAATACCAGGAACATACGAGACAGAACTCACTGCATACTGCAGTTTGTAAATACCAGGAAAAGAGTCAGACACACTGCATACCGCAGTTTGTAAATACCAGGGACATAAGAGTCAGGAGTCAGGACACACTGCATAGTTTATAAACACCAGGGATATTAGATATACGATGCTTTTGTTGGTCGAAGTCCAATTGTCATAATGATTTGTTCTCTAGAACACTCTCTGCTAATAACACACAGGGTGACAAGGTAACCAGAGTGAAATACTTTTTATAGTCACTGGGGCATTATGGGTAAAAGAAAAGAACAAGCTTTAGAGCAGAGGTCCTTTTTCCTTTTTCAAGGTCATTTTTGAAAACCTATTAAGCTAGAGGGAGATTTTAATGAGGGAGATGTGACTTCTTGATTAATGTGTTTGATATATTAATCTCTTGAATTATGAAGTGTTTAATTTATCCTCTTTTTTTCTTTCTTTTTTCTTTTTTCAATTTAGTTCCGCCTGTGGCTGTTGGGTTTGGGTTTCAGCCTTGCATACGGCAGCATGTTCACTAAGATCTGGTGGGTTCACACTGTCTTCACCAAGAAGGACGACAAGAAAGAGAAGAGGAAGGTAAAGCCTGATTTATATGTAGTGCATGGGCACTAGCGTCGTGTGCAGAAATAGATGATTTACAAGCTCACAATGCGACGCATCACAACACATTGTGAGCTTGTAGATCAGCTATTTTCGGTGTGCGACACTTGTGAGCAAATAAGTGACTTGAATAAAGGAGGAGGGTGTGTTTTGAAGTAGTAGTGGATTCACCCTTCAGGAGATACAATTAACGCACGACTCCACTTCGAGCTCTGCTCTGAACCTCTGATGCTTTACTTTATCATCATCCCCTTCAAAGGCACCTTAAAATGTCTCGAAAATGATGCATTCCCCTGCTGTCGTATTATGTTGACTTTTTACGTTTACTCGACCTAGAGAAAAAGAGTTAAGGTGGGACACTCACCCTTGAGCATCACGTCGCGTAAATTTTCCGAGTGGGCTGCTCGGCAAACGACGCCCCCTCCTCCAATCAGCATCCTGTTCACGCAACCCCCCTACCCCCACACCACCACCATGGCCCTTCCCGCTACTTCACGAGCGCTACAGAAGGCGTGTCACGCGTCACGTCTTAAATCGGCTGCTCTGGCTGCGATGCGAGAGGGGGGAATGCTCGAGATAGGCAGATAAAGCGCATTACTGGATCTCTGAGAATATCCCTGGTAGGAGAGCGCCCATCAGGGGGGGGGATTATATTATCCAGAGCCATGTCAAAACTGATTGCATTCACTTTGTGTCACTTAATGCCTGCGCAGAGGCTGCTGCTGGCACCGTATCAACCGGCTCCCCCTCTCTCTCTCCCTCTCTCCCTCTAAAAGCAGAAGTGATGCTACTTCACCGTTAGAAATGTTGATGTTCCTCCAAGCATGGACGCCGCTTGGTGCCACTGTCTGTCATCATGTGTTTGTGTGCTTCAATATTTGCATCTGCCGCTCGAACACATGAAGTCTCGCAGGAAGCTCTCTGTGCCTTTTTACAGAGAATAAATAATAAGCCATGGATTTTTTTCCCGGGCAAACAAACACTGATTTATATTTAAACCTCTGATGAATGTATAAATTGTGTTTAGTATTGTAGGACGCTCTGCGTTTGCCAATTTGAGATGCTGAGTGGATTAGATGCTAAACACAAATCGTAGCTGCTGTATCCAACTGCAGTTGCCTTGAACATTATACATCATTGTTCGACTTTGTCTGTATGTATTTTGCTCATTTGCTGTACAGGGATAAACAACCCAGTGCTTGGTTCTTAGGAGATAATGCAAGTAGAATCAATAACAGGCTTTAGTGAGACTCACAAAATTTCCCTTCTCTTTTTTTCTGGTATTGATTTTGTCATGGAACACTGGCCGCGCCTCACTACGGCCTCTGTCTCTGTGGATACTTCAGGGCCATGTTGAATTGGCCTCAGTTAGTGATGGATCATTGTTTTTATGTCAAGTTCAGACTATTTATGGCTTCATGAATCCCTCTACCCACAAAATCACAAAGAGGGTATTTTGGCCTTTTTTCGTGGTTTCCCAGGCCGTGCACTGAAGTGACCAATACCACTATTTGGGGTCTTAGGGTGGCCGACCGGTGACTCAAAGGCTGCTGGTTCGATTCCTGACACTGACAGGAGGGTGTATTCCAGCTGGTGACCAAGTGCCCTTGAGCAATTGGCACTGATATACTGTTAAAATACTGAAAGCACTTTGACTACACTTATATCTACAACACCTGTTAATAGCTATTTCACCACGCTTATTCCCAGGCAGTCCAAGTGCAGAGGGCCATTCTGTAGTATACCTATATTTCCTGGTTTCTGTCATTATTGTCTCCGCCAGGCCGAAAGGCATGGCGAGAGAGTATGTTTTTCCCCTGTCTGTCCGTCCGTCCGTGTGTGTGTGTGTCCGTGTGTCCGTGTGTCCGTCCTGTCTGTGTGTTAGCAGCTAATCTCCGGCACCGTTGGCCCGGTCGCTCCGAAACTATGCACACACATTCCCTGGATGCCAATTCAGAACCTCTGCCCCAATTTTTTCACATGGGCCTGTTATAGCGCCACCAGGAGGCTGATTTGTGCAAAAAAAAAAAAATATCCAAACGTCATGCAAATTGGTACACAGTATCTCTATAGTCATGTGATCAACACGGATCTGTTCGATTTCCCATATTCCATCCTCATTGCCTATGGTTGGCTTCCAAAGTTTGCAGGATTGGTCCGTTTTGAACAAAAAGCCTCAAACTATGCCGCAGCTTGCGATTTCCGTGAAATTTCACACGCACATTCCCACTAGGCCGAGGAAGAAATGGCACCCTTTTCACATTGGCCTATTATAGCGCCACCAGGAGGCCAGAAAAACGTACCTGACCTGGCGGAGACCTGTGCTCCGAGGAGCACTTTTTCTAGTTATATTATTTGTCACTCCTAGCTGTATATCTTGTTCTGTAACTGTCCTGTGATTCATAACTGTGGTACTACCATGACAACTGACCCCCCCCCCCCCTCCCGAGATCAATAAAGGTCTATCTACTGTATCTATACGCCCCGGCCCCATGCTCTGAGCTCTCAGATATAATGCATACTGTGTATATTTGTATTATGAGGGATAGGCTGATTTTAATTACCATCTGTTAATTGAAAATGAATTGATCTTCTTGCTTCTCGCTCTCCCGCTGTTTCCCAGCAGCATCTGGAGCCGTGGAAACTCTACGCCACGGTGGGGGTGTTACTGGCCATCGACGTCCTGTCTCTCATGATTTGGCAGATTGTGGATCCTTTACATATCACAGTGGAGGTGAGATCGATTCCAACTCTCCGTACACTCTCTCTCTCTCTCTGGCGTTTTGTTTCTTGTTGTTGTTGTTTGTTTTAGTTTTTTTTTCTTCCTGGGGGCATTGATTAGCCGACTTGTGGAGGATCTGCGGAATAAATCTCAGAAGACAACGGAGAGAAGAAGCTCATCCTAGAGATGTAGTGTTGTTAAAGTGGAATTGATTTCACCTGGCAAATTAGGTTTTGTGTTGTTGCTGCGATAACCTCTAAACTCACTCTGTGTGTGTGTGTGTGTGTGTGTGTGTGTGTGTGTGTGTGTGTGTGTGTGTGTGTGTGTGTGTGTGTGTGTGTGTGTGTGTGTGTGTGTGTGTGTGTGTGTGTGTGTGCGTGTGTAGAAGTTCACCAGGGAGGCCCCCAAAGCAGACCTGGATGTTTTGGTTCAGCCTTTATTGGAGCACTGCAGTTCAGTGAAGATGAACACTTGGATTGGTGAGGAGACTACTAACTATGTCCTCTGCTTTCGCTTCTCTATTAGTCTCTGTCTGTCTCTCCCTCTGTCCCTGTTAATCTGTCTGTCTCTATTAAGATCAATTTAGACTTTGTGGACAAAAATGTGTCGTGGAGGACCTTTGTGGATGCTGTTGCGTACTTCTGGAAATATAAATGGCCGCTGATGCCTTCATAAAATGTTGCGCATTCTGATTGGTTGGGAAGACAAAAGAAACTACGTTACCACGTAGATGCATGGGACTTGCATCTACGTCTATTAAAACCAACATGCCCTGAAAATGCACGTGGCCCGCTTAACACTTAAGTAAAACATAATATAGTATTCAAAACCCACTGCTTTACAGGCATCTGTCATGGTTCTGTAGTGTACAAACCCGGTAGTCCATGTGCAATTGTGGCAGAGTCAAGCAGGAGTCAGTAATCCCATAGAACAAAACAGAACATATGGGGGTCAGGCTTGTGGAGCCTGATGCCTACTGGCACAAAGGACACTTTTGAACTCTCTTTGTGTTGTGCCGGTGGAGTAGGAGCAAAGTGCTAATTTCATTTTTGCACCTCATTCCGGCCACATTCTGCACGTAGATTATTTATCAAACCAGTGGAGATGCAGTTTGCTTGTCATTTTAAGTGCACCTGTAATAGTAAAGTGCACCTCCTTTATGCCTTCAAAGGAAGATTGCACAAATAATTGGATGAGATATTACAGGAAGCTTGTGGTGGAGATTACAGTAAATGCAGCGGGGAGATAGATTGCCAACAGGTCTTGAAAACACACTTGTACACATACTGAGGTACACAAACTTAAAGGATCTACACCATGAATTAAAAAATATATATATATATTTAATATCATATTGTTTATGTCCCTCAAACGTTTTTCAAAAGGTTTGAGCCTAAATCAAGCCTCAGATGTACTCATTCCAACTAACTTCTCTCTGGCTTATAAAGCACTTTCACCTGCAATACCACATTGTCCTGTTTGGCACGGGGCGCTATTAAGCCAGTTTATATGCATGTTATCTCCTGGTTCTTTGTGGAAAAAGTAAAAAAAACAAAAATAAGAAAAAAAGAAAGAAAGAAAAACGGGAGGTATTGTACCCTGACGTGACGTCACGTCAGGGTGCAAATCACTTTGGCCTGTTTTGAGACCAATTTACAGAAAACCCCAGATTTGGAGGTTAAAATTCATGGTGTAGTCCCTTTAATGCCAAAACATTTGTGTTTCGTGGACTGTGTCCTATTAGACATAAAAGTCAGTCTCTATGCATTCTTTGCTTAACTAGAGACTGAGGATAGTTTCCCAGCTTTTATTGTTAAAATATTGTGGAAACAATTGTTGAGTTTACAAATAATAACTGCGTTGCAGAACCAATTCAAAATCTTTAGGGTGACGCTTCATATTGGGGTGGTGACATGATTGGCTTGCAAAGCAGTAGGTGTAGGTTTGTTACTGTCTATTCTTGCTGCCATTATGGCAACTACCTTACATTTCAAAGTCCCCAGATGTATCGGTGAAGATCTCTAATCGTCTGGCAATGCAATACTAGTTTCCTATAACATTACAAAAAGATTGCAATAAACTGAGTGATAAGTAGAATATACAGTGCCAGTGCACCTGGAATATCACAGCCCACATTGTCGTGAATGTCCCAAGTGAATGTCCCAGGTGAAGGTGCTGTTATGGTGCACAGAATCATACTGTATATAAGTTTCCCCACATCCAGTGATGACATTCATTAATGCACTAAATATGAGCTGAAACAGAAAACACACAATCTGTAATATAAGATACCAAATCCTTATCCTGCCATCTGTTTCCAGAAGTTGATTTTGTGGGTACTAATGCATTTATCTTCATAGCATAAATAATTACTGCTTTCTTAGTTTATCAAATGTCAATTGTATAGTACATAGTAAAATATTTAAAGGGGGAATCCCTGTGGCCAGGGGGAGATATTGCCCTTATGAGCTTCAGGCAGTAGTACTTGTCAACCAGCAGGTGCCCTATCCAACACCTGGGTCTAAATTTCTTAATGGAAGTGCAGGTAGACCACCTCGCACCACTGCAGATGTGCTAGTTATATTGTATTAAATTATATTAGTTTACGTTGTATTAAAATACTCACACAAGTTTTCACACAAGTGAAGGGGAAGTGGCTGTAGATTATGTGGAAGCAAGGTCAGTTCGTGAGGACGAGGCAAGCAGGCAGGCATGCGGGCACGGCAGGCCAGAAGGCAGGCACTCGTCTGGTGAAAGGCGGGCCCTGGCCAGCTGCATTGGCTCCTCACCCGGGGAACCTGAGGTCGAGGCTTGGGGAGCGGGACGTCTGGGCTCTGCTGGCAAGGTCCTACTGCTCTCAATGGCTGAGGAAGCTGACGGTCTAAGGGGAACGGGTTCAACTTGCCACTGATCCATCTGGTCAGAAATCAGTTGCTATCGCCTCATCCAGGGAAAGCTGCTCCTTTCTCAGAGTGATCTCTCTTCCTATGGCCCTGCAGACCTCACTCTGGAAGGCAGCGCCTGGTCATTCAAACCAGACTCCATGGTAAAGGACCGGAGTCTTAGTAGCTGCTGGCCGGCCTGCTGTCCTCATATCTGATTGTCATAAGCCTGTCAACGCTCATCGGCGAACAAGGGGAAGTACTGGACCGAAAGAGAACCTGCTCATATAGGGTTACTGAAGGGGCCTGCAGTGGGTTGTCCAACATAGGCTAGTTTGGCCGTCTCGCGTCCATACTGGGATGGATGGGTGTTAAAGGCAAGCTGGACCTGGGTTAAGAACTCTCTGCAGGTGTTTGGGTTGGCAGAATATTTAGCAGGAGGATGTATGGGGCTCCGTCTGGGCCTGGGGTGACTGGAGGTGCAGGGGCAGCAGCATCAGGTGGTTGAACTGGCTCTGGTTATGCACCGATGAAGGCAGCCAACTGGTTGGAAACCTTTGTCTGTTCAACGAGAGTGTGAAGCAGGTGCTCATGGTTAACCTGGCGCTGCCCCTGGTTAGTGAGAGCCTCCTTAACCCTGTTGTAATCTGCCGGGTCCATTCTGGCAAGATAGTTCTGTCACGATTAGAAAACTGGCAGACCCTAAAGACAGACATGAACACAACGAGTCACGTTAAAAGGCTTTCATTCACACAAGTGAAGGGGAAGTGGGGGTAGGTGGCATGGAAGTATGGCCAGCTCGTGTGGCCGAGACGAGCAGGCAGGCAAGCAGGAATGGCAGACATCCAACATGCAGGCAGTGAAGCAGGTGAGTATGGTTCTGTGGCAGAGGGAACGAGTTGGAGTTGCAGGCAAGAAACACAGGAGGAAAAACTAGAACATGCTAACACGAAAAACATGAACAGGTAACACTGGGAAACAATAAGATTACACTGAGATACAGTAAGTTCACTAGGAAAAGAGCTGGAAAAGTGCCACAGAAGGCTGTACAACTATCTGGCGATGAGTGGAGTGAATATAGCTTATATAGTGAGAGCTTGATGAGATTATGGCAGGCAGGGTGCAGGGCAATTTGCATCACTGCTTTGAGTGTATAAAAATGGACCCGTAAGGGAGTTTACAGTATATATTATGTGAAAAGTGCTGATTGTGCACATGTACTCATCATTAGGTGTGGTGTACGGCTACAAAGGGATGTTGCTGCTCCTTGGTATCTTCTTGGCTTACGAGACCAAGTCAGTCTCCAGTGAGAAGATCAACGACCACCGTGCAGTGGGGATGGCCATCTACAACGTTGCTGTGAGTCTCTACTTGCTCTACATATGTTTTTTCAAACTTTTTCATGTCAAGGACCCCCAAAATGATATGTATGTGGCTGCGGACCTCCCATCTCAAAAATATTATACATATCTGCTATTTCTGAATGGCCAAAGTATAAAATATGGATAAAGTGGTTATAATGATTGTGACGCTATTTAACACATTTTGCTGGGGACCCCCTGGTACCCCCCCCCAAGGACCCCTGGGGGTCCCAGGACCCCACTTTGAGAACCCGGACCCCACTTTGTGACTGTGTGTGGGTGTACTCATTTACTACATTTCTGTACTTACATGTAGCCTAAGTACAATTTTTACTTGAGTATTTAACATTTTTGACATACTGTACATGATACTTCTACTCCACCACAACTTAGAGGCAAATATTGTACTTTTTACTCCTCTACAATTATGTGACAGCTTTACTTACTAGTTACTTTGCAGATTTATTTTTATTAATACAAAACTTATATGAACTGATTCATGATGTATACCCAGCAGCACACAGAGTAATTAAAATCAGCCCCACATTTACCAGCTGCAACATTAAAGTGATGAACACTACTCATTTCTGCGACGTTCTGCATAATTAGTACTTTTACATTTGGAAGTGTATGTAAAGTAAGTAAAGTACTATTTTTTATGTACATGTTTGAATGCAGGATTTTGACTTGTAAGAGATGATTTATACACTGTGGTATTGCTACTTCTTCCACTACTGTGTGTGCGTACATGTGTGAACTCTGCGTTTGTTGTCGTGCTTCATGGCAGCTGGGTTAATCTGTTTGTCAGTAGCCTGCATCTCTCAGACTGTATATTAATGCATTAAGACCGGGAACGCATCTGTGTCATTTCAAGATTTATTTGGCCTTTTAAAAATAGCAGATATACAAGCTCATAGCGGGGCACTCTGTGTCACGCTATGAGCTTGTATATCTGCTATTTGTTTGAAAAATCGTGAACATTTGTGCAAAGATTTATTATTCAAAGATTTGCATACATTTTCACACTAAAAAGAATAAATAGCAGATCTACAAGCTCATAATGCGGCATATCTGCTATTTTTTTATATCCAAAGTGTAAAATAATGGTTATAGCTAAAATCTAAAATGACACAGATGCGTTCCCGGTCTTAATGGGTTAAAGTCTGCAGACTCGCTCCTTCACTTTCAATCGGCCTCTAGTCATTCACCCTGTCTGTCTCTCAGCAGGCCTGCTGGTTTCTCTCCTTCCCTTTCTGCCTTCATTTATGTCTCAGTTGAAGCACATTTTGTAGTCTTTAGTGGCACCATTCAACCTGCAGCCCACTTTCTAGCCCGTAGTGATGGAGGAGCCGGCTCCATCATGGGCTCTGACCTAAATGACTGTACCTCATACTGAGAGAGCCTCTGGCACCTGACTGTGGCCCAGAAAGCAGATAGAACCAAAAGAAGAAAAGGGAAGGGAAAGAAAAGTAAGAAAAGATAATGAAAGGAAAGAAAATCGAAGAGAGCATGCAGCCTTCCTCGTTAGGAGGAATACAGTCACACGTCAACACTCCTCAGATACATCGCATGTATAATCATGTACTCTCTCACACACACACACACGCGCTTGCGCGCACACGCACACGTACACGCACACGCACACGCACACGCACACGCACACACACACACACACACACACACACACTGTACATACACACACACATACACACATACACACGCACACACTCTCTCAAGATGGCGGCTCACGCAATTTTCGAATGCTTCCGTCAGTCTATGCAACAGTGCTGAAAATTAGTAGAAAATAAAGCCGATATCCGGCCTCCCCCACTTCCATTTCACATTTGCAGTCACGCAAATAAGTCCTACTGTTAGTTTCTTATTAGTCGAGACTCGAAGCCTATCTAACTGCTTAACAGAAATGGAAATTCAAACATATATTTTAAAGCTTCCTTTCGCAGCTTTTATGAGGCGAGTTTATTTCCAGGCTCTCTGTAGCATTTGAAGATTGTGGAAGAGTTGTCTGGCTTGACAGACTGCTTGCTCACACAAACAAACACATACACTCTCGCACATGAACACATGCTCACCTGACTATGTCCATGCACGGACATAGTCTCATACTCACATACACATACATTACATATAGTACTATAACACATCCACCATACAGTACACACTTGTTTTATACTTAGTCACACAACGTTGTAACTTGTGACACATTATAAGCTTGTAGATCTGTATTTTCGTTGTGTGACACCGTAGTATAACAGACAATAAATTAAGTTTGAGTCCTCTGTTTCATCCCATTTAACCATGTAGTGGTGGTGACGGGGTCTCTGAAGGGTTAATTCCATCCGCAGCACGTTGCAGATTGCTCTGGTCGCTCACTCACCCCTCAAGTGTTCTTCAATGGCCTCACTTTTCTGTCTTTCTATAATTGGTAGACCCTGTCTGCCCGTCAATGAGGAGATTAAGCGATGCATAGTTAAGATGCATAATGTGTCCTCTAGAAACGGCCACAAACCTTTCACTCCAAACACAATTTCACTTCATTGTATTGCAAGGTATTCTGTCAGGCTTCGAAATGCCATCATCCTTTTCACTCGGGACAACTCATGAATTGAATTAAAAGCTTTTTAATGAATATAAAATGAGCAATACATTTAGTTGGTTTGGCAA
Source organism: Gymnoscopelus braueri (assembly GCF_963280865.1). Classification (NCBI taxonomy): domain Eukaryota; kingdom Metazoa; phylum Chordata; class Actinopteri; order Myctophiformes; family Myctophidae; genus Gymnoscopelus; species Gymnoscopelus braueri. The sequence goes on along the minus strand of NC_137613.1, from coordinate 27,956,707 downwards.
TGAATGGATCTGCTTTTAGGTACTCTGAGGGAGCACGCTGCATCTCCCATACCAAATAGGGGCTCTCTGAATCTGTCCCTAGTACATAAAAGCAGATCCAAAACAACAGGTGGTAGCTGGGGTGGTGGAGGATGAGCAGCAATCTAAATCATAATTTTTTTTTTACCGAAAATACTAGTCGATCTACAAGCTCACATTGCGTTGTATCGTGAGCTTGTAAATCGGCAATTTTCGGTGCATGCCTGTGTTGCACACCGATGTCACCCTTAAGAAGCAGCAGCAGCACAGACAGCAAGCAAGGAATGGTCCATGCAAACCTCCCCGTTTAAATGGGCAGCTGAGCTCTGTTATTGAAGAGTGTATGCGATTGGTTTAGAATAGAAGCGTGGAGTTGAGACCGACCAATGGTCAGCAGCCATCAACTGCAAAGAGTTTCCTGACCTAACTTGCTCTGCGCATGTGATATGCGCAGAGCTCATTAATGTCTGAACGGAAAGTTATGTTTTTAATTTAGAGCGTCATTCAATCTGGTTGATTTTTTGGTTTCTCATTTCCAGTGCCGTATAATAATTAGGATTATCCATTATGCGTCAAACCCAATTCAATCTTAAACTTAGTGGGAGGATTGCAAATTGGTACAGGGTGGAAAAATATGCAAGTAATTGCCATGTAGCCTCACTTTGTTCCCTTCCGTCTGCTTTTGATAAACGGCGGCCTGGCCGGTGTCCTAGAAGTATGACATGCCAACACCGCCATCTGTCATTATTGTCTCCCACCTATTTATGGAATAAACTACTTGAATGGACCCCACCCACCAGAGGGAGACAAAGATTAGATTAATTATTGATTAATTATAGAGGATCAGTTTGCACCCCGGGAGTGGCCGGTGTGCGTAAGTGATGTTTTCCTGAGTGAGGCAGGTGAAGTGAATTGGAACGGCCCTGAATGAATGAATGGATGGTGTTTTGTGCCACGAGACCGCACTGTGGGCTGGGGCCTGGGGACCTGTCCCTGTAAGTAATGACACAACACAGAAAAATATCACCTCCGTTCTTTCCATTCGCCGGCCTGGATGGGATTTTGCAGCTATTGGAGAGAGATGACTGACTGTTGATCAATGCGTATTGATTTTCGACTCCCCCCCCCCCCGCCCCCCCATCCTCTTTCATTTTTCATTTTACCACTCGTTCTTCAATCTCTATCCCTCGCTCCCCTGACCCTCTCTCGTTCCCTCCATCTCTCCATGGCATTCTCTCCCTCCATCCTGCATCCTCTCATTCAATCATCTCTCGTTCCCCCATTATCTCCCTCACTCACTCGTGACCTTCCCTCGTTCTTCTTGCTCTCTACAGATGAATTTATCCTCATTACACAATGGCATTGCGACACGTTAGCTTGAAAATCAGTTCTTGTCGGTAGGGTTATAATCGATTTGATCGATTCTAAAAATAGAATTGATTTGAACAAGATAATCGATATTCAACAAGCTCACAACGCCTCGTATCGTGATGCTTTGTGAGTTTGTATTGAAGACGGTTTTCCCTTTTTGCGCATCACCGTTGTGCAACAACGTAAGGCTCAAGTGCTTAATCAGACTAACTATCTTTAGTGGATTATAAAAATTATTTGAAGTCAATTCGTTCATATATTAAAAAGAGATATTAAAAAAAAATGCTTCTCAATTATTTGATTAATCGAAAAAGTAATCAATAGAATAATCACTTAGAAGATAAGAAGAAGAGTATAAATTAACTTTTCTCTGCCTCTCCCTCTGCCTCTCCCTCTGTGTGTGTGTGTGTGTGTGTGTGTGTGTGTGTGTGTGTGTGTGTGTGTGTGTGTGTGTGTGTGTGTGTGTGTGTGTGTGTGTGTGTGTGTGTGTGTGTGTGTGTGTGTGTGTGTGTGTGTTTTCGTGTGTGTGTGTGTGTGTGTGTGTGTGTGTGTGTGTGTGTGTGTGTGTGTGTGTGTGTGTGTGTGTGTGTGTCCTCTGTCTGTCTCCCAGGTGTTGTGTATGATCACGGCTCCCGTTACGATGATCCTGTCCTCCCAGCAGGACGCGTCCTTCGCCTTTGCGTCCTTGGCCATCATCTTCTCCGTCTACATCACCCTGGTTGTGCTCTTTGTTCCCAAGGTAAAGACATACAGTATTAACGAGTGTCTGTCCTTCAGTCCTTTGCTCTGCCCCCATACGATGGAATGAGACCAGATCAGTGTCAGCCTTTAATGAATGGCCTCTCATTATGGATTCAATTTGTCCAGGCTGGAATAATACAATATATTGCATAATAACATGCTATCTTGGTGTGTGTTTGTGTGTGTGTGTGTGTATGTGTGTGTGTGTGTGTGTGTGTGTGTGTGTGTGTGTGTGTGTGTGTGTGTGTGTGTGTGTGTGTGTGTGTGTGTGTGTGTGTGTGTCTGTGTCTGTGTCTGTGTGTGTGTGTGTCTGTGCATGTGCGTGCATGTGTTTTGTTTGGGGTGTAACAGATGCGGAGGCTGATCACACGGGGGGAATGGCAGTCGGACGCCCAGGAGACAATGAAGACAGGCTCGTCCACCAACAACAACGATGAAGAGAAGTCCAGGCAACTGGAGAGAGAGAACAAGGAGCTCCAGAAGATCATCCAGGAGGTCACCTGCTTCTCTACGCTCTTCTTCTACCATCTCTTTCAAACTCATTATGTTTTCTACCATGTCCTTAAAACTCATTACGTCTTCTACCATCTCCTTCAAACTCATTACGTCTACCATCTCCTTCAAACTCATTATGTTTTCTACCATCTCCTTCAAACTCATTACGTCTTCTACCATCTCCTTCAAACTCATTATGTCTTCTCCTTCAAACTCCATCTTTCAAACTCCATCTCTTTCAAACTCCATCTCCTTCAAACTACATCTCTTTCAAACATCGCTTTAAAAATATATCTCTTTCAAACTGCATCGTGCAAACACTCCTTCTCTATTATTTTGTGTATAAAACATAAAGAACATTCACTATTCACGCTGGAACGTGACCCTCTTTCCACGTCCTCTCTCGCGCACAGAAAGAAGAACGCGTGTCGGAGCTGAGGAACCAGCTTTCCGAGAGACAAGCCCTGCGATCGCGGAGGCGGCCCACCTCCGCCGTCCAGAACCACGGCTCTGCGCCGCTCCCCATCCATCCGAGCGACCCCAAGTCCCTGGTCCCCCCGCCCGGCTACCCGGTCCCTTCCTCCGACAACCACTCCCTGCCTCCCTCCTTCTCCAACTCCTCCAACCTCTACCAGGCCGACGGCAAGATCAGTCGGAACAACTGTCACGCCAGCCGCCTCCAGCTGCTGTATAAGTGAGAACGACAGAGAGAGAAGCAGCATCGTGGGGGGCCATAGGGGAAGAGAGTGGGGGGTAAAGGATAGAGGGATAAGTCTTAATGGTTTAAGAGGAAATGAGGAGAGAGGGGGTTGGAAAGGAGAGTAGGGTGGTAGATAAGTGGAAGCAAATCCTAACTTTGACCTGAAACCAAGAGACAACAAAAAAATAAGTATTTTAATGACCGCAAAGACATTGGAGAGTAAACAGGGGCGACGTGTAGCTCTCTCTCTCTCTCTCTCTCTCTCTCTCTCTCTCTCTCTCTCTCTCTCTCTCTCTCTCTTTCTCTCTCTCTCTCTCTCTCTCTCTCTCTCTCTCTCTCTCTCTCTCTCGCTCGCCTCTCTGTGTCCAATTAATGTATTCATGCCATATTTCTTTTTCCGAGAGAAAAAAGTTTTACTGCATACATACGTACATTCTATGATTGCAAGTTAATTATACAACTCTGCATCTGTTGTGTGCAAATGATTTATGATATGCCATCTGGAATTATGGGATATATTGCTCAGAATGGGAGACAAAAGAGTCACTATTTGTATGGCAAAGCATTTATCATGTTTATTGTGTACCATAAGGCCTCTACTAATGTGTTTGGATAGTGCTATGTACTGAACTATAAGAGGCAGGGTAAAAGAAGAGACTACTGAAGTATCATAACAACACACCAGTCTTATCAACAAGTAACTGGTTGTATCCACACAACCTGTAACATTTTTTTAACTTTTGTTTTTGTATTATATCTTGTTCATGTTCTTTTGTAGAATGCTACTGATCTCTGTTCAAAGAGACTGCTGCGGCATTGTAAATACATCTGTCCAATCACGGCGTAGACGACACACTGTGGACAAATCAGCCTCTGGTCCTCACATCAGGTCTCATGATGTGTTGATTTCAGAGCTGAATCCTAGCTGCACAGCCACGCGGAGATGAGGTGGGTAGCATCGCAGATCTCTGAGGTATCCGTAAAACGCAAAGCGTGATTGCCGAAGAATTAAGAGCTGGGCGATAAATTGCATGAGGCTAAAATCGTTGATTAAAAGCTTTTTCTTTTTATCTTTTTTAATTTTTTGGGGTCATTAAGTTTGCGTGAATTATGGCCACAGCTGCTGCTGTTTATTTTCACATGTCATGTCAGATGGGTGGTCAAACAGACAGACGCCACTTTCCTAAATAACCAAGCCAAATAGGATTCTGTCTGTGCAAGCGAACACGTCAAACTGCAGCATAAACCAATGGCTGTCAAACTGAATGATGACCCTCTGGACCATTTTATCACTGAAGAACATACCAGAGCAGAGGCATAATATATTCTCTTGCACACGATCGACTCACATAAATATGTCACTGACTTTCTACTTTTTCATTCCTCTTATCTATTATCTAACAGTTTTGGTAAAAGTGTCAGCTAAAATACCCTCGGAGTGTCTGAGTTGAGTTAACAACACCTGACAAGTCAGTGTTGCCTCTTCAGAGGGCCACCATTTTAAAATTGTTAGAGCAGTTGGCAAATCATTACAGATTTTTTTCTGCAGCTGTCTTGTACTGCACTACAGTACATGCCATTTGTAGACACGAGACGTGAGTTTTTTGGGGTTTTTTTGGCTTATTTTAAAACCAAAACAAAATCAGCTTTCCCTTCCTAAACCACTGCACCATTTCTACTCTGGTTAATGTTCTGCTTTCACAACCTCGTCTTTGTTTCATAAAACGATGTCAAATGCATAGGAGTTTTCAGGGTACTTCACAGATGGCAGAAAGTTGCTCTCCCCCAGATACTTTCTGTGGATTTTCTTCATGGTATTGTAGAAAGCGAGAGTGCCATGTTGTTTGATGTTTGCGTTTGTCCCTACTTGAAATGGCAGCCAGCTTGGTTTTGCTGTGAAGCTGTATTGATTTACAGTATTTGGGGAATGGATCGCCTGTCTTACTGCACTGATTCTTGTGACTTTTTTCTTTCTTTATTTTTTACAAAAAAAGTGATTGTTTTTTTACAGTGCAATACATACCCATAAGAACCTCTTTCATCTTCATGAACTCTTACGGCAACTAGGTTAGTGCTTGCCTTGTACGACCTCTTCCCGAGGCTACGGATCGTCCTTGCTTGACGTTCGATCTGGCCTCATGTCCCTCTTTCTGTGGTGGAACAGTGTGTCTCATTTCAGTGGCTAACGTGCGTTGTTGTGAGCACTTATGAATGTCTGAGTAGTTACTTATGAGGCGCCAATGTATTAACCATGAGGACATTGTACAGTGCGGTGCTCACACCGGATCCTCTCTTTGTGATCCTTTTAAAAATGTCCATCTGTAAATATTGTACGTTTTGTCTGTAACCTCTGGAAGTATTTCAGTTGGTGTCTTAATCCCAGAGCTGTGAAGATGCAAGTCGTGTTCCTGAGGATATGCACAATATTGACGCTGTAAATTATCACAATTTGGGATGCTGTATAATCTTGCACATGCGTATTATGCCAGCTGTATTTCGTGCGGTACAGTATTTGAAATATATTTCTATATGCTATACAGTAATTAGTTGACATCGGAGATTATTTGAAATTGCGAGGTTGATTATATGATAAATAAAAGTCTTTTTTTTTTCATTTTTTTTTTCATAAATGTTGTATTTGCTTTGATTTTGAGTCAGGCTTTGGTGACATGGTACAGTAAATTATGGAATTATTTGACTGGAGTGGAATTTGGAGCAGCCACTATACATCTCTATAAGGTAAGGTGGCTGAATTATCACAACCGAAAGGTCAACCAGGTTCCTGTTCTACACAACAAATTGTTCACTGTAAAAGCCTCAGTGCTATCTTCACAAAACGCCCATTTTACGCGTCTGTAACTCTGAGATTGTTTTTTTACAATTAAATTAACTCTGAGGATTTTACTGTTATCAATCAGACAAGAGGCTGAGCTCTGGTGTTACCACTAGATGGTGTCTTTCTTCACTGGGATCACCTGCCTCTCACTGAGTCTTTCACAATTTGAACACGTTCAATTGTTCCAGTCATTAAGCTCCCCTCATATTTTCCTCTCTTGGTTTCCCAGTGAGTTAATGAGGACAGGAGGTGTATGCTATAGCATGCAGAGGCAGGTAGGGGACTGCCGGAGCAGACCATGCTGTTTAGTGCATCATCACCATGCATCATGGCTGCACTCAAGGGGAAGTTCCCTGTCTCTGAAACTCAGGGGTAGCTATTAGGAAGTGAAACTTTCTCTGTTTATTCTGTCCAGGGTTGTGTGCAATCTGTGTGAAAATAACAAGTGAATCACAAGAATACATGGACTACTTTTAGACACATGACACACATGACACAATTGTGACCTTGTAAATCCACTATTTTTGGAATGGGATTTGGTATAGAGGGAAAGAATTAGAGGGGCCCAGTGTGGACCACAGGGGGACACCGGTCAGCAAAGTACTGTATATAGGGTTTAAGTGGTTAACCACATGAACCCTAGTGTTCATGTTCTGGGTTGAACATGTTGATCTACAAGCTCATGTCGCGTTGCGTTGCGTTGTAAGCTTTTGGATCAGCTATTTTCGGTGAAGAGATTTGATGTAGAGGGAAAAGAGGAGTGGACCTAGTATAGAGCCCTTGGGCTCTATAATAAGGTTAAAGTGGTTAATAAAGAAATCGAGCAAATCCATATATAAAATAAATGCTGTACTTGTGTCAGCTTTACATACTTTGCCATACTGTACTGTACATAAAACTCATACATCAGAAGAATATCACTTTATTGCCAATTAACACATGGTAAGTGAAAATGTTTCTTTTTGACATTCTCCTAGATACCCACACACACACACACACACACACACACACACACACACACACACACACACACACACACACATACATACACACATAAAAGTACTATTGTACACCTATAGCCTGGATCCAGACCATAGACCCGCCCACTCCACTGAGTGGACTGCTCGCTTCAGTCTGGTAATGCAGTCTAGTCAGTACACCTACTGTATGCATTACAATGCAGAGGTCAGAACACAGGCTCAGATTGTTTGTATGTGGGTAGTTTCAGTGCTTTGCTGCGTGGTTTCATGTAGTTTTTCCACTGTAAGCCACAGCCTTCCTCTAACTGGTTTCAGTAGCCCCCCACATCCTCTTTTTGACTCGATCTAGTTCCCCTTCAGCCTGACAGAATCTTTGAACTTTTAGAGAAGTTTATTTTTAGCCCTTATTCGTATAGCAAGTAAAATAATTTCAGTGTTATGCAAACATGAATTTTATATTTTATTTCACAGCGCCACAGGCGCCATGAGGACATTTCTCACCAGGAGTTCAATAAACAATAATAAATTAAAACAGAGATGAATAAAAAACTGAAACGAGTGCAAATTTGAATAATAAATACAACTAAAAACTTCTCAAAATTGTTTGAACTCAAACACCTGCTATCACAATTTATGTAGTATAATACAATAAATAAATAAGAGACGAATAACAAACTGAATTAAGTGCAATTTTGAATAATAAATACAACTACTGGTAAACAATTATAAATACATATCTCAAAATAGTTTGAACTCAAACATATACTATCAAAATGTATATAGTATAATACAATAAATAAATAGGCTAGGTCAGCACATTCATGAAAAAATAAATACGTTAAAAAATATATATAAAATATTACTTTGATATGAATTAGAATCAGTGATCAGCAGCTCTTCTCGAAGCTTTTGTTGTCAAACTCTAGTGGCACACTTAGTGTGCAGTAAATACATTGAACAACACACATTATCACAATATCACAATTAGAAAGTACATAGTACATACAGTAATATTATTGTAATGCAGACCCATAGAGATAGCTATGGTTGTACATTAGGTATTCTACAGTACACCCATTGACAAACTGCTGCAGTTAACATGGGTTGGTATAAAACCTGGTGTGGTGATGGAACACAGATCTGGCTTCAGTATGACACCACAGTATATGCCATCATATCAAATGTCAATTAGGTTTAAGTCCTTCACCACACACTTTATACTTCATTATAGCTGCCTCACCATCTGCAACATTATCATCAGCTGTTTGTCATCACAAGGCAAACACACCGAAGAAGGTGTTCCCAGATTTTTCGTCCAGGAGAGGCAGGAACTTTTTGTTCATGGCCGCCTTAAGCCGGTCTCCCTTGTGGAGGTTGAACACGGCCCCCATGTAGATGGAACCGTGCCACTTGTCATCTGCTTCCGGGTTGTCGCTCGCCTTCTTTTCACAGCCGGTGCTAACAGAGTGCAGTATGGTCTCATAGTTCTTGTCTTCCTCAGTGTTCCCGTAAGAAGGGGACCAAAGCTTCACCGCATGGCTCACATGGACCATCCTCCTTGCCGCGCTGTCGATGTCCTCCTCATCTTCATCGTTGTCCTCATCAAGGTGTTGATCAAGGTGGCAGCTGACGCGGAACGAGGCCTGACTGTACACAAAGTACAGTCCAGACCTTGGGATCACAATCTCATTATGGTCCAATCTGAGGCCTCCTTCAGCATGGTACTGGTCCACCCCCTGTTTCCACTCCAGCTTTTCAAGGTTTTGTTTGTATTCGCCTATTAGACAAATGTTGGAAGATGTTAGATGTAGATATGAGTTACAATGAGGTTGGACATTAATAAAATACATAATATAGTACATTGACTGACTGACTGAACATCTACTAATTCCCAGAGCACGGCTTCAAAAAGAATAATTACTCAAATCTTGCCTTTAAAGTGTTTTCCAGTTTGTTAATCATTCAAGTTAATTCCCAGTTCTGTTATGCTGAATATATATGTACTATATTTTTACCTTCTAAATGAATGGCAGCTCTTGCAGTTCCAGAGATTTGTCTCAATGTGTGGCGGAGAGCTGCATCGTCAGCTTCTGCTGCCTGATGATGTTCCTGTAGTAGAGAAGAAAAAGGGGAAACAAATTAGTTAGAAACAGCGATTCATTTCAGGAAAGAGGACATTTCAATCCATGAACTGTTATAATCCTTCAGAGATTTGTTCATGTATACCTTGGAGTAAAAGGTGAAGAAGATAGCAGCAGCAAAACACATTGTAATTGCCAGCAGGGCTCCAGTCCTCTTCCAACAATAGCTGTGCGTAGACGGCTCCCTTGTCACAGTAACCTCTTCTGTCTCGGTGGGGCCCATGTCCAACAGCACTGGGTTGTCACCTTTCATTGTTGTGAAGCGCTTTGTCTTTTTCAGTGGAGAAAAACGGTGTCCAAGGGCCACTTCAAGCCAAGTGTTAGTCCTTTGCTTTTTAGAGATTGGAGAGTGTAAAATAGAATAACGGCCAGGTAATGTGTCAGAGGATACTGAAAGATGCTCTTTTCGTCTCTGGAGTTGCTGAACTGAACTGATACTCTGAGCAGCGAGTGCTCGTTTTAATAGAGAATCTCCACCAGGGGGAAACTCCAGTGAGGTCACTTTTAGTGTGAGTGAGTGGAGAGTGGCTGTCTTTCAGTTTTCACACTTCAGGTCTCTATTCAATACAAGCTCTCTCTCACACACACATAGGCACAGGGAAAAGACCATATTTTCTGACTCATTCACGTACATATGGAACACACACACACACACACACACACACACACACACACACACACACACAGCACACAGCACACGCACACGCACGCACACGCACGCGCGCACACACACACACACACACACACACACACACACACACACACACACACACACACACACACACACACACACACACACACACACACACACGCACACAAACCACAAAGACTCTACATCTCTGTCTACAGTAACTTTTTCTGTACTTTGTTCCCTAACGTGTTTCCCTTTCATCTTTGTGGGTATTCTAAGAGTATTCCAATGGTATTATTGAGTTTGGCTAATTCCTATTCTGTATACTATTCCCTACAATGTTTTAAGTTGAGATATAATATTAAGCAGTGACCCATTAAAATAAATCAGTTATTTTACTCATGTGGGATCTCTGGTGTACCTGCAAAAAGAGAGAAAGAGAGAGAGAGAGAAACATGAAAAAATTGACAACCCAGTCATGTTTTTTGCGGGCTGGCTGTTTCAGAAAATATGTAATCTCCATCTTACATCACTTTTATCATCATTTTTATAATGAGTAGGGGACTCATTATAAAAATGTCACCCCTCTTCTAAATATCTCCCGTCCCTTTTTTTTTAATACAGTATCTTCACCCGCCAGTTAGAGAGATTGTTTTCCACATTTGCCTTTTTTCCCTGCATCTTGTAGTACCCTCCCGTGAAAATAATTGATTTGCTGAATTTTAATTTTACATACATAGATCATCAACAATTGCCTAAATAAGTTTGACATTCTCTTAATGACTTTCACTTTCATTCCTTTTCATTCACCCATCCTTACACGGATATAGTGATCTTTATAAATGTCAACTTCTTCCCAATAACAGTGTTGGTGTAACTGAGAGATTATATTCATATTCATATTCATTATATATGAGAGAGGGAGAGAGAGAGAGAGACTAGCTGTGTCTATAAGAGCTGTGGTTGTGTGCAGAATAAAATACATACTCTATTGTGTGTGTGTGTGTGTGTGTGTGTGTGTGTGTGTGTGTGTGTGTGTGTGTGTGTGTGTGTGTGTGTGTGTGTGTGTGTGTGTGTGCGTGCGTGCGTGCGTGCGTGCGTGCGTGCGTGCGTGCGTGCGTGCGTGCGTGCGTGTGCGAGTGCATGTGTTGAGCATGTAAAAATATATGTATAAAATGCATAGATAATGAACAATACACTCAAATGAGGTCTTGTTTCTACGAGGAAACGTTTCCCGCGGAAAACCAAATCGGTCCTTAGATGAACTTTCACACACTGTAACAATGGTGTCAAGAAAGCAAGACCGATACCGATAGCAACAATCAAAACCATCGGAAAGGGGAGGGGGAGAACTCCTACAGAAAAACCCTGCCTGGAATTGCACTCAAAATGAGGGCAATAGAGAGGGATGTGAGAATACATCATCTGAGTTGTATTTTACGCAAACTTTCAGACATGTTTTGAGGACTGAACATTTTTGAGTAGCCAAAACTTTTTCACCGCCTTGCAGTGTTTGTCACATGCTGTTGTGTCCTACTGACTCCCCTGCAGTGAGGAGCCCCTACTGGGAGGATGTAGAGCCTTCGTCCTACTCCTCTCGCCCAACCCTCCCCACTGACAGGTGCCGCCCCACCTTAGGAATACATGCAGTGACAATTATCACCCTCCCCGCCCGGCTTCCCTCCTCTGAACACGGGACAATTGTGGTCACATAGACGCCCCGACAAAGCCGGATGCACCACGGTGGATTCGAACCCACAACCTCCGTGGGGGTGGGCAGGGACTTTACTATCGCGCCCCCGAACGCCTCCGTCTTGAGGATGTTAAAACCTATGTTTTGAGGACTTTAAAACATTATTGTATTTTATTTATTTATTTGAAAAGTGTGACATTTAAGTAAACAATATGAGTATAATATAGTGTACTAGTCAGCCATATGGGCATGTGTGTGGACTATTGTATGTGGTTATCTAACACTCACCGCCAAAGGGGAGAATTCTCCCCTTTTCAGTCAATGGTCTTTACCGCCAAAGGGGAGAATTCTCCCCTTTTAATTATTTTTTTTTATTCTGTTTTTGAATTCCTAAAAAGTTTCTCTAATTTTTTTGTATACATTTATAACCCTAACCCTAACGAATTAATAAATAAAAAAAATAAAAATAAAAATAAATACATTCACTTCAATGTTAAAAAATAAACGGACAAATAATTCACATTGTTTCTAGAAAAAAATGATTAAAACCCTGGCAGTGGGTGATTTTATTATGAAAAAACTTTGGCGGTGAATGTGTTAACATATGACATAAAGTAGGCAATAAAGTAGACATCACAAATAAAACCAGGTTTAAAAAGCTAAACATTTGCAACAGCATATACCAATATCAATAAAGAGCAAGACAAAGTGACATACGTCCAATATCTACTGTATGCGCTTAGTTACTAGTACTGTATTTGTCAACAGACAGACATTGTACATGAGTCAGCATCTTGAAAGAAGTGGAGTTAGGCCAAACTTCGGATCGGATTTGAACCTGGTTTCCTGCCTAAGTGCTGACATTTTTACCATTGAGATAATAGAGCCTGCCTGCTTGCTCAGGGGATAAATTGAATCTTGACCATCAGGTCAAAATTTGTGTCAGATCCTGTGACACATGACCTTTGACAAAATCTAAATGTCTCAATAGGAGAGCAGGGAGACAAAATACAACCACCCCAATTGTATAAGTTATGTTGTATTAACATACTCTTCCAAACAGATTAGACAAAATGACATTGTATTCATAAAAGAAAGTTACATAGCGCCGCTTTAACATGACTAATCCAATGGGGAAATAATATAATAAAATAATAATAAAATAAATAATGTAAAACCATTCTTCCGCTCGTCACTGTTTCATCATGATGATGTTGTAAAGTGACTTTGCATAGCCAGACGATTGGATACCACCGCCTATCAATAAGCGGAGATCCCTGAAAGTCTGCCTACGCAAGACTACCCACACTGGAAAGAGGAACCTCCACGATGAACAGAAATTCTCATTTGCATTACTCATTCATATTTCTATCTTCATTCATGATGTTAGTTAAAGGTAAAGTTAAAGGCCCAATCTATGGTTGTTTGGAACATACTGTTTAAATTAGAGTTATATAACATACATGATTAAAGAGTTTTGTAGATGGGAAATACGCCATATGGAACAAAGTGTGCCTATAGGTCTACACAGCACCTTCAAGCACCTCAAGTGCTCAATCACCTACAGTATAGAATAAAAACGTTTTCTTTTATTTTTTGGTGGTGGAGCTACACATTCGTTTACCCTTGTATGACTGATTGGATGCATGAGTGGATTGTGTAGTGTGGTTGAGTGTTGCATGTATTAACACAAATGTTGAATAAGGTGCATGAGGTGCACAAATCAAATCAAGCTCCCCAATTAGTCTGATGGCCATCCTTGCACTGCTCCCCAAGTCCTAGGAACCAATGAGAAAGGAGAAATGAGAAGGGCAAAGCAAATACACAAACCATAACCAAATAACCTAAGAGTGAAATAACTAAGCAGGGAACCGTCACAGAATTTAAAATCTGGGTTGGACTGTTGTATTCTGGCAAGTTGCAACTTTATCATCAGTACCAGGAATAACTTTATAGTCCTCTTTGTCTCACCTAGTCAAAAAATCTGATTTTTAATTGGATTTTCTCTATTGGAATCCTATAGGATTTTTTTACTAGGGTCATAATAAAATATCTGTCTATAAATATTTTCTTAATGTTAATGACTGAAAAAATAAATAAATCTGCAAACATCTAAACATCAATCAATCAGTAAATTTTATTTATATAGACCCAAATCACTCATGACATTTTTCATGTGGAACAGATCACGACCTAGGCCTTCTTTTACAGAGACCCAACAGTTCCCCCATGAGGAAGCACTAGGCAACAGCAAAGAAACAACGAGGGTAAAACGCTTAACTAACCCCAGGTTGATTAATCAGGACAGTGGTCATGGTTCACAATCAGTTGAAAATCCCTGCCCTATGGGAATCACACAGGTGAATGAAATCATGATTAAGAATTATTCATATGGGCCTGCTGATGTAATCAGGCACGTATTTGTTTGACAGGAATGGCAATTGCCACCCTCTATAGTTTTTAGCTTGAATTCTGTTCTTGTATGCATATTTTCTCCTCTGAAGATTATTTTCTTCCATTTTCTTCTCTCAAATTAATCAGATTAATCGGCTCTGAGTGCATCTCAATCCAGGCCCATCCATCTACATGCGACATGTGACATACAAAATAGCAATAATAGCTTATATACAAGCTCACTATGTGAAGAAAGGCTGTCATCATTCCACAACCTTCACTTCAAAAAGTATAGCCTTTATTTCTAGATACTGAACACTAGACAGAGTGAAAAGAGACAGGTCAATTTATTTTAAATGCTGGATATTCGAATAATGTGAAAACAGTACCATGATATAATTTGGCTTGCTAATAAACCTTTAGCCTATATATTTTGGAAATTATTTGAACAGCTAAATTTGCCCCACACTAACATTCAGAAATGATCCAGTCAAATAGTCCTGTAAGTCCTGTAAACACAAACAAAGATACTTATAATATACAACATACATTTAATTTCACAGTGGTGTTGAATGTAAGATTTACAATGTCCATTTATAGGCCAATATTATATGAAGTTCAGGCAGCAGTTACGGGGAACTTATCTAATCTACTTATCTATCAAATGTTTATATGGTATGGCATTTGATATTGTTGTCTAAATATTATGTGTGATCTGTAAAATAATATCAATATGAAAAACATATTTTCGATTTTGTTTCACAGTACCACAGGCACCATTATGCAATTCCCCCTAGGACTTAAAGCAGCACTACAGTATGTAACTTTCCATCTTCTACCCCGAATTTGAACCTGGTTTCCTGCTTAAGTGCTGACATTTTTACCACTGAGCTAATAGAGCCTGCCTGCTTGCTCAGGGGGTAAATTGAATCTTGACCATAAGGTAAAAAAAAAAAAAGGCAGATCCATGTGTCTAGGTAAGACATGACTTTTGACCTGACACAATCTGAATGTCTCAATAGAAGAGCAGGGAGACAAATACAACCTCCCCAATTGTATAAGTTATATTGTATTAACATACTCTACCATACAGATTGGACACATTTACATTTTATTCATTAAAAAAGTTAATAACAAACTTTAAAAATACACTTTGTTCATACGTCTGTATGAACAAAAAAAAAAGTACTATCAACATCTATATACTACAATACAATAAATAATATATTGAACATTTATTCAATTGAAATAAATGAATACTGTACATAAATAGATAAATATTACTTTGATATGAAATAGAGTCTGCAATATCAGCTCCTCTCGAAGCTTTTGTTGTCAAACGGAGATGGCACACTCAGTGTGCAGTAATATATTCTACACACATCACATAATCATAATAAGATTGTAGTATATAGTACATAAAGTAACATTGCTGTGATGTAGACCTATAGAGATGGCTATGGTTGTACATTAGTCTACAGTCAACCCATTGACAAACTGCTGCAGTTAGCATGGGTTGGGTGTATAAAACCTGGTGTGGTGATGGATCACAGATCTGGCTCAGTATGACACCACAGTATGCAATCATATTAAATGTCCAATAGGTCAAGTCCCTATGACCTGTTTGTCATCACAAGGCGAAGACACCGAAGAAGGTGTTCCCAGATTTGACGTTCAGGAGAGGCAGGAACTTTTTGTTCATGACCGTCTTTAGCCGGTCTCCCTTGTGGAGGTTGAACACAGCCCCCATGTAGACGGAACCGTGCCACTTGTCATCTGCTTCCGGGTTTTCGCTTGCCTTCTTTTCACAGCCGGTGCTAACAGAGTGCAGTATGGTCTCATAGTTCTTGTCTTCGTCAGTGTTCCCGTAAGAAGGGGACCAAAGCTTCACTGCATGGCTCACATGGACCATCTTCCTTACCGCGCTGTCAATGTCCTCATGATCAAGGTGTTCATCAAGTTGGCAGCTGACGCGGAACGAGGCCTGACTGTACACAAAGTACAGTCCGTGCCTTGGGATCACAATCTCATTATGGTCCAATCTGAGGCCTCCTTCAGCATGGTAATGGTCCACCCCCTGTTTCCACTCCAGCTTTTCAAGGTTTTTGTTATATTCACCTATTGGAACGGGTGAAAAGAGAAACGTTGGAAGATGTTCATGTAGTATGCATGTTTGAGTTACAATGAGATTGGATATTAATGAAGTACAAATAGTTTGAACCTGTTCTGTTATTATGATAACACAATATCTAGACAACTATATATATATATATATATATATATATATATATATATATATATATATATATATATATATATATATATATATAATTTTCTTACCTTCTAAATGAATGACGGCTCTTACATACCCAGAGATTTGTCTCAATGTGTGGCGGAGATCTGCAGGAAGAGACAGAGATTTAGAAACTTGCTCGACAGATTGATGTTTCTCAACTGACTCTACTATATCTGGCGCACTCAGCTTATATCAGTAACAGGATATCAGCAAGATTGGCATGTCAACTGCAGAATATTCATGATATAATAACATTTTACAATTAAGAAAATAGGTCCTCACCATCAGCTTCCACAGCAAGATGATGTTCCTGTAGTAGAGAAGAAAATATAGTTAGAAACAGTGTTTTGTTTTGTTTTTAAGTTGGCTTTTTGGCCCATGAACTTTTCCTTCAGATACTTGCGCTTGTTACGTTGGAGTGAAAGGTGAAGAAGATAGCAGCAGCAAAACACAGTGTTATCGCGAGCAGGACTCCAGTCCTCTTCCAACAATTGCTGTGCGTAGACGGCTCCCTTGTCATAGTAACCTCTTCTGTCTCTTTGGGGCCCATGTCCAACAGCACTGGGTTGTCACCTTTCATTATTGTGAAGTGCTTTGTCTTTTCAGTGGAGCAAAAGAGTGTCCAAGGGCCACTTCAAGCCAAGTGTCAGTTCTTTGCTGTTCACAGGTTGGAGTGTATACAATAGAATACCCCAGTGGTAACGTTAGTGAAGGTGTTCTTTTCGTCTCTGTTGAATTGATTGATGAGCTTCTACTCTGACAGAGCGATATTTAAGCACTCCACTGATGTTACACAGTGTGAGTGAGTGGAGAGTTGTTGAGGAAGACTTTTCTTCTGCTGGGGAGGGCTGTCACAGAGGAACACCACAGTTATTACCCTTCAGGTCTCCATTCAGTACGAGCGTCTCTCTCTCTCTCTCTCTCTCTCTCTCTCTCTCTCTCTCTCTCTCTCTCTCTCTCTCTCTCTCTCACACACACACACACACACACACACACACACACACACACACACACACACACACACACACACACACACACACACACACACACACACACACACACACACACACACACACACACACACACACACACACACACACACACACACACACACACATTCATCAAATACGTACATACAAACACACAAAAAAACACCATACACACATTCATCTGCACCACATCCCCACAAACCGCTAGCATGCCACATGTGAGGACTCAAACATATGTCTTTACAGTACTTATTAGTTCGCAAAGAGTATGTCAAACGTCTGACAGTATTATTTTGAGTTTGGCTAATTCCTTTTCTGTATACTTCTCCCTATAATGTTGAATGAAGATGAGAAATAATATGAATCCCTAAAACATACACTAATAATGATATAAGTAGACAATAGAAGTATAAAGTAATCATTATACATTATACTCATATTGTTTACTTTATATCATGTAGTGTACTAGTCAGCCCTATGGGACCCATGCAATTGTGTATACTGTAGATGGTCAATCTAATGGTATCAGGTGATATTAATTCATTAAGTTCAATTCACAATTAATAATCATTACTGTTGTTTTGTCATAATTACAAAGTATTCTTCTCATTTAAGTATTTGTTGCTATATAGAATTGTCTTTATTTTGCATTATATTATGGATAGGTGATATATAAAGGCAATAAGCATAATGTTACCATTTAAAAAAAGAAATAGTGTCATGATTGCAATCTCATTTCCTTCCTGTTGTAAAAACAGGTTGAGTGCAAGAAACATGTGCTGTTCTGTGTGAATATTAGTTGAAAATTAGTAAAGTATTTTATTTATTGTGCACAGCGTCGGAAATGCAATGAAAACAAATTGGGATATAGCTTAAATTATTTATCTGTTATTGTGTTGCTGAGTCAATCACTTATGTGACAAAATATTTAAGGACCCTTACAGACGTTACCTTAACTCAGCAAACCACACTATCAGACTGCATGCAGGGCAGCCTGCAGATGTGCTGGTCAGCAACACCAGTTGCTCCCCAAGGAAGTGGAACCGTGCTGGCAACTTTCCTGGTCACAGTGTCCTCTACAGCACCTCCAACTTCCGCTTCAACTCATGTACTGTATGTACCACCTCGGAAGTTCTCCGATAACTCCTCCATTTTCAGTTGCATCACGGATGACAACGGGGAGTACAGAGCCCTGGTGGAGAGTTACATTGGGGAATGTGACAACAAGGCCCTCCAGCTCAACATTGGAAAGGAGCTGGTGGTGGACTACTGGTGGAGTTGGCCCCCAACTGCCAACTCCCATCACCATATGAAGGGTGGAGTTGGAGGATATGGACACCTACAGTACATGTTCCTGGGATACTGAGGCCCTCTACAGGAAGTAACAGAGCAAGCTGTTTGATAATCTGTTAATCTGAGAAGGTATATCAAAGGGGTATATGCAACATGCTGCTGAAGATGTTCTATCAGTCTGTAGTAGCCAGTGTCATTTTCTTTGCTGTGGTAGGTTGGGGTACATCAATTCAAGGGATGCCAACAAACTGAACAAGCTGGTGAGGAAGTGGCCTTTAAACTCTACATTTTAAAGTAGAAGTCGTCTGTGTTGACTTGATTGTGGGATGTCATTTTCAGTCATTTCCATATAACTGATATTGTTGTCTAGATATTGTGTTATCGGTTGCCAAACATTTAATGGAGAAATGCATTGTCCCTGATATCTCCCTGTTAATTACCATTTACTGACACCCTGAACCAGAACGAATCTACATATAAAAGTAAAATCATTTCAATGTTATGTTTTTATTTGTTCACAATTTCACAGCCCCCCAGGACTGTAATAAATATAATAAATTAAAACAGAGATGAATAACCAACTGAAATAAGTGCAAATTTTACATTTAAAAAAATAATACATTTCTCAGAATACTCAGTATGAACTCAAAATCCACAGTACAATAAATATCAATAAATAAATACATAAATATATAAATAAATAAATAGGATAGCACACATATACACACATATAACACATTCATTGAAAAATAAATAATGATAAATAAATATTGATATTAATTAGAGTCAGTGATCAGCAGTATCAGCTCCTCTCAAAGCTGTCAGTTTGTTGTCAAACTATAGTGGCACACTCAGTGTGCAGTAATAAATTGAACATACTTTATCACAATAAGATGGTAGTACATAGTACATACAGTAATATTGTTGTAATGCAGACCCATAGAGATGGCCATGGTTGTACATTATTCTACTGTACACCCATTGACAAACTGCTGCAGTTAACATGGGTTGGTATAAAACCTGGTGTGTTGATGGAACACAGATCTGGCTTCAGTATGATGCCACAGTATGCAATATTAAATGTCCAATAACCTCACCATCAGCAACATTATCATCCGCCGTTTGTCATCACAAGGCGAACACACCGAAGAAGGTGTTCCCAGATTTGTCATCCAGGACAAATCCAGTAGGCAGCAAAGTTTTGTCCATGACGCTCTTGAGCCGGTCTCCCTTGTGGAGCTTGAACACGGCCCCCATATAGGCAGAACCGTGCCATTCATCAGCTTTGCTCGCCTTCTTTTCACAGGTGGTGCGAACAGAGCGCAGTATGGTCTCATAGTGCTTGTCTTCCTCAGAGTTCCCGTAAGAAGGGGACCAAAGCTTCACCGCATAGCTCACCATCTTCCCTGCCACGCTGCCGATGTCCTCGTCATCAAGGTGGCAGCTGACGTGGAACGAGGCCTGACTGTACACAAAGTACAGTCCTGGCCTTGCGATCACAATCTCATTATGGTCCAAACTGAGGCCTTCAGCGTGAGACTGGTCCACCCCCTGTTTCCACTCCACTGAGTTTGTGAGCTTTTCGTTGTATTCACCTATTGGAATGGGTGAAAAGGGAAACGGTGGAAGATGTTCATGTGGATCGGAGTTACAATGAGGTTGGACATTAGTAAAATACATATAGACTGACTGACTGACTGAACAGCTACATATTCCTAGCCTGGTAAACCCTCCCTCCGGAATCTCATTTGTAATTTATCAAATGGAAATGAGATTTTCCGGAGGGAGGGTTTACCAGGCTAACATATTCCCAGATTACAGCTTCAAAAACAAATAGTTCAAATTTAGCCTTTAAAGTTATATCCTGCTTATTTATTGGCCAGCTGAACTTGTTCTGTTATGCTGAATACATATGAAGTATATTCTTACCATGTAAATGAATGGCAGCTCTTACATTCCCAGAGTCAGAGATTTGTCTCAATGAGTGGCGGAGATCTGCAGGAAGACAGAGATTTAGAAACTTGCTCGACAGGTTGATGTTTCTCAACTTCATGATCAGCATGACTCCGCTTAAATTGGTGACGGGATATCAGCAATATTGGCATATCAACTGCTTAACATAACATACATACTAATAGAATTTTTTTATTCAGAAAATAAGTCCTCACCGTCGGATTCTGCAGCGTGATGATGTTCCTGTAGTAGAGAAGAAAAGAGGGGAAACAAATACATTTGTTAGAAACCAATTCATTTCAGGAAAGCAGACTTTTCAACCCATGAACAGTTCTTCTAATCCTTTAGAAACTTGTGCTGGTTACCTTGTAGTGAAAGGTGAAGAAGATAGCAGCAGCAAAACACATTGTAATTGCCAGCAGGGCTCCAGTCCTTTTCCAACAATCGCTGTGCGTAGACGGCTCCCTTGTCACAGTAACCTCTTCTGTCTCGGTGGGGCCCATGTCCAACAGCACTGGGCTGTCACCTTTCATTGTTGTGAAGCGCTTTGTCTTTTTCAGTGGAGAAAAACGGTGTCCAAGGGCCACTTCAAGCCAAGTGTTAGTCCTTTTCTTTTTAGAGATTGGAGAGTATAAAATAGAATAACGGCAAGGGTAATACCTCTGAGGCTTCGTGAAAGATGCTCTTTTCGTCTCTGTCGAATTGATTGATGAACTGATACTCTGACTGAGCGCTATTTAAACAGAGCTCTACATCAGGAGGAAACTCCAGTGATGTCACACAGTGTGAGTGAGTGGAGAGTTGAGGAAGGAGTTTTCTTCTGCTGTCACAGACTCGGCTGTCGCAGAGGAACACAGTTTACACACAGTTCTCCATTCTCTCTCCTCTCTCTCACTCTCACTCACACACACCCACATTGTCTGTCTGTCTGTGTGTTTCTATGTGCAGGGCGTTGCTGAAAATGAGCACTTGTGCTCTGCTACTACCCTGGGTAAATAAAGAACAAACAAAAAAAACAAAAAAACATGCACGCACGCACACACTAATAATGATATAGGTAAACAATATGAGTGTATAGAGTGGTTCTCAAAATGATATTATTTCACCCACTAGTTAGTCCAAAGAGAGAATATATGAGAATGACCATTCAGAGCATACCATTCAATCTGTCCTCATGACAGTTGTAGAATGATGCACTAGTCTAACAACAAAAATCGGTGGTGGTCCCTGGGACCCTCGAACAAAATCCTATCAAACGGGGGTCCATGTCCGCATACCAAATCGTATCAATTTGGGGGCCGACATGAACATGTTTGAGAACCAGATAGGGCCCATACCATTTGTGGACTATATGTACCAGGTGTTATTGATTCATGAGTTTGCGATTCATAGTCATTACTGCTGTATATTTTCAGAATGACAAATTATAATGATCTTTTAATTATGTTTTATTAGATGATGTATAAATGCAATGCAATGAGCATCTGTCACAGTTTTTTTTAATGCCATGTGCTAAAAAACTAATTAGGAAGTGAAATAGAGGTGTCATGATCTCATTTCTCATTTCCTGCATTTCCTTCCGGTTGTAAAAATAGACAGTGCAAGAGACATTGTGCTGTTCTGTGTGATTATTATTTGAAAAGTAAGAGTACTCTATTTATTGTGCAGAGGAATTATAACTACCAAGAACGGAAATGCAATGGAAATGGAAAAACTGAGAATTCATAACCTCGCATAAACCATGCGGTTTGTTGAAATAAAGGTCTAATACAGGCATGGCTTCCATATGGTTCTTGGATTTCATGTAGCCAGTCTTTGAACAGTCATTTATAACATCAGCCATCTCCATAACTGGGCAACGTTTCTGCCAAATCAGACCTTCATTGAGAAAAATGGATGGTGACAAATACACAGACAGAGGTTTCCTGATGTTATAGCAGGATAATAGTAATAATAATAATAATAATAATAATAATAATAATAATAATAATAATAATAATAATAATAATAATAATAATAATAATAATAATAATAATAATTGTAATAATAATAATAGTTGTTGTTGTTGTTATTATTATTATAATTGCCAAGAGCTGAGTCAGTCACCTAGAATAAAAACTGTTTTTTGTTTTGGTAGTGTGGCTACACATTTGTTTATGCTTGTGTGACTAATTGGGCAACATTCCAACTATCAAGGTTGGATTATTGTATTATGGAAAGTTGCAACTTTATCATGTGTACCAGGTATAACTTTCCAGTCCTCTTTGTCTCATAAACCAGTTCATGTCTATACATATCTTCTCAATGCTATTGACACAAACTCTGAATTTCTCCTAACATTTTATTCAAGTTTCTTCCTCTTTCTGGTGAGGGCAATTTGAGTGAGGGGGGGGAGGATTCCTTTCTATATTTAGATGGATGTAAAAATGGAATTTTCCTGGTATTACCTTACAGATATTACCCTTATAGACTACCTCACCAGCAGGCCATACTATCAGACTGCAGGGCAACCTGTCAGATGTGCTGGTGAGTAATACCGGCGGTCCCCCAAGGTTGTGACGCAATGCGTTGTGACATTGTAGATCTGCTATTTGGCTATTTTTTTTAATTGTGAAAAATGTGGAATCATTTTGATAACAACACAAATCTCCTCCTATGGAGGTCCCTGGCACAAAATCTTTTAAGACGGGGGTCCACGGCCAAATACATTTCCTTGACATGAACATGTTTGAGAACCACTGCAGGAAGGGACAGAGCAAGCTTTTAATCTTGAAGAGGCGAAGGTCCATCAATGTGAGCCACAGGCTGCTGCGGATGCTCTATCCGTCTGTATAGTCAGTCTCTTTTTTTTGTCTGCCATGGTATGTTGGGGGGGGGGGGGGGGGTGGCAGAAAAAAAGATCTGCACATACTGTTTTATTGTAATGACTGACACTGTCTAAAACCTGAAAATAATAGTCGCAGACACAGCGTTTCAACCGGCTGGTTTCTTTGTCAGGTATAGTACAGAGGACATGTGTGGGTTGGTTAAGTAGAGCCACTTGATTGGAAGCTGTTCGGAAATCTGGTGGTCTTGCCTTTGATCAGGGCCGCATTAATGTGAACCACCCTAGGCAAAGGCAAATTTTCGGGGCCCCCCCAAGGATGAATGCACGTGCGCGTGCGAAAATGTGCTGTTTTTAACCGAGTGTGTTACATTAATTAGGTTAATTCGGTTAATGTTGTACTCCATGAAATATACAAATATTTGTATATAGGCATTTGCCTACATTGCCTGTGCTTAAACACGGCCCTGCCTTTGATACTTTGGTAGACCTCCTTGCCTGGCCACAGTCAAAGAAGCGGGATGAACAGGTTGTGGCTGGGGTGTCTGTCCTTGATGATATGCGGCGAGGACAGCGGCTGAAAGGCCAGTCCTTTGTGCCAGTAGACACCAGACTCCACATCCAAGCTATGAGAACTTTAAGACCTCCACTCTCTACTTCTTTGTGACTACTGACTCCTGCATGGACTTTGGTTCACTTGTACATGGACCACTAGTGTGCGCGTGTGTGTGTGTGTGTGTGTGTGTGTGTGTGTGTGTGTGTGTGTGTGTGTGTGTACATAATGTATATTTATTAATATACTCCACAGTCTATCAACACTACTGTTATTATACGATACATACTTACGTGTTTATCCACCTATACTCTTTGTTGATAGACCGTACATAATTATATTTTCTCATTCACTCATTCTGAGATCCAGTGTACAGTAGATACAGCTCAGAATATATATATTTTTAATTTGCCTCTCCCGCGTGTTTCCCACACCCCAACCCCCCGCACATGCATGCCGTTACTTGTCACCTTTGTTTTTTCACTGTAAGCCTTCCCTTCCTCCTTTTGACTCATGTTCCCTTTCGGCATATTTCTAGAGAAGTTTATTTTTAGCCCTTATTTGTTTGGCACAGTTGCTGTTGTTGAGTTTCTACATCTAAAAGTAAAATTGTTATTATGCAATATCATATTTTTGACGTTTTATTTGGTCAGGATTTCACAGCACCACAGGCACCATGATGACATTTCTCCCCAGGATTTCACAATATACATCATAACATAAATATATTAATAAATTAAAATAGAGATGAATAACAACTAAGTGCAAATTTGAATAAATAACATTTAAAGTGAATAAATACATTCATCAAAATAGTCAGAACATACTGTAATTTGAACTAAAAAACATACAATCAAAATCTATATAGTATAATACAATAAATAAATAAATAAATAAACAAGCAAATAAATAAATAATAAATAAATAGGCTCTTCAGCACATTCATTGAAAGCACATTCATGAATGAGGCTATAATCGCCTGATCAGTAATATCAGCTCTCGTTGTCAAACTGTAGTGGCACGCTCAGTGTGCAGTAATACATTCGCAACACATTATCACATTATCAATATCAATAAAGTTATAGTACATAGTAAATTAGTATTTTCATAATGCAGACCCAGAGAGATAACTATGGTTGTACATTATTCTACAGTCAACCCAATAATGACAAACTGCTGCAGTTAACATGGGTTGGTATAAAACCTGGTATAGTGATAGAATATCTAGATCTGGCTTCAGTATGACGGCACAGTATGCAATCATATTAAATGTCCAATAGGTCTAAATCCTTCATCACGCACTTTATACTTCATCATAGCTGCCTCGCCATCTCCAACACTATCAGCAGCTGTTTGTCATCATAAGGCAAACACGCCGAAGAAGGTGTTCCCAGATTGGTCGTCCAGGTGGGGCAGGAACTTTTTGTCCATGACCGTCTTGAGCCGGTCTCCCTTGCGGAGGTTGAACACGGCCCCCATGTAGACGGAACCGTACCACTTGTCATCTGCTTCCGGGTCGTTGCTCGCCTTCTTTTCACAGGCGGTGCGAACAGAGTGCAGTATGGTCTCATACTTCTTGCATTCCTCAGTGTTCCCATAGGAAGGGGAGCAAAGCTTCACTGCATGGCTCACATGGGTCATCTTCCTCGCTGCACTGTCAATGTCCTCCTCATCAAGGTAGCAGTTAACGTGGAATGAGGCCTGACTGTAAACAAAGTACAGTCCTGGCCTTGGGATCTCAATCATATTTTGAACCAGCCTAAGGTCTCCTTCAGCGTGGTACTGGTCCACCCCCTGTTTCCACTCCAGCATTTCAAGGGTTTCGTTGTATTCACCTATTGGAACGGGACAGAAGACAAAGCGTAGAAGATGTTCATGTGGATCTGAGTTACAACGAGGTTGGACATTATAAAATACAAACAGTAGTACATTGGCTGAACCTTCAAAAACAAGAATAATACAAATTAGTATTTTCCAGTTTGTTTATCGGCTATGTTAATTCCCAGCTGAACTTGTTCTGTTGTTCTGAATATTATGTAGTATATTCTTACCTTCTAAATGAATGGCAGCTCTGACATTCCCAGAGATTTGTCTCAATGTATGGCGGAGATCTGCATGGAAGATATAGAGATTTAGAAACCTGCTCGACAGGTTGATTTGAACTTCATGATCACTATATGAAGACTGTCTGGTACACTCAACTTAAATCAGTAGTGGGATGGATGTTAGCAAAATTGGCTTCTCAATTGCATATAATAACATTGACAAAT
Organism: Gymnoscopelus braueri; assembly: GCF_963280865.1. Taxonomy (NCBI): domain Eukaryota; kingdom Metazoa; phylum Chordata; class Actinopteri; order Myctophiformes; family Myctophidae; genus Gymnoscopelus; species Gymnoscopelus braueri. The sequence goes on along the minus strand of NC_137613.1, from coordinate 27,930,529 downwards.
AGAAAAGACAGAAAAGAAGTCCTCACCATCAGCTTCCACAGCATGATGATGTTCCTGTAGTAGAGAAGAAAAAATGGGAAACAAATGGTTAGGAACTGTGATTCATTTCAGGAAAATGGGCATTTCAACCCATGAACAATGCTAATCCTTCAGAGACTTGTTCGTGTTACCTTGTAGTGAAAAGTGAAGAAGATAGCAGCAGCAAAACACAGTGTTATCATCAGCAATGCTCCAGTCCTCTTCCAACTGTGGGTAGACAGCTCCCTTGTCACATTAACTTCTCCTGTCTCGGTGGGGCCCATGTCCAAACGTATTGTGTCACCTTTCATTGATGTGAAGCGCTTTGACTTTTTCAGTGGAGCAAAACTTCACGCCAAGTGTCAGTCCTTTGCTGTTCACAGGCTGGAGAGTACAAAATTGAATAACGCTGGTAATGTCTATGTGTCTTAATGAAAGATGCTCTTTTTGTTTCTGTTGGAGTGATTGAGGAGCTGACACTCTGAGCGCTCTTTTAAAAGAGAGTCTCCACCAGGGGGGAACTCCAGTGATGTCACATAGTATGAGTGAGTGGAGAGTTGTTGACAAAGGAGATGACCTTGTGAGGGCTGTCGCTCGTGAGAAAAAACACTGTTTTCATAGTTCAGGTCATTCAGGTCAGTTCATTCAGTACAATCTCTCTTTCTCTCTCTCTCTTATGTACCTACAGTAACGTATTATCCTTTCATCTTTGTAGGTATTCTAATGGTCTGTCCACACCGAGCATGATTACTATATGGTTTTAAAAATCATTACTCTCTCAAGTGTGTCCATACCACAACTACAGTATAACAACAATCTCAGTGTGGGTGCTCATATAATTATCATTATACAGCTATAGGCATTGTGCACATAATAAGCAGTGACCCATCCCAAAAACATGCACTAATAATTACAGGAGAAGTAAACAATACAAATATAATGCCTGATTTCACTGACTATAGTCGATCTACAAGCTCGAAATCAGGCTTAATGTGGTGCACCGGTGGGTGCCATATGTTGACTATGTGGTCTAATCAATGGTATTAGCCATATGTTGACTATGTTGACTATGCCATATGTTGACTATGTGGTCTAATCAATGGTATTAGGTGCTATTGATTCATCATCAGTTCACAATTCATAATGATTACTGTATTGTTATAATTACAAATTATCTCATTTTATTATGTGTTGGAAATGTAGAATGTTAAAGGACTGAAATAGATGCAAGCAAAGTGAAATGATTATTATCTCATTTCCTTCCGGTTGTAAACATTTTTTGAGTGCAAGAGACATTGGGCTGTACAGTGTGAATATTATTTGACAATTAAGACTAATTTATTCATCATGCACAGTAAGACACCTATAGATGGCATAAAAATAATACATTAAATTAATTATGTAGATGACTGCAGTGAAGATGAGTTGCAGTGAATCACTCTGTATTGATGGAAAAGTACAGTATCTATGCACTTAGTTAGTTACTAGTGTTTGTTAACAGACACTTTACATGAGTCAGCATCTTGAAGGAGGTGTAGGCTAATTAGGCCAATATTAGGATTCAGAATTATTACTCAGCATGTCACTGTGCATGACAGACAAATAGATTTGGTTAGAATTAGGGGTTAAGACAATGGCAAAAGATGATCATTTAAAACATTATCCCACTCCCATGAGCTGTAATGTGACTTCTAATGTCATCATGAGTTGCAAAGTGACTTCTTGTGTCACCCACGGTGGAAAGAGGAACATCTTCCTACATTTTGTCCCTACTTACACCTAGTAATTTGCTATTCTTTTCATCAAATATTTACCCTAATATGGAGTTCCACACAGCTCCAGACTGGCTTCCAAGTACTGACCTTGCACAGTGAAGCCACGCCATTATTACAATGTTACTTGTTTTTATTGTTAATTATCTTGGTTTGGTTTTGTACTCTTACTCATCTTACCTCCGGTGTTTAATTCTCACTGCTGTTGTTGCTATGCTATAGTGCTTTCTTAGGTTTATCATTTTAGCATCCTTTTGTATGTGGTTTTAAACACCCCACTTTCATAGTACACTGACTCCAATCTATGCTCATTCTCTGACATTTTAACCGTCCACATCACTCTCTGTCTCAAAAATAAATAAATAAAAGTAAATAAAAGCATACAGTATGTATAATCACCCAAGAATCTAACCCACTTCTTGAGTTGCTATAGTCGCTGCCATATTTAACTATCTTTCTGCTAGTGCTGATTCAGAGTGTTAGTTGCGTTGTCGGGCACTTTGGTTGTTGCCCATTTTCCCAATTGTTAGGTTATCTATAGGGAGTCAGGGACAATTTTGATAAGCTTATAAAAATCCCATTATTTTGTGTTGACCTTTAGAAACTTCTCACTGAAATTGATAGAAGATAAGAGACCGAGACGGTTAATCAGAGCAGAAGAGCAAAAACTAAATAATCCTTATACAAGATAGATGAGCTGAATAATATGGCAGAACAGAAGGCTTATTTGAACCCTTCCACAGTCTAGTAGGGGTTAAACGCTACTAAGTCAGTTTTATTGTTTTAATCTTACACCATTTTATAGAAGGTAACCTCAATGTGCTTCAAATTAAAAGTCAACAACAACCAACAAAAATATAGTCTCAAAGCAACAATTTTGGACCAGTATTAAAAATAACTAATACGTTTTATGACTATCTGACAGACACTTCATTGTCTTCGCCAGGCCCAGGCTGTGTGTGTGTGTGTGTGTGTGTGTGTGTGTGTGTGTGTGTGTGTGTGTGTGTGTGTGTGTGTGTGTGTGTGTGTGTGTGTGTGTGTGTGTGTGTGTGTGTGTGTGTGTGTGTGTGTGTGTGTGTGTGCTAATCTCCGGCACCGTTGGACCGATCGGCACGAAAGTGTGCACGCACACTCCCTGGAGGCCAGAGCTGAACCCCTGCCCAAATTCTCCACATCAACCTTATCATTTTCCATCCTGATTGGCTAAGATTGGCGTCCAAAGTTTGCAGGACTGGCTTGTTTTGTACAAAATGCCTCAAATCATGAACTTTTCACATTGGCACATTTTCCACACTTTTTCAATATTTTTTGAAAATAGCAGATCTACAAACTCACAACGCGTTGCATCACAACTATGAGCTTGTACATCAGCTATTTTCAAATAGCCTGTAAATGAGGTGAAAGTGATTAAACTGATTTTGATGCCATATTGGCTATTTTTTCTGGGGACGCCTGGAACCCCCTCAAGGATCCCTGGTGGCCCACTTTGAGAACCACTGCATTAAGGATGACAAAAATGCCAAGAGGTTATGTACTTTAAAATTACCTTGCTTATAGTGTATTGTGAGAACCACAGGAAAGCCCTGCCTGAATAAACTCAGACTGCTGCATAAAACATAAACATGCACGTACTCATTATAAAAATACAAATATAGTAGAGAAAAAAGAAAAGGTAACTACTTCAAATGGAATTGCATAATTGGGTCATGTCAGTTATGGTTAAAATGTCTTGCAACAACGTCCTTATGTTATTTGGGAGTGTACATTTTACGTGTGTTGGTTAGTGGTGTGGGGGCACAGATGCTCTCTTTGGACCATCCCTGGTAAAAATCAACAAATTCCCCACTGGTTTTGCGGTTCAAACAGTAATATCGAAATATGCCATCTACTCTTCCAATGAAGGCTGGAGCCCCCACTTGCCCTTTAATGGAATGTAGCAGTTCATCATTCACAGGGTTTGATTCAGATCTATTCCAATCACATTCGAGAGGTGACAGAGGAAATGGAACTGATAGTGATGAGATGTGTGGGGAGGTGGGCATCATCTGAAGGAGAGAATGAAAGAGAGGGGTTTTTATTCTGTGTGACTGATTCAGTAATGATGTGAGAGGTCGTTAAAGAGCAATCCATGGGGAGGTCCCATCTTTTCCCCTATATGGGTTTGACTTAATTTTCACTTCTTCTACCTGAAGAGAAAACCCTTCTCTCCACATCGCCGGTCAGCTAACTGTAGTCAACAATGTACATGTGTACAATGTGTGTGTGTGTGTGTGTGTGTGTGTGTGTGTGTGTGTGTGTGTGTGTGTGTGTGTGTGTGTGTGTGTGTGTGTGTGTGTGCGTGTGCGTGCGTGCGTGCGTGCGTGCGTGCGTGCGTGCGTGCGTGCGTGCGTGCGTGCGTGCGTGCGTGCGTGCGTGCGTGCGTGCGTGCGTATAATATATATATATGTATATGTGTATACATATAGTACATATACATGTACATATACATATACATATACATATACATATACATATACATATACATATACATATACATATACATATACATATACATATCATATACATATACATATACACATATACATATACATATACATATACATATACATATACATATACAGAGAGAGAGGGGGGGCTGTTGAATGTAAATAAGGAAGAACAAGTGAAACAGACCGACTGAACCCACCACTCTCTGTCTAATGAGGAAATGAAATAAAATGAAAACGATTACGTACATGGCAGAGAGGCATGTGGGCTGCTTTTTACAAAATATTTTAATATCACATGCTCTCGAGAAGAAGTGAAAGTATCTGTGTGCAGCACTGTGTTGAGAATATGGCAGTACCAATATCTGTCTAAATCTATCAGTATTGGAGGGAGTTCATAGTTTTTCAGCAAAGACTGATGGAGAAAGGAGGAATAGAGAAGAGGGGGCCTGCATGGAGAGAAAAAGAAATACCTAGAGGAAACTCAGGGCCCCATGTGACTAATATGAAACCAACTTGAGGTTTCCTGCCTACGCGTGTGACATCTTCTGAAGTAAACCATTTTCATATTTGTTTGCACTTGTGGTTATCCTTGCAACACACAAATGAGTGGGCTTGCTGTTATCATACTATGATTCAGATAGTATCATCAAAGTTGTGTGGTACTGTAGGTAGGAATGGTGCTAGTGTTACCTGAGTCTTTGATGTATAGACCAGAGGCAGTGGGGGGCTAAAAGGGGGGTTTCATTCAAGAGAAAATGAAAACAACCCCAATAGTGTGTGTGGAAATAAACATCTTGCCGTTTGAGAACATGGATGGTCATGGGTGACAACTCTGCTTGCAGTGCCACCATGTGGTCCAGCTGGTAACTGGTGGACATTCCAGCTACCAACCCAAGCTTGCAATGACTAGGCTAGGCCTATCTAGTAGCGTTCCCATTCATGTCATCAAGTTCCAGCTTGTTCCTATGGTGTAATGAAGGTCTTCAGCTGGTAGGTGCAGGATGTAGTTTGATTGCTAAAGATGAACATTTTAAACTGATACTGTCAACAAGATGATAATCAGCAGCGTGGCGTGTTGACAGATGGATGACAGTTTTTCTATGAGTATTGGGATAGATGGGTCAAGTGGTTCTTTGTCCTTTTATGAAATGGTACACATACTTTAAGACACTGGTTTTCAACGTGGGGTCAGGGGAACTGTATGGGTCAATTTGGTTCAATTTGTGTAGGTGTGTAAATCAGTGTTAAATTAACTCAGAAGATGTACAGCGTAGAAGAGTGGGGGTCTGTAGCCTAATGCTTATCAAACTTGGGGTCCTGAAATCAAAAAGGTTGAGAATCATTGCCAGACAGACATTACACATGACATCTAACAGATGACATGACAGTGTCCCAACGCCAATGGCAACAAGGCAGGTGTTGCAAAATCGTGAAATATTCCACTTTGGCGACATACAGCTTTTGTATTAGAGAATGGAAAACTGATAACGCTTGTCAAGAATGAGAAAGCAGGCCTTGCAGGTTGTTCTATCTATACATTCAAGCTGCCCCTCCCCCCAGCTGGCCATGGCCATTTTGTAAGGCTACTTCTTGGCCTCAATCACAAAACCCATCTAACCCCTGCTCATTTTGCTAGGATTGGATGGCTTAGGGTTGAGGACAGAGTACAGCAACTTGCTATAGGCCTGGTCTTCAAGATACACCACAACATTGGGATCCCCCTGTATTTGTCAAAATACTTCCAAAATGTTAATGAAGTCCATGATCATAACACCACACCTAACCCTAACCCTAACACCAGAGGCAGCTCCACAAATCATGTTCAACCCAGATTTGGCTCAACAAAGGGAATGAACTCGTTCTCATGCTATTTATCAAAAATGTGGAATGCCCTACCAAAAGGAGTAAAGGAGTGTAAAACCCTACTCACTTTCAAATCTGCCCTAAAGATACACCTTCAGGAGGCTGCAATTCAAAAATGGCCCCTGTCCAAGTCCTAACCTACCCCATGTCCTAACCTAACCTACCCCGCCCCCCCCTCTCTCTTTCTTCTTTTGTACATATTTTTCACTCTTCATACCAGTAACCTGTAAACTGATTGTATGACATTCTGTATAGTAGTGTGTATATCTGTCTGTCTCTTATATGTCATCATGATTTGTGTGCATGGGGTTCTCATCTTAAACAAGCTCAGTGCTTAATGAGATTTCCAGTTTAGTAGACCTTGTATTGTGAATTTGTACTTCCATGTACTGTTATGTACTGTCATGTACTGTTCTCATGTCTTACTAAATAAAGTACATCAATCAATCAATCAATCAATCAATCAATCAATCAATCAATCAATCAATCAATCAATCAATCAATCAATCAATCAATCAATCAATCAATCAATCAATCAATCAATCAATCAATCAATCAATCAATCAATCAATGGTTCTTCCAGTTGGATCAAGGTGGTCATCAGCTAACCGCTGGCTTGGACCATCTCCAAACCAGCTTTACCAGCTGGAGTGAACCAGTGGTGGACAATAACGTTGTATAATTACTTGAGTAGTGGTAAATGGCTTGCTGTTTGATTAGATCAGTGGTTCTCTCTCAACCTTTTCAGGATGCGCCCCCCCAAAATAATCATATTTGAACTGGGGACCCCGCACCCTGATAACTGATAAGCACTTGGAATGTAGGAGTTGAGGCATTCCATTTTCGGTTCCACAGATAAATATCGTGAAAATAGCAGATCTACAAGCTCACAATGCCTCGCAACGCTATTGATCGGCTATTTAAAAAAATATTTGACAATTTGGCCAATGTTTGACCAGTTTTTATAGTGGTTTGTTGATTACTTTTGATGCAATAATGGTATTTTTCTTTTCTTTTTTTAGATATTCAAAAGGTCTTAAAAGTCCTTAAATTGTCTCTTCACTGTCACCTGGGAACCCCCCCCCCCAAAAAAAAATCATGTGGGGACAGGTTGAGAACCACTGGATTAGATGGTCATGGGTGACAAGTGACAAGTGTGCACGCAGCGCCACCATGTGGACAAGCTTGTAGTTGGTGCTTCTTTAATTTAAAAGTAGAATTTTTTGGCCCAATAATAAGATTGACCAAAATGCCCCAACGAAATGTTTACACCCGTCATGTGATCTTCTACGAGTATTCAATTAGTAAACCTTTAGAACGTGTCTCTTTATCTTGGGGTTTGTTGCTAAGGGCGGACTGTTTACCTAGCAACGCTGTAAATCACAGCTTCGATGCGCTTTACCGTAAAACACGATCGAAGTGTACACAATAAAAAATAAAAGCTAAATAAACTGTACATTAGAGTCTAGGCCAACACAACCATTTATATCTATGTGTTAGAATTTAGTTATTTGGGTGTTAAAACCAGGTTAAAACCAATTCAACCAGGGCTATATGAGACGCATTAATTTGGCGTCGCGTGTATTGGACGTATTTCGGTTGAGGTTGTCGGGGTAGTGGCAGTGTTGCCATGACCGCTTATTATAAGCGACTTTGGGCTTCTTTTTCTGTAAAGCTTGTAAATATTGGTACTAGTTGCGGGTTGCGTTTTTTTTTGGCTTGTTTCTAATGTTTAGTTGCTTGTTTCATGTGGTTCAAACCAGTTGTTCTCAAACATTTCATGGCAAGGACCCCAAATATGTATTTGGCCACGGCCGCCCCCCCCCCCCATCTGTGCCAGGGAACCCCATACAAGATTTGTGTTGTTAAAATGTTTCTAAAAATATTCCCACTTTTTTTTTGGGGGGGGGGGGGGGTAGATCGGCTGTTTTGAAATAGCTGATGCATATACGTTTAAACTTAAGTGCTCGTCGTGTGGCCTGTAGTCGATCATTTTGGGCTTGTTTTCCTAGACCTGGTTGCTTAATCCTCTCGCAAAATCTGGCAACCGTGAGTAGTGGCTGTGTGAACAGACACAATGGAGCTGCAGTGAGTGACACAATGGAATCAGCCGGTGCCTGGCTCTCTGCATCCCGAACTGAAGCGTTCATTTAAGTGCCAGTAATATAATTATACCAATGCAAAGTTTCAATAGTATTTTCCCAGGTTGCTCGGAGGCTGTTTTTGCAAAGAAATCGAGCCTCGGCTGCTAAACGATCAGCCACGATAAGCACCTGCAGGAGGATCTCTACTATTCTGCTGAGGTTGGCTGCTCTATTCATTCAACACTATGGAATTCCCTTTTGACATAAACCATCTTTTCTCCGAGAGGATCTCCGTTTTGGACCAGGAGTTAGTTTCAGGTCGAAGATGCATAGGAAGGTAGGTTCCAGTGTAACCATTGTTGCCTTCACTGTTGCCAGATTGTGTGAGAGTAATAAGCACCCAGGTCTATGAAAACAAGCCCAAAAGAATCGACAGCTTTGGCCACATGAGCACTTTAACTTTGCATCAGCTATTGAAAATAGCCGATCTCGGCTATTTTCAAAAGCTCTTGAAATACAATGTGGAATATTTTGGAAACATTCTAACAACACAAATGCTAGGCTTAGGCACAAAACATTTATGAAAATATTTGAGAACCACTGGTTTAAAAAATAATTAAAGCATTTGGATGCAAGCCTAAATAAGCAAGTACACGTTAGAAACCAGCCCCCCAAAAAAACGCAACCTGCAACTACACATTTTTACAAGCAACTTTACAGAAAAAGAAGCCCAAAGCCGCTTATAATAAGCGGACATGGCAACACTGATTGTTGCCTTGTGTAACGGGACAGCCTTTCAACGACACACACCCTTGTACGGTACCTGACGTCATGTATTAAAGCCCAGTCATCAATCATCATCATAATAATCCTTACTGTATTAAAGTGACATCTCTCCTTTTTTAGGCCTGATCTGCAAGTCCAAATCGCCACTGTTATTGATGAACTTGGGAAAGCCTCAGCTAAGGTGCAACTATTTCTCTCTTCTGTGTGTGTGTGTGCGTGTGTGTGTGTGTGTGTGTGTGTGTGTGTGTGTGTGGGGGGGGGGGGGGGGTTATACTTGCACGTTTTCAAATTGATGAATAATCAATTTAAACTTAGGATGCACTTTAATAGAATAAACATATGATATAGATGAGGCTAGTTACCATTTGCCCTAGGCCTCTGTGCCTGCATGCTTTTGCCTAGGAGGCGAACTGCTGTATTACGGCTGTGCAGCTGTTATTTACACTGAAATAACGCCTTTAATTGTGGCTAATTGCCTTCCACAGGCCCAGCAGTTGCCAGCACCAATAACAACTGCCTCCAAGCTGCAGTCCAACAGGCACCATCTCTATCTATTCAAGGATGGAGAGCGCCATGGGTATGTCATACACATACTGTAAAGGGCCATTGGCACTGAGCTCTATAACTATAAAAAAATATAGTTTAAAAAAGCGTTCTATGTCAAGTGGATGGCAGAGTTCACACCAACTATAAAAGAAATACAATGGTGAACGATATAATTATAGTTATCGTTATAGTTATAGTGCTCAGTGTGAACGGCCCTTTACTGTACACCCAGCCACCCAGCCATACTTGTTTCTGTAAGGTTATTTCCAGCTTGTTTTGAGATCAACAGTACTGTATTACAACAAGTTGCATATAGGCAACATGATTAGGTGTAAATATGCCTGATTTAGCATAGAGCTCATTTCCATCCATGGTCCCTAAATTATAACGGATGGAGGCGGAGCCCATGTTCACAGATTATGTCGTAAGGATGTAGTTCAAATTAAATAAAACACAAAACTAGGTTAATGAGTCACTTGTGACCCTTTGTGTCACTGGCTTCGCCCACATTTCCATTGACTACGAAAGCTATTCAAAGCTTAGTATTACTAATTCTTCTGTCCTGCACCCACTCAACACCTCACCCCTTCTCTCCCACATACAGAGGACGTGGGGCTGCGGTGGGATTTCTCAAGGTTGGCTACAAGAAACTATTTCTGCTCGTAAGTTTCCACGCATTTCCTTCCATATGTTGAGTATGTCTGTCTTTGTGGTTAGACGATTGGCAATCCTGGCAATCCTAGCATTTCCTAACAACTACTTACCTAATTTATACTTGACTTGCGTGACTAAAATAAACTGATTTCAGATATTAAATAACTGATTTTAAGTATGAATTAGCCCTTCCAAGACCATGTGTCATGGCATATGGTCGTATACACCATACTGTATCTATGCTGGTTATTCGTCTGTCAGTAATGACTTACTGCACTTGACCCCTGTAGTAAACGCAATCCTTTTTGTTGCAATTGCTCCTCAGGACCAGCGGGGGGCACACATAGAGGCTGAGCCGCTGTGTATTTTGGATTTCTACATCTCTGAGAACTTGCAGCGACATGGCTACGGGCTTGAACTCTTTGAATTCATGTTGCAGGTGAGACACACCTAGCCCATGGGTAAACCGTAGGAACCACATTGCATGTCATGGAATGTGCCTGAAGGGATCTTTTTGTTGATCTTGGCAGTGATGCTTACTGAAGACAAAACAATGTGGTAAAATAACAGATCCTTGTAATGAACCATGTTTACAAATGCAAGTCAGCCCCCCTGATGATGTCACAGTACTCCTGTGAGCTACAGTATTCCACCTGGCAACCGTGAGCCATTCCACCTGGCAACCATTTATGTTACGTCTTTATAAAGCTTAGAGACTAGATTGTTAAGAAATGTTTTTATTGATACATAAAGCGGACATTGTACCAGCAGCCTTTTAGATAATAATACAAATGATAACCTTTATTTGTGTAGCCCCTTTCAAGAAAAGTGTCACAAAGTGCTTGACAGAAGAATACACAACACAAAGATAAGAAAAACTATGCATAACAATAACGGAAGCAAGAAATAAAGAAATACATTAAAACTAAGAGGGCTGGGGGTTGAAAGCAGCTTTATAAAGGTGAGTTTTCAGAAGGGATTTAAAACAGGGCACAGACTCAACAAGCCTTATCTCCTCGGGTAGGGCATTCCAAAGTGTTGGAGCTCTGATTGCAAAAGCACGGTCACCTTTTGTTTTCAAGCGGCACTTTGGAATGACAAACACAAACAGTGCAGATGGTACCTGCACAGAATTCTCATTGGCGTGAACCGATCAATTAAATAATCGATTAGTCGATCTACAGAAAATTCAAATTGTACTTTATTAATACTCTACCATACAGAATGTTTATAATGTTTTATACATTAAAATAATTTCCAGATTGACGCTTTTAATTTAATACAATACGAATCCGGTTGTAATGTTGGCTGTAGACCATATGTGTGTGTCAGGCGATGCTTACCCATAAAATGCATCATGGGAAATGTACAGTAGGAGCATAAAGAAAAGCTGAAACAGAACAGAACAGTGTCAATATGTAATGTATTGTTAATATTGTTTCTATAGACTATGATAATCAACAACAATTAACTGAAATTCACATCAACAGCATGACAGTGTCACTTTAAGTAATCATTTGAATCCTATATACTTCATTGACCAGGGTCCCCCAGTGGTCTTATCATTGGCCCCCTCCTTTTTCCCCCTCTACACCAAATCTGTCAAAAATAGCCGATCTACAATCTCACAATGCATTGCAGTGTGCTTTAGAAATGGTACATTTATATAGCTCCTTTATCCAAAAGCAGTTTACGGGGGCACGGAGGGTAGTTAATACCCTCACAAAAACATGTAGTTATCCTGGTCGCTATACCGCCTCCCCGATGACAGCCGGGGTGCCTGATGGAGGGTAAGGGAACTGGTTGGAATAACATGTTCCTTCCACGCGCTACGTCCTACCGGGGAAACTCCCCCCTGTCAGGTGACAAGAAGGACAGTTGGCTCTCATGCATTGAAGGAGACATGAGCTCGGCCCTGGGCTCCCTAGGCTGGTGGGGGGAGTGTAGCACCCAGGATCACTTAGAAAATTGGCACTGGGGGAAAAAAAGGGTTACAAAATTGTGGGATAAAAAATTAAGTTAAAAAAAAAAAAACACTTTACATTATGTGCATTACATTCACCCATTCACACACATATTCACACACCGATGGTGGAGGAAACCATGCAAGGCACCAACCTGCTCTTGGGGAGCACTTAAGGGTCTTGCTCAATAATACTTCGACACTAACTCAGGGAGCCAGGGATTGAACCTGAGCAAACAAAAACAACAGATTCATGTTGGTAATAGCCATAGTATTTTTTTTCATACATCCAAAGGTACTGGTCAAATAGTTGAATACTAATAGTTGAAACCTTTTAATCGTCACTAATGTTACTGAGAAGCTTGTTAGCACGTGCAATGCTTGGTTTGCTCCTTTTTTCCCTCTACACCAAATATCTTAGCATTGGGAGCTTGTAGATCTGCTATGTTCACCGTATGTTTGCCCCAGGAATGGGGACACTAGTAGGTACCTTATCTTTTTATGGGAGCAATTATAAACTTTATATCAATATACTAAAGTAGTATATTATGTACACACTACTGTATGTGCTATATATTTATATGTGATATTTCTTCCTTATCTAGCACAAGCATTTGCAACCTGTGTTGATGGCTTACGACAGGCCCTCCCCGAAATTCCTGTTTTTCCTGGCAAAGCATTATTGCCTGACAGAAAGTGTCCCTCAGGTACGATATGCTGCCTCATTATTTCCCTCTGAGCTTACAGCCTATGAAGTCGAAGCTTCACAACTACAGATTTTGTGACTACTGTATGTCTGAACCATCTACCTAGCCTCGGGAGACAAATGAAAATGACATTGTATTGTTCATTTATCTGATGCGGTCATCTCCCTTTTTTGTCTCTGTTACTCATGTTGAGACTGCTGGATATATTTAGATTCTTCTGTCTTTAACTTTGTTCTCAGTCTTGGCAGGTTTCTTATTATGTTAAAGTCATTATTTTAAGTATACAGTAGTTGTGAAGTACTTGTGATTGGAAATGGGTCTATGATTTTAAAATCTTTTTTTAATGATTTGTACTTTATTGTCTTTTGTAGACAAACATACAGAGAATTTACTTCAGCATTGATGCAAGCATATTTTTAGACAAGACATACAATAAACATCACAAAAACATTCTTATTCAAATAGCGACATTACTGACCATTATAACGAGACAAGACATAACATACACATAATACAAATAAACAAACCGTGAAAACATAAGGACATCAACAAAAGGAAAAATACAGTGCACAGAAGCCTACCGCCCGCAGTCTACCTCAGCCCTACCCCAGACAAATCTAACCCAAGTCACTATATGGTTATTGAAGCTCACAGTGAGCCGGAGTATGATTTTAAAATCTATAGTTCTGAATATATGTTACAGTATATTGAGTGTCAGGATAATGTAAGCCCCATTTAAAAAATAGTAAAAGTAGCCAATCTGCAAGCCTGATGCAGGATGTCTCTGGCCGTCCTTAAAGTTCCCTCTCTAAGTGAAATAACCTCTAAAGCCTGAGTCATCCTTCTGGGTTCTGGAGGTTAATGGCTTTGTTCAACCTGAATACATTTTTCTCATGCTACTTTCCCATGCGGACGTGATCATTTATCAAAGCTGTCATGATGCCAAGTGATGGAACCGATTATTCCTTTCTTTCTTTCTTTTTTTGTCCTTTCTTAAATGTCATATCTCGTCTCTTTTCTCTCCAGGTCAACAACTTTGTAGTGTTTGATGGCTTCTTCCTTAACAGATCAGGTAACTTCTCGGCAGTGTCTCGTCTGGTGCTTTGCTTTGTTTTGTTTTGAGGTCTGTGGTGGTAACATGAGTGTGTAAAAGCCAGGACGTGGGTGTGCATTCCCTCTTAATGCCTTCTTCACGTCATTCCCAATGTGGAGTGGGTGGCCTGCGGCCCTTAGAAACGTGAAAACATTACTTCCTCATTGCCTGCTGAGATTCTCCCAATCCATTCACTGTGGTTAGCTGCTATTCCCATTCTTATCTCACGGAGGAGGCGTTTAGCATGCCAAGCCCAAATCCTACTGCTTTACCTTTGATCTGACTGTAAAATTCACTCACTGCCAAAAAGAAGCTCACATTTTTTGCACTTATGAAAACCATGTTGTGCATGATTATGCAGTTTTAGATAAAGATGTACAGGATTCTTGTCTTTCAGTACCACAACGAACCAATTTTGTCAACTAATTGTGTCATGTGTCTAATCTGGAAATAAATTCTGATCCTTCTTTTTAACCATAAAGATCCACACATTGTAGAGAAACTTTAAGTGTGGAAAGAGCTCTGTGCTGTTATTCCAGTTCCAAACGCCTTGTGTTTCACTAAACTCTCTCAGGCTCGCCTCCCTCTCCTCTGACGGATCAGGGAATGTACGGATTTTTGTAAGGACTTTTAAATCTCTTTCTTTTCTGATACCCCTCTTCCCCTGCCACCCCCTGCTCCCAAGCATCCAACTTCCTGTATTGTTTCTCTTGTCTCTCTCTGTTTAGATATCAGGGCCACCTGTTTTATCTCATGCTGTTTCACTCCCTATTCTTCCTGTCATTATTTGGCGATAATCTCCTCAGCCCCTGCCTCCCCATCACTGCTTGTTCCTCTCCCAGCTGGGTCCAGTATGTGTCACTATATATCATGTATCTATAGTGACACACACAGTACTGGACCCATTGCACCCCGGGGACCCAGGTGTCAGGTTGCCATGGCTACTTCAGATAGCCCCAGCCCCTAACAACCTCTCACCAGTAGGAATAAAGCTGCTTGATGCTTGTCCCTCTGAAGTTTTGCAGTGTTTGTCGCTTTGTTGTAATGGAGCCAACATCACTTTTAAAGCAGAATTCACACATGGTGTTCCTATAACCATAGACTGCCAAGTAATAATTAAACATGAGCAACTGTTTCCCCAAATCTAGAAACCAGGGGCTGCTTAACGGTGCATCTGAGAGACCATCCAGTATCTTATGCTCCTGTAATCCAGGGAGTAACGTAGGGGACTCGTACAATGTTTGTTTGAGCCTTTACTCCCAAATGAGCTTTATTTCCTGAAAAGCAAAAGGACAACAGCAGAATAAACACCCTTTCTCCCCGTAAAAACATGATTATTATTTATTTATCTTTATTATTATTATTAGTTGTAGTAGTAGTAGTAGTAGTAGTATTTATTTCCCTTCTGTGTAGTGTAACAATGAGAATGTACACTTAAATTACATCTTACTTAAATCATCATTGTATGCTTATTTTAAGGGAATTGAAAAGTTTTAAGATGGCAGTCAAAGTATATTACACTGATTAGCTAAAAATATAATAGACACATGAGCTTAACTCTATCATGTCAGAAAATGGGTCCCTAACCAGGGCACTATTCAGCAGTACAGCTTTAGTAAGTGTCTCTTGTTACCATTGAAAGTCTTGGGTCTATGGATTAAAGTTTGGGGCTAAAGCCTGATTTATACTTAATATATACTTAGTTGCGTGCCAGTGTTGCGCATCACAAATAACAGATCTACAAGCTCACAACGTGTCATGGTGCGACTCGAGCTTGCCGATCGGCTATTTTCCATGCACGACACGATACACAACCAATTATGAATCAGCCTTAACTGTCCAAGATGTTAGGAATAACAAATGAATCCTCTTTTACGATACAGTTTCCCTTAACCGCTACCTACCATATATTGCTACCTGTTAACCTTGATTATTTTACAAGGGCGGTTGGGGACATAATATTTATGTGACTTGCTTTTATGATCATATTATGTCAATATTATCGTATTGACAGAAGCTGGAGCTTAAGGGGAGGGGTGAGATCCTCCAACCTTCCGCTAGATCCCATCGTTCATGTTTGGTTTTATCTCCATGGTGACTGTCCTCTCTTCCACAGTGGCACAGTTGAGAAAGGCTCCCCCAAAAAAGTGGGACGGAGAGATCAAACCGTACTCGCTAATGGAGAGAGAGGGTGAGACATGCACACATATTGAAACCGAATAGATTTTGGTTCTTGCGTAATAAAAATGTTTTCTTGGGTTACACAATCCAGACTTTGTTGAAAGGTCCTTGCTGTGTTTTTTTTTTTTTGGCCTGATGCAATATCATTAGTTTGACAAGATGTCCCACTTCTTCATCACTGCTATTTTCAGCCCGGTGCTGCAGGGCTTTTTGGTACAAAGGGACCAATACTTGCACATTGGCACGCCTAAATCTAAAACACCCATTATTACTTTTATTAGCTGCAGCTGCATTGCTTACATCATAGTCTACTACAGTATAAGATCAGCCTGGCATGTTTCTACCCTTATGTAGTTTTTAACCTGTGCAGGAAAACAAATTTCAAGATTGGCCTAGGGTACCTTTTTGGTGTAGCTTTGAAAATACAATGTTTTGACAACTGCTGAATGTATCAGTCCTGTTTCTTTCTGTGCAGGATTCATATTGAGAGTTTCTCAGCAAGGTTCTAGTTTTGTGTGAAATGATGGCTGCAGGCATAACTACAATGGTTTGCTCAGTAGAACGCAAATCTCCACCAGGAGGCATTCCCTAATAACTCTCCATCATCCTCCACTTATGACAGCTTGGACTGAGTTGAATGTGCGCAGACATTCTCGTAATTTGGGGGTTTTGGGGTACGCTTTGCTTTCACTTATATACAGTATATCTCAGCTAACTCCAAAATGTTCATTTTTCAGGAAATGAAAAAAGTTAGGAGAGTTAGGAGGTTTTGTTCATCATTGATAAGAACAGCTGAATGGACCTCCAAGCTCACAATGAGGTTGGAGGTCAAAAGGGGGTGGAGCCTGGATTCAGCAAAACCAACTAATTCCAGTTTAGCAGAAAGTTCGAGGATCCAATGGAGTTTAGCTGGTTTTGTCAGAAGCACTTTTTAATGCTTTTCATTGGTTCAATATTTTTTTTACCAACACACAGACGTAAAGGGTGTTCAATGGCCCTGATGTAAAGAAAAAAATGCTAAAGCGTCAAAATGGAGTTAGCTGGTTTCTGCCGGACAGCAACGATATGTTGCTGTTAATCTAACGTCAGCTTGCACAGGTGAACTTCCGTGTCTGCTGTGCAATTGGCTAGTTCCACTAGCCAATTATCATAATCCAGAGTGACGGGAGCATTGTAATTTGCTAGTTGGTAGTGGGATGCTTATCCCATAGCCTGGAGGGATGATTGCGCTATTAGATAAAGAAAAGACATACTAGCTGTCGTTAACTGATTTGAAAAATATTTGGCCTGCTGTCAGTGTGCACAAGAAACTGATGATGCTTATCAGCCTAGTACAGTATGTAAATACATGCACACACACACACACACACACACACACACACACACACACACACACACACACACACACACACACACACACACACACACACACACACACACACACACGCGCACACACACACAGGTAAAAAAAAGAAATCTCCTGGTTAATGACAGTTTTGTGTCTCTGCAATAGGTCTTTGAATAAAATAACATAATATGTTTTTTTAGATCGTTAAACTCTTAAGAATGCAGTCGCACAGCTTGACCCTGGAATTGAACTTTCACTAACCCTCGACTGTGTTCTTTTGTTCTCCTCCCCAGTTGTGCGCGAGGAGCAGAGGGTTCGTCCCTGGCCGTTTGTTCGCCCCGCGCCTCCCCCCCTCTCTCCCCAACGGGCGGCATCCTCCCAGTGCTCGCGCTCCCTCAGCGTGGGGTCGTCCCCCAGCAGGGAGCCCCAGCGCCCCGCCATGCCCTCAGCTCCTGCCCCTGGGGGCTACACGGGCCAGACCCCCCATCACCCACTCATCGACAACTGCAGGGCAAGACGCACCAGGTGAGGAAGAACAGGTTGGACCTTTTACAGGGAGTGAGTATAGGGACGTTTTGTGCATGGCAGCGTCTCTAAAGTGTTTATGGCGCTGTTCCACAGCATGGTAACGGCTCGAATCTACTCAAATGTTTTCGATTTCAAGTTGGCAAAAATTACACAGTGCTTTTTTGGTATCTGTATCAGCTAAGGCAATACCAAAAGGTGATGTGAGAACACTGCAGGCTACTGATTAGTCGGAGAGAATCGTCACTAAACGTAATTGTGTCATAACTGACCTATACTGCTTGGAAGCTCCCAAATACTGTTAACAAACTTTGAAAATGTAAAATTAATCAATATTGAACAATTGCATGCTATTTATCGCCTAAGGTGTCAGAAACAGTTTTTGTTGGAATGGGTACAGGTGAAACAGAGATGTTTCCAGAAATCTATATCTTTAACTTTGGCATTGTTTAGCACTGTCCCATGCTAAGGTTTGGATGTCGCTATGACAACCAGCTACACTGAGGCGTTCCTATTTGCAGTGGAAAAAGGAAGTAAAGCGACTAAAGAGTGCAGTAGAAAAGTGACTGTAGTCTCTGTATGAGTGCCAGTTCCGCAGGGCTTGGCAGTGGGTCGCCACATTCCTCCTGTTAGTTAGTTATTGTTCACTGTGTACAAAGAGCTGGCCCTCAGCTGCTCTCTCTGATCTCAGCTTCCCTCACCGTCTTGCTGCTACCTGATTGTTGTGAATGACTGCCTGCCTTTCTCTGTGGACTTTCTAAACACTTTTCTTTCTTTCTCTTGTCTCTATCCCTGCCCTCCGCTGTGTCTGATCCCATTGGAAACATCTGTCATGCTTTTGCCTATTTTATTATTATTTTGTCCACTTTCATACATTCAACTTGCTCATTCTCTCACATTTTAATCCCTCTTCTCGATGTTCAATAGTTCCCTTAATCGATCTCAGCATAGCTTCCAATGACCAGACTCTGACCTCCAGTGTTGCCTCTTCCTTTAAAGGAATTACTATGTTTCTTAGCTTGATAGATCACCAGATCTCTGTCAGAGAGTCTGGTGTGCCACTGTGGACTAAATGGACACATTGGACAGACAGAAAGAGAGAAGGAAAGACCATATCAGTCTCCTTTTTAGATGTTTTTAAAACCTCGTTATATCTGCCAAACAGAGGGAATATGCAATGGCTGGATCTTATCTGCTTGCCTTTTTTCAGAATGCATTAAACAGTCTCCCACAAAACTGCATATACGAAGTTGCCTTTTTATTGATGTCATATTGTTGACATACTGAGAAGTTTGTATTATATCAATTCAATAAACCTGTGCAAACATATAGTGGTAATTCAAGGCCGATGGAAGATAAGGTTTCTATGTCAGGTTCCTTGTTAATATCCTTTTATTTTTTTTACCATTTTAAAATACTTATAATAATTTTATAATACTTTATTTTCTTCTGTTTGCTAATTATGATTTATTTGTTTGTTTTTCATTTTGAATTCTCTTCCTGTTCTACACTCCACTTCCTTTGTCCTGTCCTCTACATTCTACACTCCCATCCTCTGTATTTGGTTCCTCTATCTATGCCCTGTGTTCTTGGGTCTCCCTTGTCTCTTGCTTGCCTCTTCGACTCTTCTGGTAGCCAACAGGGCCTGGTTGCTGGAGGCAACCTTTACAGTCGTCACTTCAACTGCAGAGATTTTGGGCTCCTTCTGGGACGACAGGAGAGCACCTTCACACTCCCGGGTGAGTGGCTGCCTACCATAGAGCCCAATGCTAACGCTGTTAAATGCACCGTAGTCACCGTCACCACAGAACGACGAAGGTCATACAGCACGCCCAGACACCACGGGTTGCAGCATTCCCACCTTTCCTTATCTGTTAGCACTGTGTGCCTTTCTCAGGTTTGAGACCAGTGTTGACTGACACAGGGAGACAGACACACGCACTGGGACAAACAGACAGGTTTGCCATTTTTCACGCACAAAGAGGTTATTTACCCTCCTGCAGACAGTGATTGTTTATTGTCAGGTAGGATTGTGTGTGTGTGTGTGTGTGTGTGTGTGTGTGTGTGCGTGTGCGTGCATGCATGCACTGGTTTTCTTTTGCCACTTGACCTTCATATCATCTACCTCTTAATTCATCTTCCCACTATTCTTGTCTGTCCAGGTCCCTGCCCCTCTCTCTCCCACCGCTGTGCACGTCCAAGAAAGATGCACTCTGCAGCCAGACCCCCATAGCAGCCAGAGAAACCGCCCTTTGTGATGCAGACGCTGAAGGCTGCAGTGCTGAGAGGTTCACGCAAGAGCAGGGCAGGCAGCCATGCTCCGCGGTAGACATGCAGGTCGATCGCAAAGCCGCGTTCGAGACAGGGAGTGACGGAAACACGAGAGGGTGGTCGTGGACCTTGGGAGAGAGTCGTTACACAGCACACTGGGTCAAACAGAAGCAGGAATACAGGAGCACCCGGCCCTGGTGATAGTTATTGAAGTCCCCCAGGGCTGAGTCCTGAGCCCCCTTTACTCCCTGTACACCCACGACTGCGTAGCCATGCACAGCTCCAACTCTGTGATTAAGTTGGCTGACAACGTGACAATGATGGGCCTGATCACCGCCAACGACGACACAGCCTACAGGAGAGAGGTCAACAACCTGACACAATGGAGAACAAACTCTCAGTGTCGACAAGACCAAGGATCCCATCTCCGTCAACGGATCTGCTTTATTGAGAAGTCAGCCGCTTCAAATTCCTCTGCGTCCACATCACAGAGGACCACACATGTGGTTGACTTCAGGCGGCTGAAGAAGTTTGGCATAAGGCCCAAAATCCTACGGGCCTTCTACAGAGGCACCACTGAGACCGTTCTGACCGGACGCATCTGAGCCTAGCATGGTAACTGCACTGCTCTCATTTGCAAAGCGCTGCAGAGGGAGGTATGGACAGCCCTGAGCATTAAGGGATGTGAGCTCCCCTCCATTCAGGATATATACACTGGACAATGTGTCAGTAAAGCATGTAGGATTATTGAAGACCCTAGTCACCCCAGTCATGGACTGTTTCAGCTGCTTATATTCACACACATTCAAAGGAGGCTGTGTATACACAATTACACTCAAAATACAAATAATCAAATTATCACATACGCACATTTATTATGGCAGGACCGACACACACAGCACCTTACACACGGCACATATTATCATATTATTTAACACATCCCACACACACAGGCACCTGACATTTTATATTTATAACTGCACACATACTGTATTAATAATAATAATCGTGTAACAATACGCAGCAGGAAGAGGTTGGTGGAAGGAGTAGCATGGATGCACAAACATTAATCCCAGACAGGCAAAAACTGCAGCACCACACTGGACAATGGCCAGGGGCTTTTATTCAAAACAAACTGAAACAAACTTGTTGTCACAAAACAATATTGGAGCTACTGACAGGCTATTTCCTAACTAGGCCGGGCTGCTATCCAGCTTACTGGACTGAACAAATCACTGTTGGCAAACCTAATATTTTGACTCCTGTATGGGATGTAATAAATACAATCTAGGAGGGATTGGAATAAAAAGGAGGGCTGCAGTGGTTACATAAAAGTAGAACAAGCCATACAGACATTCTGTCCAACTCAGTCCCCTTCTGCAGAGTGTCATTAGCTGTCCTTGCTTGTAGACGAGTCGAGTCAGCAAACTGGCGACAGTGCAGTGGGGGTGTAATTGTGGGCTAGAGGAGAATGATGGGAATGTAGAAGTGAATGGCCATTAGGCTGTTAATGACACTGGCTTGAAAAGGCCTTTATCTGCCATATACATGTACTGTACTGTACTGTAAGGAACTATTTACGCAAGGGAAGGAAAGGCCAGGGCTTTGCAAGAATTTCCTGTAGACATGAGTTTACATTGCAAGCCATTCTTTTGTTATTACTACTGCATTTTTGTGTTAATTTTGCATTTACATATTTTATATACCTATTAAAGCATTGTGCTGTACTTTTGAATCTTGTGTGTTGTTAGTATCCATCATGTCTGTCTCTGTTACTCAATAGGCAATATAAATAATAGCTTTTCACTGATTGCTTCCGAAACATAGTTATGCAGATAACCATCAACCCCACAAAACATTGGCCAACTGGAACATTCCCCAGTGTTGAAGTGCACTTCCTGGAGATCTTTGGTTTTGTTTACCAGAGAATTATCTGATTCCTCTGCTTGGAGCTGCATAGATCAGCTGGACTCATTTTCTCCTTCTACAATATTGAGCATAGTGCAAAATGACAAAGCTTTGGGGTTGGTAATTTAACTTTATACTTAGTTGACCAGACTAGTCCCCCAGGGCTTTATATTAGATCCTCTCCTGTTTTGCGATCCATTGAATATCTTCGCCGAAAATAGCTTATTTACAAACCCACAACGCGTTGTAGATCTGCTATTTTTGCCAAATGCTTACCCCAGAATGGGAACGCTAGAGTTCATGTGGTTAAGAAAAGTAGTACGTCTGTGTGCTACTGGCAATGTGCACAAGAAATTTGGCGTGATCAGTCCAGCTGTTTGCAATATTAGTTCCGACACTGACACAGACAGACCCTCTGCTAGACTGCTGCAGAGCCACGCGATAAGAATGAACCACACCATCTTTATAAATACTTCACCTATAAGAACAAACATACTTCACAAGAACAATGTTGGTGTACCGAAGAGATTGACTTAAAACATGTTTATATACTGTATATAGATTTTCAATGTTTAATCATTTATGCCCTATAAAAAAAATTACATTCTTTCAGAAATGGCAGATCTACAAGCTCATCGTGTCACATTGGAAAATCTCCGGCCTACAATGACATGCCCAAAATAGGGAGGCCAGGTTGAAAGTGGTTTAAGGACACATACATACTGTTCGGACAACCCTCATTCTCGTATATTAAAAGGTCAGTTTGCTTAAGAGACTGTAATATTAATAAAAGTACATAAGGACTGTGATTCACAATGTACCAATATCAGCCTCTGTCACATTGCCTGATGAAAGCGGTCGAATACAACAGTGAGCTATTGAGGCACCATGATGACTGACTGCAGAGCTGTAGTAGTGTTAGTCCTCCAGCGGTGGTCCATGATTCAAACCACACATAGTCCATCTGGCTCCATTCCCCCCAAGACACACTTTACTGTCGTATCCCAGCAACCCCATCTATATATAGGAGATCAATACCGCCTTGAGCTGAATGGTCGCCATTTAAGCTGTGGATCCATTGTCTATACATGTTAGTGGCCTATAAGGCTCTGAGCCTTTATTGCTGAAAATGAATTCCCACAATGTCCTGCCAAATTCACTACTACAACGCTGTTGGTCAACCAATGGTCCACATGGCATTATTACAGGTGGTCCTAGGGAAAATGTATAGATAAATAAAATAGAATATATACAAGTAAGGCAGTGGTGTGTTCTTCCGTGTTGCACTATATACGTAGTGTGACCTGCAGAAAACTTTCGTAGCCAAGCGTAGCCATCCAAACCGTCCGAGAAAGCGTATCTGATACGCAGGAGGAGCAAGAATATAAACTTCAGTTCAAATAGCCTTTTTCATGTGATAATGTGGCATCTGAGGTGAAGGCTTGTGTGTGACTATTGTCTTGAGGTGATAATGACCACTCGCCGTTGGAGTATTGAAGTAATTCAGACATTAACTACTTAACAATAGAGCGTTATTTCCTTCGGCGACCACGCGGCACGCGCACGCTTACAAACATGCAGATGTGCACATGCCGTGCGTGTGGGAGGGAATAATTATAGTATGCCCTCCAAAAACGTGACATGGTTGTAGGTGCCAAACAGGTTGGTCTGAGTACTGCTGATCTACTGGGATTTTCACGCATAACCATCTCTAGTATACGGTTTACAAAGAATGGTGTGAAAAGGAGAAAATATCTAGTGATTAGCAGTTCTGTGGTAAAAAATGATGTCATGCCAGAGGTCAGAGGAAAATGGCCAGAGTGTTTTGAGCTGACGGAAAGGCAACAGTAACTCAAATAACCACTGGTTACAATAGAGGTATGCAGAAGGGCATCTCTGAACACACAACCGGTCCAACCTTAAGGCAGAAGGGCTACAGTAGCAACCTGCCCGTTTTGGCAGCAATAACCATGCCACATTCAATTGAGTTGCTGCCATTTGATTGGCGTATTAGAAATGTGCATTAACTTGCAGTTGGAGGTGTGTGTGTGTGTGTGTAAAGAATCTAAATTGTTTAGATCATTTTGAACTACTAGGCTTATTGTGGGAAAGAAAGCTCGAATTGAAATATTGTCTTGATATATTAGGCCTACTTTGTTGTGTGCATTGTCACACACTGAGAATAGCTGATCTACAAGAACACAAGATTCATTGTGAGCTTGTAGAACTGCTATTTTCGGTGCATGACACTGGCACGCAACTAAATATAAATCTGGCTTCAAAATTTTAAATATGAATAAATTACTCAAATAGAAATGACTGTTATGCGTTCATATAAACGTGAGGTGGTCCTTGAGCAAAATATGCTAGTGGTCCAGAGCTTAAGAACCAGAACCACTGCACCACAGCAACCACAGACTCGGATAGAAAATAAACATATTTTATTTTCATGTCTTCATATAACATAACATTTTCAAACCAACAAACAACTAAACAAACACAAAAACTGAGGAACCACTTTTATATTAGTCTCCGTTTCTATTCGACGCCACGCCCCATGAGGGTGTTTATGTATTATAAAATCGACATTCAGCATTTCTGTTACTCAGCATACTCATAAGAATGTCAGAATAAATCACTGAAACTACTGGCTTAGTTTTGTCCTCCCAGCACAAAGTAATTTGGTGTCCACACTTTTGTTTCAGGCAGATTAGAAATGCAACTTCCCCAGACCCATTCGTTTCTACCTATCAAAGTGAATTTCCTTGAATTTCTCACCTTTGCTGTATAAGTAACCAGCTTAAGTACTTTGACCTTTTCATTACAGTGCTCCTTCTTGCTTAACTTGTTTTTCCTTTCCGTCAGTTTCCGTTGAGTTTCCTTTCCGAAACTCCACACGTGCTCGCTGGACCGTGGGGAATTTAACTGCGTACAGGGAGGCCACAACGATGACGATGTTTAATGATTAAAACAAGACATCTGCATAGTTTCATGGGTCACTTAAGCTGAGGGAAAGTAAAAAAGAAAAAATGCTTCCACTGACTTTTCACTGCAGCTTAAACCTCAACTAGAAGCCGCTAGTTTGTCTAAATTGTCTAAATCAGTGCCTTCCTTCAAAGTGTTATCTAGGAGCAACAGATCTGCTCCAAATATTTTGCTATATAAAACACTGATCTCTGCCAACCTATTGACAACACTTTAGCCTGTAGTCAACGTCCATGTTACGTTTAAATAATTTATATACGAGTTCTACTCTGCCTCTTGAAGCAAAGAGAGGTAGATGTTGGACTGAAGGAATCTGGGATAACAGTCTGTGTCCAGGAGGGAGTAGATGCGTTTCTGTGCATGAGACAGGGAGGTGTGAGACGGGGCCTTCAACAGTTGTAATGTCAGGTCTCTGTTCTTGCTGTCCAGGTTCACCTAGATGATAACGCAAAACAAGAAAAGGTTCAGTAAGAAAAGTGATCTCTCAATGCAAAGAATAATTATTTAATAAATGCAAGCCGTTGGGAATGAAGACGAAATGGCACTACTCAAACCTTTCACGAAAGGAAATGCGTTTATAAAGAACGAAGTAGGGGTGCAACAGTTAATCGAACTAAACGATTTAATGGATTATAAAGAATGAAATAAAAAAAATTCCCCCAATTTGTTTTCCAAAAATACCGAAAATAGCCCAGCTCACAAATCATCACACTGTGTGACACATTGTGAGCTTGTAAAGATATTTTTGGTATTTGTGTGTGACACCGTTGTACGACAAAGAACAAAATAGGGCTTGTGTGGTTAATCAGACTAATATTGATTTAGTCGATTATAAAAAAATCTATCCGAATTTGTTCATGTAATTTCGTTATATATTTCGTCAAAAAGTAATCGATAGAATAATCGCAACAAAAATAATTGATAGTTGCAGCACTACAAGAAAGCATGGCGGTGACGGTTGAAAAAGTAATAATGGGCTCGCACCTCCCGTGAGGAGCCTGGCTGGATGTAGGTATTGATGATGTCCTTGGCCCTTCTCTGCAGACTGAAGTTGTTGGATGAGTTCCTGTACTGCTCACAGGCCAGATAGAACTGCAGGTTCTCCTCGCTGAACTCAGAGCGCAGGAATGCTCCGAACACTGACACACCCGCTGAGACAGGGTGGGGGTGGAGAGGGGAGAGCATAAGTGGGGTGTTCCCAAGCGAATGATGTGTGAGTAATTAGGCTGTGAGAAGGGAGGACACGGAGCCCCACAGGGCTAATAAGTACAGACAAATAACACTGTGTACACCAGTGTTTCACAACGGCTTTTGTAGCGGGACTTCATTGGATATTGATTATACATATCATAGTATATATCCAGTATATATGTAAACCAACATATTTCTCTATAAAAGTTGTTCTTTGTCCGCAATCCTGTAAGAATATTTTATGAGCCACGTTTGGGTTCTGACCCTCTCGTTGAGAAACTGCGGCTGTATGATGGCTATTCTGTCTAGATACAAACTAGTCTACTTCCTTCTGTTTTACAACTGCACCCTAAATATCTGTCACTTCTTGTTTTTGCAAGTGGGGGATTGGGACATATTTACTTTGTTGGGACATATTTACTTTGTGTAAACAGGGGGGGGGGGTAATGTGGAAGGCCCAACATTGCATGCAGACACCATGGTTACAACATCTAGTTCACATTTGATTACTGTACACTAGATGGATGGGGACTCTGGGGAAACTTGCACTGCACATACACATGTTACAAAGTAATTCATAGATATCTTGTTTTTGTTAAATCACAAATTAATACAGTGAGTCATACAAACAATCAATTCCTGAGCCTTAATAAATATACATTCTCTAAGCCCAACTGAGCTGGTTAAGTTAAGCAGAAGAACCATACAACATACAGTTAACATGTAGTCAAAAATAAAGATTTAAGTCTCTGACTATTTATGTGCTGGTAATGAAGAAGCATTTGTACCAAAAATGCACTGTCCATTTCTTCCACCACTTATTCTCAACTAAAACATTACTGAACAACGGGTTACATTCCAAATGACCCAGGGAGTTCCATGCTCAGTAAAACTACTACACAGCTTCAGCTTTGAAAGTCACTAATTCCCAAGTACAGGTTAACACAAAACATAATTTATAAAAGAGTAGACTCTCCTCCAAAGATAATATGCATATAAATAATATATAAAAATAAAAATTATATAAAAGAAAAACTGCCTTTCTGATTTAAAAAGTAACAAATCAAATCAATGAAATTTGAACTGCAGTATGACGTCATTTCATGCAACAGATGAATGTGGTACAATGTTGACGAATTCAAAGAAAAACAAAGTCTTTCTGCCCTCTTTGTCTGATCAGTACACTTGCTTGGGAACCCAAATCCTACAACACTTAACACTTGTCAAACTATAGGACAGCATCAGGAGATAGGGAATGTATGTTTCCCATACATGGAGCACTCTGTTTTTAGAGTCAAGCTTTTATATCTTTTTGTAAACACTGTGTCTTTTAAAAGTGTTCTAATTTTAGAGGCAGTGAGACAGGAATAGTCACACTATCCTCTACAATAGTTGCGTTCCATAAAGGAGTCAGTGTTTACGGTATGTTCTATTTATAGAATTGGCTGAGGTCAGAACTGTCAAGCTTTTAGCTTTTACTGCATAGCACACAGAAACCAATGACGTCTGATGAATTAGTCCGTCATGCTGACATCACAGCAGAAACATGTGAGACTGAAAAGAGCTAAACTCACTACGACTTGCCAGGAGGGAGTTGAGTGATTCGGCCCAGGTCTCCAGCTCTTCCCGGCTGAACTTGCCTTTACCATGTCCAACCTGACTCCATTGGCGCATAAACTGCAGACGAGATCTCCTCTCTTTTGCACTGTGGAGGAACATGAGAGGTGAGGAGGAAGAGGTGACATAAATGTAGAGAAAGAGAGAAGAAAGTGATAGTGAGATAAGATAAAAGTTATGTAATCTATTTTTTGTCCACACATCAATGCAACAGGTTATCCACATTTACATCTTTTCTAAAAAGCAGTTTGTACCCTAATTGCGGTGTAATAGGACCTCTGGTATTGCAATCAATAATGACCTGCTAAGATTAAAGAGTTATTTCTTTGGTCAATTCAGCATAGTGTAGTAGGGGTTGCTCATGATAATTACCTGTCTTTCTGTTCTGCATTGAATAAATTTGAGTTTGACGAATGTGGGCTCTGAAACAAAAAGAAAAAAGAAAATACATTATGGAACACCACTCCCCTCCTGTTGGCTCTCAAAAACCCAGTAAAGCCATAATTTCCATAACGCCATGATGGCAGAATTTGAGTAAGCACAATACTTCCCATTACAAAGCACACTTAGGCAGGTTTAACGGGTACACACCAAAGAAATTATAAACTTCACAATGAGCATTTACAGTACCTGCCCAAACAGGCTCTTGAGGTGCAGTTTGGCCGATGACAGCTTGGCTTTAGCGTTGTGACGGTGATACGAACTGAAGGAAAAGGGGCTGGCAGGGGAGGATGGTGAGGAGGGTGGAGGGTGGTCTTCCCTCTCCAAACTCTCGGTGCTGCTTTTGGACGCGGGGGCCAACTGGCCGTCACTGTAGGCTCGGCACCCTTCACTGATGGCACCCACGCCCAGGTGGTTGTCATCCCGGTTGCTGAGCTCCGTGAAGTTCTCCACACTGGCGCTGAGCTCCCGGGTCAGCTCTGTCTTGCACGGGCTCGGCCCCGTTTCCAGGATGGCAGGACTCTGAGGAAGGGTGGGCGACCTGGCATAGGCTGCCTCGTCCCCCTCTAGGTGGGGGGTATAGGTGCCCGACTCCCTATTCCTATTACATGCTGGGTCCTTCAGCGCCACCTTCTTCCATGGGAGAAAGTCCAGATCCAGTAAGGACCCTTCAGAGCTGAATCTTCGCATGGTAGCTACCTCCACAGAGTGCCAAGTGAGGGGGTGCTTGAGGGGACCCGAGGGGTGAAATTTGCAGACTGAAAGGGAAAGAGGCAAGAGAATGATGGAGAGCTGCATGCAATGCAACACAACCTATGAGTCAGATCATAGGGGGTGGGATGGGGAGGTGAAGTTTGGCAATTAGAAGGGAAAAAAGAATGTAGGCTACTCCTTCCAATTATTGGATTTGACACAATTCCTGTTTATGTAAATTATGTGTTTATTCTGTGCCGATTACAATTGCCTATATCAACCATGCTCTATATAGCCTACACGAGAACAGGGACGAAAACCAATCAAACAAATAGTAAGAACACAATATATAAGTCTAATATGTCTTATATTATAAGACATGGAGAAAGGCCGCCATCTCTAGCATTATATGATCGGATTCGGAGAAAACGTTCATTATATTATCTAAAATAAAATAAAACTAAATTATTACCTCCAGTCCTCCACCCCTCTGATCACTTGGCCAAGTTCACGTTCATTATTTCGAGTCCAACAACAGGTCCATGAAGTACTTCAAGTCCATGGACGTCTTCTAGGTTTAGTTTAGAACCGAGAAACGGTGTTTTCGCGTGATTACAATCCCAAGTCCAACTTTAAGGGCGCTCCACAGTCCACACTCCAGCTATTTATAAGTTTGTTCCTAGAAGAAGCTCACACTGAGACGCAATAATCTATGATCCCACATAAACACATATTAATAAGCTCTCGGATTTTTGCGTTGCATCAGGACAGTTTCACACACAGTTTTGCGTTTTGAATGAGGCACAAATTACACACACACACATACATACATACACACACACACACACACACATCAACACACACACTCCTCCTCTGGCTGTTCTGTTGCCACACCTACTACGACTCCGTCTCAACTTGCCTATGATGTCAAGGAAAGGGAAGGCACGGCACAGGCAGAGTGTCTGACTGACGCCTGGCATGAACCACACACACCAGTGGTGCAAAGTAACTAAGTACATTTACTCAAGTACTGTACTTGAGTACAGTTTTGAGGTGTTTTTTTTACTTTGCTGGAGTATTTCCAAATGTCAGTAATTTTACTACTCCGCTACATCAGAGGCAAATATTGTACTTTTTTTACTCCACTACAAATATTTGACATCTTTAGTTACTAGTTTTGCAGATTTCGATTATCATCACAAAACATAGGGGAGATTGGGGTCAAAAGTAACACATACATTTTCCTTCATGATTGACAGAATACACTTGAAATATACTAGTCATCTTTTGTTATAAAAAATATATAAATATGTGCCCTAATTAATAAGCTTTCACTAGTATATACTAAAATAATATTACTTTTAATGCACAAAGTCAGAGTGTTACAATTGCCCCCGTGACGGGGGAATCTCCCCCCGTGACAGAGTATTTCTACATTGCGGTATTGATACTTTTACATAAGTAAAACATTTGTACTTTTTCCACCACTGCACTGTATGTAGGCTACTGCATGTATGGTGGTTATTCATTCGCTTCATTTTAGGTGTGTCCTCCTGGAAAAGGCGCTCCAACCTATTTTAAGAACTCTGTTGGGAAATATATGGAGCCTAACCCGTTTTATATGAAGGAAGAGAGAACTTCCAAAAGCTCTCTGCTTCAAATTCATACTACGTCTAAAATAATATAATATAATATAATATAATATAATATAATATAATATAATATAATATAATATAATATAATATAATAAATATTATTATGATTATTATAATTATAATTATTATAATACATTGAATATCAAATGTATTATATTATTGTAATACAATGTTGTATGCATTGTGTATATTCATTTTATATACAGCTTTGCGGTTTTATTATTTCCACTTTAGTTTAAAACAATTCTAGTTTTCATATTAGGCTATGCATGATTGTGTTTGAAAATTCATATTATATAGAATATATCAACAGGTATAATTTTTCAACGTTTTGAACACCAAAACACATTACATTTCAGAAGTGACAATCAGAGATATTGACAACCATACAAGCGCTCAGGCACTTGATATGGACGTGCCGAGACCAGTGTTGCCAGATTCTGTGAGAGAAATAAGCAACAAGGTCTAGGAAAAAAAACCAAAATAAGCAACTAGGGCACTGGGCCATTATGAGCACTTTAAACCTTTTTTTTTATTGAATACTTTATTAACAGCTTGCAAAAAAATCACAAAAAGTGCAATTTAATACAAATACAATGCTAAAAGGATTGAACCCAAGAAAGCACTATGGCTTGTTTCCATTGGGGTCCCAATTTCTGGTGATAGGTTTTGATTGATTGATTGATTGAATATTTTATTAGGCAAAAAAAAAGTAAAACAGCACAGTTACATTTAAAATACTTTGTCTAACAGGTCCGTTCATAAGTTTGAATTTTTTTATTGCAGTCAGTCACCCGTAAGTGCAGTTTTGAAGGAGAGTAAGGATTCACACTTTTTTATGACATATATATGACACATCATTTTATGACACATTTTGGTAGCATAGCAGTAGAATGAATTTAGCCCCTTGTTTGAGCCAAATCTGGGTTGAACGTGATTTGTGGAGCTCCCTCTGGTGTTGTGTTTAATGTTTTTGAAGTAGTTTGACAGGTACATGGGTGTCTTTGTGGTGAGGTGGCCTGATCTTGTAGACCAGGCCCATTGCAAGTTGCTCTACTCTGTCCTCTACCCTGAGCCATCCTAGCAAAATGAGCAGGGGTTTGTTTTAAG
This sequence comes from Gymnoscopelus braueri, assembly GCF_963280865.1. Lineage (NCBI taxonomy): Eukaryota > Metazoa > Chordata > Actinopteri > Myctophiformes > Myctophidae > Gymnoscopelus > Gymnoscopelus braueri. Next base: position 27,898,629 of record NC_137613.1, on the reverse strand, counting down.
GCCTTTGTGGTACATTGAGGTGCATGCATTGCCATACTGACATTGGATGAGTGCTCCTGCTAGAGTCCTCAATGTATTCCTACTGACCAGTGAGGAGATCCTGTACAAAAAGTTTTTGGGGGCTTTTTATGCCTTTATTTATGAGAGGGATAGGGAAAGTAGGCTGACAGGAAATGGGGAGAGAGATGGGGGGTGACACGCAGAAAAGGTCATCGGCATTGCAGCCTAGGGTGCCTGGGCCGTGGCGTGCCGAGTTCAGAGCTAAGGGTTTTTTCAACCTGCAATTTGTCCTTGCCCGAGACCAGGAGAGTCATCAGGAACAAATTGCAGTCACAAGCTGTTTATAGGGACACATTTGGGGGTCCATGACATGAAAATATTTGAGAACCACTAGTTAAAATAATTTAAAAGATGTTAAGCAAGCCCAAATAAGCAATTAGACTTTAGAAACAAGCCCAAAAAACACAACCAATATTTACAAGCAACTTCACAGAAATATAAGCCCAAAGTCGCTTACAGTAAGCGGACATGGCAACACTGGCCGAGCCTTGTACGTCAGACGGGTCTTTTTAGAAACGACCAGCGGGGTCGCACTTTTACGGGAAAATTATTTAGCTTGCTAAGCTAACGTGTGAAGAACTACACATCGTTAGACAGTCGACAAACGACGAATTTATTACAACAAATCAAACTGCTTTGATGATAGATATACTAGGTAACAAGAAACACCACAGTCTGAGTGTTCTTTTTTACATTGGACCTTAAACAGACAGCCGTCTCCTTCGGGAGATTAACCTTAGCTGGTTAGCCTAGCCTAGCCAGCCTCCTAGCTAATTAGGATTAGCCAACGTTAGCCGGCCGGCTAACAACAATAACAACCAAACCGTCGCAGTAAAACCTCTGCTCAAGTGAGATCAACCGTTACCTGGATTATTACTACATTTAATTGTGGTAGATTGAATGATATTTGTGACAAATATCAAGTATCAAGTCAAAACCACAAAGGAAATGGTGACAAATATTGTGTCACCCTTTCCTCTGTGGTTTTGATTTGATACTTGATACTTTTTGGTTGTGAGTGAGTGGAACAGATTGCCTGGCTTTTCCTGCGGTAACGTTGACAGCTATAGTTCATTGAAGTAAAACACGTAATAAATTGCACTTTTTTTTTTTTTTTACTGCAGAAACATGGCGGAGCCTGGTACCATGATTGAGGTCACTGTCAAGACACTGGATTCTCAAAGTAGGACCTACAAAGTCAGAGGCGAGGTAATGGTCTTTCATACTTTACACACCAGTTCATCCTCAGCCCTTTCATTTCATGGACCCCCAATTTGATATGCATTATTAGGCCAGGGACCTAGATTATTATTATTTTTTATATCTGTGGAACACCTATCTTTATCTAAGTGTTAGCAGATACGATTTGGTGGTCTGTCGTTTGTTTAAAAAATATTTTTGCTATATCTATTTACTATAGGAGATAAGTCAATTCTCCAGTTGTTTTTGGGGAATTTTTCACAGTACATTTGCACATAATATATGTGAAATTTGTTCTCAAACGTTACCAATTCTACCCATGTATAATGATACTGTTGTGACTTGTTTTAAACTGCCAGTAAAGTATTCTATCTATCTACCCATTCTACCCATTAGGAGCAGTTGTGTTTATTAGCTTATCAGTCAACTCATTTAGCTGGGGACCGCTTATAAACCCCTCAAAGACCCCTGGGGGTCCCTGCCCCACGTTGAGAACCACTGCTTTACACAGTAAAATCCTCAGTGTCAATTATAACTGGAAATGGAACCAAAAGTACCTGTATGTTTCGGTCCATTTGTACACTCTACAAATGGATAAATTAACAGTGAGGGTTTAACTGGGTACTTATGAGGCATTGCAGAGAGAACCTCATAATCATTGCACGTCTCCTTTCCTCATTCATGTATTTGACAATTTGTGATGTTGCTGTCTGAAGGTATTTGAGTGTGTCTATGCGTTTCGCCCTCAGCTAACTGTGAAAGAGTTCAAGGAACACATTGCCACATCTGTTGAGATCCCAGTGGAGAAGCAGAGGCTCATCTACCAGGGCAGAGTATTGCAAGATGAGAAGACATTGACCGAGTACAGTGAGTAAAATAAGTGTATTTTCTACCCAGTTAAACAATAGCTATGTAGTATGCATCATACTATGTGATATACAGTCTGTTTATTCTATAATGTAATGTAATGACTAATGCTAGAACAAAACAAACCCAGTGGTTATGGTCACTAATGCCTTCCAAACTCAGGCAACATCTTAAGCAATTTTAAAGGCCAAATAGGATTTTTAAAATAAAACAGGATCTGTTGGAGATGGATGGAATATGAATATTAGCCAGAGAAGCAAGTTATTTTAAGATTGGTTTATCATCTGAAAGTTTTAATTAGAATTGTGTTTATGCTTTGGAAATGGTCGGCAGTAATCAAGTATTCCTGATTTGTAGTCAGTAGGCTAAAAGATGCACAAAAAAATGGTGGTCCTTTTAATTTGTCTGTCAGATGTGGATGGGAAAGTAATTCACCTGGTGGAGCGAGCACCGCCCCAGACCAACCTGACTGGCTCTGGAAGTGGAGGGGTGTCTTCAGGGGGGGCGGAGGGTGGACCTAGCACCAGCCACGCATCCACAGCCCCCCCAGGAGGACCACATGACCGCAATGGGAACAGCTATGTAATGCTTGGTACCTTCAACCTCCCTGTCAACATTATGGATCCTTCGGAGATACAGGTAACAAACTCACAATGTCACTATTTTTACTGTGTATTTGATTGAGAACCTCTTATTCTACCCGGATAATAGTGGTTATGTTGGAAAACCACCACATTTTACTAATCATACATCTACTTTCTTATTGCCGCTGGAAAAAATAACATGGAAAATAGGTGAAACCATCATGACCATTGTGCATTGTTTGTAGTTGTTAGTGTTTGTAAACTTGACAGGAAGTTTTATGACGTTCTTTAATCATATTCTAATGTCTATAGCCCTGTTGGGACAGGATTAATGTACCTCTGTGGAAATTACACAGCAGATTACCTACTGTTTTTTTGGCCAGCTCAGGGGTCTGGTAAATATTTTATGCTGCCCTCTCAGACATTATTCGGTTAACTAATCTCATCCAAATAGGGCTATTGAGAGATGTTAATGTTAGTACCAATAATGTAGCATTGCCTGCCAAAACATTTAGCTAGTCCCAGAAAATTTAAGAGCTTATCATTGTGATTCTTCTCTACAGATGCAAGTTCAGCAGATGATGGCAGGGGTTGGCAACTCGGGAAGGAATGCCAGAGTCAGCACCAGTACTGGGGTAATGAAAGACTCTTTGCCAAGTAGATCCATCTGTCACATTATTTGCTGCCCATTTCTGCATTTTCAGTCCTTAATCCTTTTGTCAACCTTTTGAAAATGGTTTGTTTGCAGAGCAATGGCTCACTGGATGTGCACATCAACATGGACCAATCACTGCAGAGTGAGCCAAGGATGAGACTGCAGCTGGCGGAGAACTTGCTGAGAGATGCTAGATCTTTGATCGACAGACTGGAGGTGAGCCGTCTGCCAAAAATGAAGTTACCCAGAGACTCAACAGTGATTGTGTGCGTTGTATGAAGAGCGATGCTTTTGACCCTGTGTTTCAGGGTCAGTCCAGTGATGCCACTGCTCAACCGGAGCCGGAGACGTCTCAGCCTTCCTCCTCCTCCTCTTCCTCCACTGCAGGAGCAACAGGAGCTGCAGCTTCACAGCCCATGGACACCACCCCTCCAGCACCAGCACCGCCTCCCGCTCCTTCTTCCTCTACCTCCTCCACCCAAACGGAGGGACCGCCTCACTCTGGTCCCAAGTAATATATACCATATACCGGTATACCACCATATCGTTGCTATCGGGCAGAAACCTTGTATTTCCGTATTTCACGTTTGTTCATACATGAATATCCTACTTAACTTCGTCCTACAAGATATTCACTCTTTTTTAAAAGCTTTGAAAGTGTTTAAGTCTGTCTGCTCGTTTTAGAAATGTTTAACCAATGAAAAGTATTCAAAATATCTTGTGACTAAACGACTACATTTGATCCATTGGAACACAGGCTCTTTTTTTTCTGTTTCCTGAAAATGGAACGGTTTTGGACATGCATGGTTTCTGCCTGACAGCGACAATATCATATACCATTCCATCATATACCATACCATCCCCTGGAGGGAAACAAACCAAGCGGGTCTCCTTGTTTTAAAAGTTTTCTCCCGTTTACTTTGTTTGCCTTTTCAGTCATCATCCAAGCCCGGCGGAGTTTGTGGAGGTTCTGTCTGAAGTGAGGCGGGTGGAGGAGAAACTGCGTCCCTTCATTGAGAGAACACATTCAATCCTGGGCGCAGCCACTTCAGCAGACTACAACAACAATGTGGGTACATAAAATGTGTAAAATATATTTCTATATCTATAATACACATACAACTAACACCAGTGACTGAGGAGAGAATGTCTAACAATCCTGTTTGTTTGTATTTCCAGAACCAGGAAAGAGAAGAGGACCAGCGTGTTCTGAACATGGTTGGGGATGCCCTGCGTCTACTGGGCAACACCTTGGTGGCCCTGGGCGACCTGCGTTGTAACCTCGCTGCTACTCCTCCCCGACACCTCCATGTGGTGCGACCAATGTCCCACTACACTTCCCCTGTCCTGCTGCAGGCTGGGCTGCCACACATGCCCATTCCAGTACGTTGACTTTGCCATGATGATGGTCATTTCATTTTTCCTGCCCATATGAAATATTGTTTTTACATCATAGGAAATAAACATGCCGGTTGCTGTAAAGCAGTGGATTTTTAATTTGGGCAAGTCAAAATCTCAAGGCATAGCGAAATAGCCCATCATGCGTGAGCTTGTAGATCTGCTATTTGTGGAAAATAAATAGTTATGAACTAAAAATATGGACGCCAGGTTGAAAGTGGTTGTAATATGTTTTAGGGTATAGAATTTGTATTGAGAAATGTGTGCATAAAATACTGATATAGTAAATGTAACTCTTTGTATAGTTGTATACTGTATATTCTATTGCAATAATAATGTGTGGTTGTTTGAAAATCCCACAGCACACCTGAACTTGTGGCTCACCACACTGTTTGGGAACCATTACTGTAAAGCATTGATTGATGTGAGTTTTTCCGACAGATAAACCTAGGGACCACAGTTACCATGACGTCCAATGGGAGACAGGCGGCTGAAGGCCAAGCCCAACCCTCTGCGACTACTGGCCAAACAGACCAGCCGGCGCCCTCTCAGCCCAACGGTGCCAATCACCAGCCCGGACAAGGAGGTCCACGAGTCATCAGAATCACCCATCAAACCATGGAGCCTGTGGTTATGATGCAAATGAACATTGACGGTTGGTGTCCTCAAACCTTTTCATGTCAAGGACCCCCAAATGTATATGTCTTTGGCTACGGAACCCCATCCCATCTGAAAATATTTTGTGCTGGGGACCCCCTTACAAGATTTGTGTTGTTAACACATCGGGTGCCAAACACGGTCTGAACCGTGTTTGCGCAGAGTAGCGGTCCGGTGCCGAACACGGTCCAGACCGTGAAATATGTCTTTTTGTTTTTTTCGTTTTTCTCCACACGGGCGGGGCTAGAGCAGCTCTGGGAGTACCCATTGTGATCTTGAGAAGGATAGGCCAGATAGATCACCGGAAAAACAAAAACATGGCTGCCATCCACTTCCTGTCTATTTCCTTCTTTAAAACACCTATATCTCCGAATCTGTTTCCGGTGGGGAAAACCGGTCATGCGCGATGCGCGATCCCCCCCCATTGTAACTCGCGAGTGAAATGTTATCGTTCCAGGCTGTAGCCAGGGTCATCGCGCAACATGAATGGATGTTTTTTTTTTACATGGATTTGCTCCTCGTGGAGTCTAGAGCTTTAAACAGCAAAGCGCAGTCAATGGGGAGACTGCTGGCACCCAACGTAAGTTGTTATGAAAAAATGCTGGCACCCAATGTGTTAAAATGTTTTAAAAAATGATGTTTTGAAAAATCGACAAGCTCACAGAAAAAAAGAATACCCGCAATCCCTCCCACCCTTACTGTTCAGTGACATAACATAACAAAGTGAAATATTGCAATGGAAAACAAAAGGACACTTGTAAAGAGTAAAGAATTAAAAGAAGACGATAGTAGACAGTCGACCACACTAATGGTGTTGTGTCCATCAAGCATTACTATTCAAGTAACGAACGAGGGGCAGCCAAACCGTGTCAAATTGTCTCTTTATTTTTTAAGGAGTACCTTATTCTTTCGAGGTGAAGTGTACTAGTTAGGGTTGTGTAAAAGTGACCAAAATGAAATTCTATTACTATAATTCTATTAATAACGATTATTCGAATATTTGACCTATTTTTATTTAAATGTTTTGGGGGGGATTTGTTTGTGTGAAATTGTTCTGGGGATTGTTCTGGGGATTTGTTTAGTTTTTTTCATTTGTGAAGGAGGCCGATGCGCACCTCAAGGGTTGGCGACAGGTGCGTAAGTCAAAAATGCGCAATTTGGGAGGAGATCTCTGATGGTTAAACCAAAAAATAGGACCTGCACACCGTCTGAATCTTGCAAAAAAAAAAATAGCTCTTTATTCGACGTTTCGGTCGTTAGACCTTCATCAGGACAGACAATTTAGTTTTTTCATCAAATGACCATCCTAGGTTACAATAACAGCATAGAGCCAGTAGAGGGTGCTTTTCCGCAGGTTCGTGGCTTTACTTTTTGTGTTGATATCCTCATTGGAGAATCTTAGATCGCCTCATATAAGAACTGTGTTCCAAAAATAAACACACCACCCTGGTGATTTTACTCGTATGGATATGAAGCATCGACTGAATGTTTACCTTATTTCACAGGTAAACATTTACTCAAAGAGTAACACAATATAAACACTAGAAACGAGTCAAACAACCCCAAGACTACATTTCCCATGAACGCGGCTGCTGTAGGGACAGTGATTTCAGACCCAGTTAAACAAGTAGTAGTTCTAAAGACTTTTAAGGCAGAATTAATTCCATTTTCGCTAGAAACAGGCTGTATCAAATATGAATGAATATCATAAACGATGCAGAGCCACCCCCCTGACAAAAACGCCAGGGTGGTGTGTTTATGGGGATTTCAACACAAAAAATAAAGCCACGAACCTGTGAAACAGCCCTCTAGTGGCAGTGACGTCAGACTTCGGTGCTCTGGCCTATAAACTGGTTTTCAGAAATAAACAGACGGTAGCATGTGCATCTTTTACATTATTGTAACTAAACCATTAAAGATGTGGTGAAATGAAAAATATGTTTTTCACACTTTTAGGTCATAATGAGGACAAAAATAAATAAATGTTTGTGTATTTTTATAAAGTCCCTAAAATTCGATTTTTAATTACATCCTGTAAACGCAAAATAGAGAATAAATTAATATTACACCCATACTAGGTATCCTCTAAAATGTAGTTACTGTGGGCAGGGTTTGGATGACAATATAGTCTTTGCAACAGAATTAAAAAATAATAACAAATAAGTAAATAAAATATTTATTTAATATTCGATTTTTTATCATAAAAACTATTATTCGATTATTCTGACCCATCCCTAGTACTAGTCATTTCATTGAGCCACTGTTTAAATGTAGGAGCCTCCTTCTTTTTCAAATTTGTCAAAATATATATTTTTTAGCTGTGATCAGACCATATGAGAGAAGTTGCTCCCTTCAACATAGAAATGGAGTCTGACATTCCCAGTATAATTAGAACAGGATCGAGATCAATATATATGAGTACTCACAATATCGAAGAATGTCTCAAATATCTTATTCCAATATATCTCTATCCGAGGACAAAGAGCGAAACCGTAGAGAAGATTTGCCTCTATTGCATTACATTTGTCACAATGCGAAGTGATATCTGTCTGGTCTTATATTTTGGAGAAAGAATGGTTAAACTGATTAAGATGCTAACTAATTTGGCTGGGGGCCCCCTGGAACCCCCTCAAGGACTTCACTTTGAGAACCATTGTCGTAAACATATTAGCAGTCCCAGCTAAGAGTTAATCATTCTGGAGTCAGTTTTGTTTATCCATGATCCAGATAACTTTCTGACCACCTGCTGATGTTGTGTTCCACAGGCGAGTCGGCCGGTGGGTCACAGATTCCAGGTCAGCCAAATGCTGGCAGTTCTGGGCCACCTGGTGAGTGCTACCATATAAGATTACATTTTCCCGAAAGATATTCTACATTAACAGATCTCACCATCGTAACTTTCAGCCTCGGTCCGTTTCTAACAGTCCACATGTTGTGAGATTTAGTGTTTTGAATCATCTCCTACTTAAGGGATCCTTTTGACATAAATGATGTATTTTTGATTGAGAAAGGTGTTGTGACATTTGAGTTGAAAATACTTCACTCATGTTAATAAAATAAAAAGCTGTGGAGCTTTACTTGAAAGTACATTTGAAATGTACATTTGTCAAGGGTACGAAGTATGACAAGGTGTAAGATTCAACGTGTCTCGTGTTTTAGGTGCCACGCCCATCCAGATCCCCGGACTCCCTCCTGAGTTCATGCAGGCCATTGTGCACCAGATCTCCCACCAGGCCGCTGCCATGGCTGCTGCCGCCTCTGTCGGGGGGCATCCAGGCCAAATGCCACCCGGCCCTGCCAACAATGCAGACGGGACTGCTCCCTCACACCCTCCTCACCCTCCCCAGGCCAGGGTTGTCATCACCAGACCTTCCTTCTCCCCACATATCCCCCAGCCCGTTGGCACCAGAGGACCCACCATCAACCTCAGGGCAGCGGTACCTCCCACTGCTGGGCAGCAGCCAGGACAGGTACAGCATGCAGGGGGTTTATATGTCCTGAAAGAGTGCTGTTTGTGGTTTTGTAATTCCATGCCTTTTTAAAAGGGTGGTTAAAATTCAGTCTCATAGGTCTTGGGTGCACTGAATCCCTAGTGAGGAATCCATCACATAACACTTTCCCTTTCATATTCCACTCGCTTATTTCACTTAAAAAATCTTATATTTGATACAAGATTATTATATTGTAACTGTAACTTTTTTTGGGGGGGGGGGTACTCAAAGGGAAGGAGTGATGCATGCCTACTAGGGAGTGTTGAACAGTTAAACACGGTTAATAGCATGACATTATGTTTACACAAATTTAATTTGCAGCAATTGTATCACATTCTACTGTATGTAGCGCAGCTGAATTGACGTCAACAGTAGGAGTGAATGAAACAGTCTCATTCCAGACAGACAAGACGAGGTTAATACAGCGTCCAAATAAATTAAACGGTCATCTGTCTTTCTGGAAATGTTTTCCACAGCCGTGTGGTTTGCTAGATGTCCTCTTTATCAGCTACGGGTTCAGATCAAAACGGTTTGTTAGTTTATTTTAAAAGACAAGTCATTAAGTCAAGTCAATTTTTTTTCTAGGTTGCAGGACTTGCACGTTGAGCTGTGGAACACGTTGAGCTGTCACTACAGTGGCGTAATGAGAGCATGTCGGGGCACATCAAAGCAGTGCGCATCCCACATTGGAATGAACCGCATCTAGAACCAATTAATGTGGCAATGGTCACTTTGAAAAACAACTAGCGTGTAACACTTCTAGAGTCTTGTTTGAGTTACAATTATATACAGTATTTTAATAATTTATATTATTTATGAGTTCATAATTTGTCCTAAACGGGTAATAATTTTTTTTTTCTTTAAACGGTTAACCGTTTAAACGTCCCGTCCCTAATGCCTGCTCAAAGTGAAAGAGTGATGCAATGATGCATGCTCCCTCGCACCCAGCTCACCCTCCTCACCCTCCCCAGGCCAGGGTTGTCATCACCAGACCTTCCTTCTCCCCACACATGCCCCCACCTGTTGGCATCAGAGGACCCACCATCAACCTCAGGGCAGCGGTACCTCCCACTGCTGGGCAGCAGCCAGGACAGGTACAGCATGCAGGGGGTCCGGTCTACAGGTCCTGAAAGAGTGGTGTTGGTGGTTTTGTAATTCCATGGTGGCTTCTAAAAAGGTGGTAAAATTCCGTCTCTGAGGTCTTTTTGTGCACTGAATCCCTAGTGAGGAATCCATCACATACCACTTTCCCTTACATATTCCACTCATTTATTTCACTTCTAAATTCTTCTAAGATTTGGGGTGTCCTCTCTTGGTAGAAGGTTGGCTACACTGTGTCATTATAACATCATAGACTTTCTTCCATAGACTTCTTCAAAGCAAAAGATTGATGCAAGTAAATCATCTGTCAATGAAAGCTGGTCTTATGGTTTACTTTAAGAATTAAGGATTTGGGGCGCCCGCTGGCCTAGCGGGCCAGGTGCGTATCACATAGGCTCTGATGCCTGATGGCGTGTTGCAGGTTTGCGTCCCGTTTCCGACGACCTTTGCTGCGCGTCACTCCCTGTCTCTCTCTCCCTGTTTCCTGTCATTCTCTTCTATACTATCAATAAAGGCAGAAAAGACAAAAGAAAAAGAAAAAAAATGAATGAATGATTTCACCAATTCAGCCTTAAAACACAGTGTAGCCAGTAGCCTTTTACCCAGATAGGACAGACCCCCAGACCCCTCTAGTGGGTCTGTAGTTTACCTGGTCATGTGTCATTCTCACCTTTTTCACCCCTTTTGCACCCCCGTTTGCATGCCTGCGTAAAAGGTCGTAACCACTTTCTTCCACCTGGCGTCCCTATTTTGGGCATTTTCAAAAATAAATATTGTGAAAATAGCACATCTACATGTTCATAACATGTCATGAGCTTGTAGATTGGATATTGGCTTGTGGATTGTACGCTATTCGTCGTACAACGTAGTACAAGGCTATGCCCTTCATGTAGTATTATTTCTTGTCTTCCCCAGGGCACACCTCTGGCCCCCTCCCCTCTCACCCAGATGATCAGCGGTCTGGTTGGACAGCTCCTGATGCCTGGGCAGCCAGGTGACTCATCTTTAAAATTTAACATAGACCAGTGACTTTTTTAATTTCAAAGACACACAATTTGATATGCATTTGGCCACGGACCCCAATTCGCACTGGGACCCTGTCCTCGCGAATCTTGAACCTGTCTCTTGATTCACTCTCATTCAACGCTAGGACCCCTAATGGTGGGGTCCCCTAACCCCACATTGAGAACCTGCCATAGATGATGGAAACCTGACTTTTTCTCGTTTTAAACATCTACAGGTGATCCAACATCCACATCTTCTTCATCCCAATCCTTCTCCTTCTCTACTTCCTCTTCATCTGACTCCTCCTTCCCCTCCACCACCAACCCATCGCCAACCCCCGCCTCCTCAACCAACACCTCCGGACAGACATCCACCCACACCACCAGCACCACCTCTGTGGGACAGCCAGCAGAGGGGGGCCCTGAAGGGAACTTAGCCCAGCTACTGGGCTCCCTGCTGGGGGGAGTGTCGGGGTCAGGGGGTGGTAGCTCTGGAGCAGCACCTTCCATCACCGTGACTGTGCCTGGGGTTCCTGGCTTCTTCCAAGGCATGCACGACTTCATGCAGGTGAGCACTAATGTCCACTGGAGGTGCACACACTCTAAATGTGTGCAAATACACAGAATTCCTTCTAGAAATGTCCTTTTACCAGGTCATGGAATTGTATGCAAAGCAAATCTGTTTGTATAGCACATGTTATGGATGTATTGTGCATTATTGAACAAAACAAAATAGAAACAAATCTTTCACTCAAGGTTTATATTTAAATATGCCTCAATGCAATCAATGGCCATTTACATTAAAACATCGGAACTCATCACGATTTCATTCATAAAGGCAGTCGAAAGTGCTATACATAAACGAAGAAAGACATATAGGATACAAATAATTATGGAAACTAAATCAAGATCAAAGTGCAAATTATTGTTGTCCTGGAATTCTGGAGTAATCAATAATTGATGAGGCAAATGGAGTCGGAGACACTTATTTCAAGGTGGCGGTTGTGCTTTAATACATGATATCGTGGGAACACCAGGATCATACCATAATTATACTCAAGATAAGGGAGAAGCTGCTTGTGTCATAAGATCCATGGTGTAGTACCCAAAACAATAGATGCCAGGGTTGAGCTAGTCTGCTTGACTTTTATAATATACAGAGAGAGTCAATATAATCTCAAGAGAAAAGGTGAACATCATAACAATGAAAGATTAATTCTACCACAATTCTTCCTCAGTAGTCGTAACATTTGTTTGATTGCAATCCTGATCAACAGCCTCCGCCGGCCGCTGGCACGCAGGTCCCACCTCAGAGCACTGGCCCCTCTCCTGCCCCCCAGGCCCCCGCCGGAGGGGGAGACACCCTGAGTCCAGAGCTGTTCACAGGCATCGTTCAGGGTGTGCTGTCCACCATGATGGGCTCTCTGGGCGCTCAGCAGGGGAACAGCGAGAGCATCGCCCAGTTCATCCAGAGGCTGTCCCAGACCAGCAACCTGTTCACTCCAGGGTCCGGAGACGCTGTTGGTGAGTCAAGCTGGTTCATACGTTGTTGTATGATGGTGTTTTGCACAGAAAATGGCAGATCTAAAAGCTCACAACGTATCACTCGCAAGGTGCCACGTTGTGAGCTTGTAGATTGAACATTTTCGGTCTGCTGTAGCTCAGGCTTTATTGTAATATAAATGATAATAATCTAGAGCAGCAAACTGAGGCAGGAGACTGTGATGCTATCCTGGATTACACTGCAGTCCTGATTTAGTTTCAGACGGTTTTCATCTTGAAGGTGTACAGTTTATAGATATGGGTTCAGACTTGTAGATTAAAATGATCAGAAGAGAAGGATAATACAAACAGGGTTGTCAGCAGTTTAATGGCAGGATCATGTGTCTCCCTATCAGGGTTCTTTGGGGATCTGCTGTCTCTGGTGTGTCAGAGCTTCTCCATGGTGGACATGGTTCTGTTGCTCCATGGGAACGCACAGCCACTGAGCCGCATCCAGCCCCAGCTCACCGAGTTCTTCACAGAGCATTACCTCCAGGGCCGCGAGCCCACCGATGCCAACATTGCTGTGAGTTAGTGCTCTACTGCCACCTGCTGGTGATGACCAACTCTGAACTGCAGCCAATTTAACCACTAAAACCCTTTTGAGTGCCCCAGGGGTCTTTACTAGGCCCCCTCCTTTTCTAACACCAAACACTTTCTCTACTCCAAATCCTTTAGCCAAAAATTGCTGATATGCAAGCCCACAAAGCGTCGCAAATCAATGTGTGTTGTGAGCATGTAGATAAGCTATTTACACCGAATGTTTGCCTATTATGACATGCTCAGAATAGGGACGCTAGGGTTTAAGTGGTTAGTTCCTTGGGGCGCCAAATAGCTGAGTGGTTGGTGCGCGTAACCACATAGGCTCTAATGCCTGACAGTGAGTCAATGGTTCAATTCCTGGGCCGGGCTTACCATTTGCTGCATGTCACTTCCCTGCTCTCTTATGTCTCCTGTCTATCTCCACTTTCGCTATCATTAAAGGCTCATAAAAAGGCTAATACAAAATAAATGGTTCTTTGACTGTTATACTAAATGAACTGTTATCTTCACAGACGGCAGCCGAAGACCTCATCAACGGTCTGGAGGAGTACATAGCCGAGAGCTTCGTAAGAGCTAGCTCATTCATTAATTTATTCACACACCCACACTGCCAAGAAATATGTTAATTATGCACTATGAATTGATAATATATTAATACCCATGTGCGTTGTTGTTTTTAGGCCACAGTTACAGTGCGAGAAGGAGTGGACATTATTCAGACCAACATGTCCTTCCTCAGACAGCAGTTCACTCGAATGGCTACACACATCCTGCGCTGTAATGGTAAATATTCACCTACTGTATTCACTTCTATAATCTGTGTTATGGTGAAGGGCTTTAAAAATCAAGAGAATCGCACATTTAACAGCATCTTTTCCCTCCTAGTAGAGCACTGTGACTTGGCACAGACAGGTGATCACAGGGAATCACATATTGTGGGACCCTTTCAGCAGTTCTCAATCGTTGGTTGGTGCCTTGTATGGTTTCCTCTGCCATCGGTGTGAATGTGTGTGTGAATGGGTGAATGTAATGCACAATCTATGTAAAGTGCTTTGGATAAAAGCGCTATATAAATGCACCATTTACCATGTGCATGCATAGTGCCTCCTCCCAACAGTAAAACACAGACTGTTGAACCTGAGGCGGCTTCCCACACAGAGACTGTTCAGAATTCATGGGGATCGGGCTTAGGTTCATATATTGTTCCAGGTCATGTAAATTATGCTGCGGATCTGTGTGTATATAATATTACGTCGATTATTATTGGGTGCACGGTACCGAACGTGCATTGATGTGCTGGCTGGAGTTTGCAATAGCTTTAAAATGGGCCTTTGTAGAGGCTTGTTTTGCCACTGCAACAGGCTGTTTATACATACACATACTAGATGTGAAGGCCGCTAATCAGAACACTATGTCACGCAAAGCTTGGCCAATCAAATCTGGATCTTACATTTGTGACGCACCTCAAGGCAATTTTAATATTGCAACACATACCACCTTTGCCATTTTCTGCCCATGGTGTGACCAGGAGGGTACTGGGCGTCCTTAAACTAGTGAAAAGGGAGGGTACCTGGTATTGTTACTTCCACAAACGCATTCACATCGTGGACATAGTGGTGTGTGCTGCATAGAGCACCAAAGTCTGATGTCACTGCCATTAGAGGGCGCTGTTTCACGGGTTCGTGGCTTTATTTTTTGTGTTGAAATCCCCATTTGGGAATCTTAGATCCCGTCATATAAGAACTGTGTTCCAAACATAAACACACCACCCTGGCGTTTTTGTCAGGGGGGTGGCTCTGCATCGTTTATGATATTCATTCATATTTGATACAGCCTGTTTCTGGCGAAAATGGAATTAATTCTGCCTTAAGTCTTCTACTTCCGGGTCTGAAATCACTGTCCCTACAGCAGCCGCGTTCATGGGAAATGTAGTCTTTGGGTTGTTTGACTCGTTTCTAGTGTTTATATTGTGTTACTCTTTGGGTAAATGTGTACATTTACACCTTCGGTCGATGCTTCATATCCATATGAGTAAAATCGCCAGGGTGGTGTGTTTATTTTTGGAACACAGTTCTTATATGAAGCCATCTAAGATTCCCCAATGAGGATATCAACACAAAAAGTAAAGCCACGAACCTGCGGAAAAGCACCCTCTACTGGCAGTGACGTCAGGACTTCAGTGCTCTATTATCGTTGTGTTGTACAAACTACAGGAGTAAAGATTAAAAACTTAAGATAAAATCAAACCAATCCAATATTCTCCCATTATAGTTTAATACTGGATCACAAAAGTCTCTGACTATCTCACATTAAATGGCTGTTGTGATGGGAAAGCGCTCGTAAAAATAAATGAATGAATAAATAATTATAGATCGAAAAATCAAAAATTTTATAATGAAGGGCTTGGATCGGTTGAATCCTTGCCCAAATTTGAAGATGACTGATGTTGAATAAATTAAAGCTGAGTGCGTGCGCTATAGATGCGCGGGTGGGCTTTTTTGTCACTAGCACTCGTCATCGGTAGTTTTAACAACTTAACTAAATCACTCCCACGCTATACTTTTATTCCTCCCTCTGTTTCTCTCTCACTTTAGCTGCCTTTTCCACTGTGTTGTTATTTAGGTTATTTAGAAGTGTGTGTGTGTGTGTGTGTGTATGTGTAGTAGGCGGCTAATTTGTGCCTGATAGAAAATTACGTAATATTAAAATACTACAAACACGCGCACGCCGAGATTTCATGCTTTTTATAAGCTATAATAGGCCTGTAGATGGATGTCATTAATTTATTACCCGCATTATTTCATCCGAGGTTTATCCAATATGAATTAATAATTATATTTGATTGACCCAAATCCACCCAAACTGCGGTTATCTGTGGCAACTGTGGCTAAAACCGTGATCTGCGCATCTCTAGCGTGCACCTTGATTGTCATTTTGACCACATCAATGCCTCACTACAAAGTGTAGAAAATTAGATGCAGTATGGGAAACAAATCATCAATGATGATGTCAGAGATCCACATGGGATTCGCGTTATTACACCCTGTCTTGTTACTTTGTAGTCATAGGTAAGGTAACCTCCAAGTGGGTCATGAGAGCTGCTATTTCCAAGACGAGTGCTCATAGGAGATGTGCAGACAGTGGGTATCAGTCTCTGTAGGTTCCAAAGCTCAAACGCACGCAGCTCTCAGTCTCCACTCAACGTTATGTCCCACCTCCCTGTTCCGTTTCACTTGTGTATATACTTCATGATACAGCAGTTAGATACTCGCTCTGTGTGTTTGGTCCTTTGCTGTAGATCACACTTTTGGCCCCCGTCTACTCCTGCTGTGCACCCAGGGCCTGTTTGAGTGTCTGGCCCTCAATCTCTACTGCCTGGGAGGAGAGCAGAGAGCCCTGACCGCTGTCATCAACCACCGCATTGTTAGTATGAACAATGTAGATATGCAGTACTGTACTGTATATCGTCGCTGTCGGGTGGGAAACAAAAAAACTTTAATTTTCAGGAAATGGAAAAAAAACCTGCTCCAATCGATCCAGTGTAGTTATTATTGAGTCACAAGCTCTTGCTAGTACCCACAGACACACTTCACTACTTTTATTTTCATTTTAAAAAGAGTTCAAAGATAGCAAAAAGAACAGATGTTTACAAGATGCTTTACAAGATGTACAAGCTCAGAGCTTTTCGCTACTTTTTCGTGACACTACAACGAAGGAGGGCATTAAGTTGCCCAAAAAATCATAAAAAGTTGAAATATGGAGATTCTTTGTGCACAAGGTTTGTGCATGTTTAGTCTGAAGTGCAGTCCCCCTTGTACAAGAGAGATTCTCCCCTGTATGAGTAGTAGATGTTACATTTAAATTGGGGGTTCATCTGGGATCCGGTTTGTCAGAGTAGCCCAGCTTATATCTCCTTTGCACAATCATATTTGAGTTACTATCGTTACCTTTGCTTTAATCATTTAACATTAACGTCGCAATCGTTTTTGCAGAGGAGAATTAGTAAGAACCCACCATTGCCATCTTGATAAAGATGATATAACATTGCAACCCCAGACACAGCAAGATAGAGGGATTTTCCTTCAAACTGTGGCATTTTCACCTGACGGAAGCCAGCTATCTATGTGGAAGTGTTGCCACACTCTTTAAACCATATCATTGGTCTTATATTTGTCCTCTAGCCACTAGCTTTAAGACTAATTTATACTTTATGGCATGACTATTTTGAACAATGTTGCTTGATTTGCACTTTGTATGAAATCTTCCTGTTATTATAATGTTTACAGAGGAGGATGTCTGCAGAAGTCAACCCTAGCCTTGTGAACTGGCTGACCAGCATGATGTCCATGAGGCTCCATGTCATACTGGAGCACAATCCTGTAACTGAAGACCAGATCCAGCACTACGTCATCCATACACAAGTAATAACACACATCAAGCTTTACCTCCATTGTAAAGTTTGTTCCCAACCCCAGTTGGTACCTGTTGCGTCAGCCCGTCTAGACCTCTAATCAGGTCCCAGATGGAGGTCTAGATTGTCAGTTGAATGCAGATATAAAACTAGCAGTGGCTAGTGGCCAGGGGTCTTGTAAAGGCCAACTGGTCTACAACTGTTCAGATTGTTACTTGTTATAGTAATCGGATCCTTTTTGTTTTCATGTGTCAGAGTGACTCCGCTGAGGCTCAGACTGACCAACAGCAGTCAGAGAGTCAGAATGTGGAGGTGAGTGTCTACATCATTGCTCACCTGTCCCTAAACGCCATGGTTTTATCATTAATCAAAGTCCCTGTTGAATGACGCACACAAATATCTTATCTTATATCTTAGCTTATATTGTGTTTATTTATAACAGTTTATTTTGAGAAAATCAGCCCAGGCCTCTTGTTAGCCTTAGGAAATGCAAGTCGACATGGTCTGAAATGACACGCATGCACACAAACACTTTCCTTTTAACATCAGTGCCTGAGCACTGTGTTTAGGTCCTATCCTTAGTATGCGCACATCTTTATCATAACTGAAGTGATAAGCACGCCGTTGCCGCATGATTGGACTCTGGGACAACAACAGTCGATTATTCTATGAATTCCTAGATAGAAAGAAGCAAAGTTCATACATTTCAAAAGAAAACATGAATTTAACAGCTTCTTTATCTCACTTCCCATGCTTTGTCATTACATAGCTGCTGAACTTCCTCTGAAATGGCGTTGGTCTATTTGGTTAGCAATGCTGCAATTTTGTAGGTCATAACAATGTACACTTTTGAAACACAAGATAAATACTGATGTTATTGTTGACACTAAAGCCTGAAGTATAATGAATTTTCTACTGTATATTGCGAAATGTTTTAATTGTTGGCATGCTTACATGTAGGCTTTAGAAAGAAATTAGCCATCAATCTGAAGCACATAAACAAAACATAAACCTACCTCGACAACTTTATGTAATGATTCATCGCTGTCGCTCTCCGTCTCTCTGTACACCTGGACACCCCCC
This sequence comes from Gymnoscopelus braueri, assembly GCF_963280865.1. NCBI lineage: Eukaryota > Metazoa > Chordata > Actinopteri > Myctophiformes > Myctophidae > Gymnoscopelus > Gymnoscopelus braueri. Next base: position 27,880,033 of record NC_137613.1, on the reverse strand, counting down.
CCCCCCCCCTCCCTCCCTCCCTCCCTCCCTCCACATGCATCTAAGATGGAGGAGAGTTTGTCCCCTGCCCCAGCCACCACAGCAGAGGAGGTCATGGCCTCGTCTGGGGACAGCTGCGAGGTTGGAGCGTCACCTGGAGAGACCACGCCCTCCCGTAGAGCGTCGTCAGGGGAGACACGAGGCCCCGTGCCGTCAACAGTAAGGGAAGAGTCAGGAGCTGAAGTGGAACCTTGGGCGGCCGCTGTGCCACCTGTAAGATTTAGTGGTCTTTGTTGTCTTAAATTAAGCTAATGCCTAATTTATATTCCGGCACACAACGGTGTTGCTTGCCGTCAAGAACTGATCTTCAAGCTAACGACGCGTCGCATGCCCCCATTCCCTTTAGGTAACTCAAATATTCCCACTTTTTCTGGGAATAATTCACCTTTTATTGTGCAACACGGAAACCATAACACAGTTTAACGGCACTGTCAGGCATAAACCTTGTATATCCATATATCATCTTTTTATGTTTTTTCATAATATTAATGTCCTATTTTTTACTTTGTCGTATGACGGTGTCAGGCAAAAGTAGTTAAGTCAGCTGGCTACTTTTTAAACTTTTTGTAAATGTTTGAGTATTTTTACTCAAAATAGGGAAGCCAGGTTGAAAGTGGTTAAATCGGTCTGTGGGTTTTATAAAGATATATATATATATAACCAATAAAAAGTATTAATAAGGCCTTGTGACTAAATAATAACTACATTGGATCCTTTGAAACACAGGTTATTTTTTCCCCATTTCCTGAAGTAACTGTTTTGGACATTCCGTTCCGCCCGACAGCGACAATATAATATAACCATGACTCATTTGGTCTCTGGTAGGAATGGGTTCCCATCATCAGACATGACATGCTGTCTCAGAGAAAGATCAAGGCGCAGCCACCTCTCTCCGATGCCTACCTGCATGGCATGCCAGCCAAGAGGAGGAAGGTAAGTTTTTTGGTGCATAAAGGCCCTAAAGCTCAGTTTTAGCTCTAGAGAGGTTCTGCTTAATGCATTCAGAGAATTCTACTACCACAGAATATACTAAGCGTGGGGTGGCTCAGCCAGTTAGTGCACTAGCCGTATGGCGTACGCTCCTTGTAAATCACGAGAACCCGAGTTCGAATCCAACTCAGTTATTGCATGTCTTTCCTCAGTCATTCTACGCTTCTAAAGGAATATAGAATAAAATGCTGGAAAAATGTCTGACAATGAGCCAAATTTGAAATGATTCCTTCAGTATCGCTAAATTTAAAGACATAATGATTATTGACAGAGCGTATGATTGTGTTTTCCTCTCTGCTAGACTGCCCAGGGGGACGGGCCACACCTGTCTCTGTCAGACGCTGTAAGTAGGGCTGCTCGGACTGCGGGTGTCAGGCCAGTCACAGAGCCAGACAGCCTACAGGTGGAACTAGAGACGCCAGAACTGCAGGAAGCCTACACAGAACAAGTAAGAAATCATTTGTCTCCGGCATGCCGCAAGGTGTGTGTGTGTGTATGTGTGTGTGTGGGGATAATCTCACAAACAGCTGCAGCAGCACCAAAATCTCTTGTAGACGCTGCCACTAGGCCAAATTAGTTTTGTTTTCACGTTTTATATTTTTTTAAATAATTTAACACATCACCCGTCAAGGTATTAAACATCGTTTGTTATCCCCTTTCCAGCGTAATTACCTTAATCCGATGATATTTGAAACGCTGTAGAAGCGACATTGTGTACAAAAAAAATAAAATAATGTGGACTATTTAATAGAACGACTTTATGCGTGTATGGCAGGAAATGAGTTCATATTGCATTTTTTATGGAAATCAAGGTAGTCAAATTGGGCTGAAACCTTGCCTAAATATAGAGCTAGGCATAGAGTAGATGACTGACATCATGGCCTGGCAGAGAGATGTGCTCCACTACGCGCTCACAAGGGTCCATCTTGTTTTCCAACTGTTCAGTCACTATTGCAATAGTAGAGCGCCTCTGTTGGGTCTTTAACCTGTTTCCTTCGTTTCCTCCCTGCCATTAGGTGAAGAGTGACATAAAAGAGAAAGTGAGGGACGACCCCAACTATAGCTCGCAACGTTTCCCCAACACACATCGCGCTTTCTCCATAGAGGACTCCTAATCCCCCCCAGCTCATCAGACACGTCCGCTATCCACTCACCTCATTCTGTAACATTCCCTTTCAGTCTCTGAGAGACCTCCGAGAAATGGATGGCAGAACTGACGAGTTAGTCGTTGAAATATTAATCACTGAATTTGAGAAAGTGTCAAACCTGTCACCAGCGGGAAACATCTATACTTTTGTTGTGCTACGGTGTCGACAGAAATAGCTTATCTACAAGCTTGACTGTATGTCGGCTATTTTCAGTGCGCAACACCATTGTACGATGGAGCATAAATTAAGCATTAGTATGAAGGCTTTAGCGATTCTAATGTCACAAACTGTATTATATATATGTACGTGTACGCTCAACTGTAAATTAGCACAACTTGTACAATGTAATGTGATGTAATCGTCACAGCTCTTTGTTAGACTGAATAAACGGATGTTGCTGATCATGGCTAGGATTTTTTTATTTTTTTATTTTTTAGCCGTTTCATGCTTAGAAGTCATGATGCACAGATCATCATTTGTTCCATGTCAATTTTAGGATGTTGTCTTTGTCAGATTTTTCCCATGTCTACTTACAGGATACCTCAGTGATGTGGTGTTTTTACCATAAAAGTTGAAATACAATAACATGGTATAATCAAGAGCATGATAGTGTGACAGTGTGCTGTTTATGCCATTGTCCGCAAGCACAGCTGCAGTTTCTAGAATTACTTGCAAAAATGTGAATGCTTAATCTGTGCTCTGGAATAAACATTACTTCTACAAAAATGTTCCCTTTGGATTGCCATCTTTATTTAATTGCATACCTTTTGTTTTGTACCTTGTATCAATAAAAACAATTGAGGGATAGAAATGAAGGTATTCTTAAACATTTGAGTGAAGAAAATAAACTAAATCAAACATGACGAGCGCACTTGATCAGTGTTACCCACTAGTTAATTTTATTCACACAAGTTTGAGTTACTGCAGACATCTGAAACTAGCAACAGTACCAAACAAGGCCTCCTATAGAGATATTAACCAATAACTATATACCATGGCATATTTAGAATGTGCTACAGCAATGTGGCATGCTTTATTGCCTAGTTTGGAAAAAAAAAAAGCACAAAGTATTCACACGCAGACCGATGGTACTGTTGTGAAACAATGATAATGGCACAGTGAAAGCATGAGTTTTATAGTGACAAGCACTGTAAATTTTAACAGTACTCATTTAGGACTTAACAACCCAAATGTACAATTAACTCTTCTAATTTTGCATCAAATTACAAATGTCATCCCAACCAATTGTATTCCCATATTTCTGTAGCCTGAACCCTGAGTCTTTCAAATCTTGTCAATGCCTTTACTTGTGGATGACAGGGGCTGTGACCCCTCCTGCGTCCCCCCTCCCCCCTCCCTGCCGAGGTCAAGCCTGGGCTGCAGCTGTCTTCTGCCTGCAGTCTGCGGTCAAATACAGAGAATGTAACACACCAGCATATGATAGATATTTTTCCAGAATATACATTTCAAAATAAATGCTTGCGTATAGACGGAGCCACACAGCATGCACTCACATTTAACACCCAGTAGCTTTCGAGACAGAAATGTTGGTTTGCGTTTAACCCCTACATGCTGCACAGGGGAAAGACTATTTCAGACAAGGCCTACATTCACGCAGTTATACAGTAGTGTTTTCACATGAATCCTGACCTGTCCTAGATGTGGACACTATGGTTCACTGTCAGTGGTTGTATCGTTGCATTGCACGATGCAAAGCTACCCTACAGGATTTCCAGAAACCGCAGCATTCATTTAGCAGCTTTTTCTCCCATGGTGACTGCGCACAATAATTTGCCACGGATGAGTTAACCCAAAAACAAAACATTGTTTTTTGAATGTTGTGAAACAAATATTTCTTGTTATCTACCGCAATAACTGAAATACGTAATTTTCTCATAAGCTTCAGTCTATATGGTATGAACACAGTTCTCAGATAAGCTTCGGTCTACATAGTAGGAATGAACACAGTTCTAGTTATTAATGTGCGCAGAATGTAGGTCCAGAGAGCAGTCCAGCATCACCTGTACATTTGTCAAATTGCAGGCAGTAGGCCCATTTACTATGGTCATAAATTGCATAACATAGCTGCTGCTTTTTTCGTCTGCGAAGGAACTCAAGTTGGACAGGTGTGGAATTGAATGTACATTTTGCTGCTGTCACAAAAGCATTGCAATTCCAAAAAAAAAATATTTCTCATACATTGAATTGAAAGTGTCCATGGACATTTATGTCTCATGGCCACTGAGCCCATGAAACATGTTAAAATCCACATTAAATTTCCACAATAAACAATAAATTACACTCCTTCCTTACTTTCTCCTTAAGAACAAAAAAAAAAAACCTTTTGAAGATACTGTAAGTGCTTTTCATCTGGCAACAGATATTTCCTTTGTATATTTATTTGCAAAGCAGACATACAGGTGGGTGTGGGGATAATTATTCAAGTTTTCAGAAGCTAAACATTTACTGCAGTTCTCCCATTCTAAACGTTGACACCTTTATCCAACACAGCAACTTGAGTGAATTTCACGTTCCAACTTTCTGTGATCTCTCTTTATTTCTCTTGTGTTCATCTTATTTTATGTTCCGCTGTTCTTTGGACATAGACCAGCCAAACTTTGTCTTGGCTCCACCCTCTCTCTGGTCAGTTTCTGCCCTGTCGGAGTGAAGACAAGAGGAGAGGCAACAAGTTGAGGGCAGGCCGGTGTTCATGCACCCCGAGGGCCACCAAGACCCCTGTTAGCAGTGTGGTCACCCTGGGCAAAACCGGAGGCTGAACCTGCATCACCTATAAGAAATGACAAATTGCGAGACTGTGAAACCAATTAAAATGAAACAGGTTATAGTGACACAGAACACAATCCAATATATCAACCATTCAATTGTCACTGGATATTTGACAGTACCACCCAAGAGTTAGCACCTTACCTTTTCAACTTTATGACAATGTATGAGTCCGTCATGCCCGATGTAAAAGGTAGAGAGTGCATCGTATGTCCTGTGATAGAAAATGTTGTGGTTTGATTATGAACTCTTGTGCTGCAAAATCATGTTGCATCCAAAACGTTATCGCAATGTATAGATTAGAAAGCTACTCTATGTAATAGCATAACACCGTCTTATTACTGGTGTGTTACAGCTGCAGTTTTACCTATAGAGGTGAGATTTGTCCTTTCTGTAGAAACGCAACAGAAGGGTGTGGCACGGCAGGCCTTTGATCCTCCAGCGAGCTTTCACCGTCCCATCCTCCATGTGTTTAGTCAGCTTCAGAACCTCCAACCGAGCCTCTGCATAGTAACAGAGACACAACAACCGCCAGACGGACAGCATCAGCTGGTACATCACACGGCCTCTAGAACCAGCCAAAGGACAGACGTGTTAATTTAGAATCACATTCAGAATTCGTATCAATCATCAACGAGAAATAAGTATGACTATGCTACAAGTGATTGATGACAGATAATGATGACAGCTTCTAAAGCCTAATTTAAATAGGAGTTAAGAAAGAAACGTGTATATACCTGGTCTTGGTATTGATAAGCCCGTTAACGAATTCCACATCATTGGAGTACATGGAGTAATCGTGGCTCTTCAAAAAGAAATTAGGAAGCTGCAACACAGATGGTCAAAATTAATGCCACAATGATAAAGTGACAGCCTGAGGATATAGGCCGTCGTCAAAACATGCCTCTTATGTCTTACTGTAGATTCTAAAGAAATTAGAATTACGCTTACCTCCATCCTTAGCCTTTCATATATCAAGTCCAGTTTCTCCTCTTCTTCACTCTCCATTTTGTTATGGTCACCCTCGGCTCTCTCTGCATGGCTACACAGCGAGGTAGACAGCAACAGAGACAGGTCCATGGGTTTGTTTTCAAGTCCAATAATATGTTGAGATATGATCCCACAACCAGGCGGAGGTTCTGTCCCCGGGCAGTGAAAGCAATAGAAACTGGAGCCGTACATGAAAGGTGCCGGGCACCCTTCTGCTTCGAAAAGGCTTCTGAAAGACCCATGTTCTCTCGCCACAATGTCACTATCATTTCCTCCCAGACGGTCCACTTTTATCCCGACGCTGATGTCGTCCTCTCTGCAGCCGTCCACAGTAGTCAGTGGGAAGAGGAATTCCATGGGTTTATTGGCCCCCGGAGCGAGGAGCTCTCCTAGTTTGGTTTGGCCAAACAGCGGGATCTCCACCAGAGTGTGCTGGCCGTCAGACTCCCCGGGTCGCACCAGCACACACACACTGAGTGACTCCTCCCAATCCTCCTCACAGAAACTCGCTTTCTGCGGCTGACTTGCATGGTGAAAGGGGTGTGAAAGGGCAGGCTGCTTTACACTTTGATACCTCAAGCTGTTAGGGGGGACCAGGGCCCACGTCGCGTTGCTCAGAGGTCGGGTCTGTCCAAGCCACTGGCAATCAACTGCCTAAGTTTAATCAAAAAGAAAGGAATGGGGAAAATTTACTGTACAGTACTGAAATTAAAGGTGATGGTCCTGTGAAGCCTCCAGCCTACCATATTGTGCCATGGAGTATAAATTATAGCCCCACCTGTGACCTCACCCATCGCTGTAGCATGTCTGGGGCTAATATGATGGGTGAGGTCACAGACGGGGCTAATATAAAGTAAGCAGAACATTACCTGTGCGAGAATCCATCTCTGCTGTTTGAGGGGTTGAATGCTGCCGTGGCTCCGGACATATCCCACCCAGAATGCTATTCCACCTCTGCACACAGCCATTCACGTCAGGGGCAGGGACAACCCCAGTCACCAATTAACCATCACCAACCTGACAGATAACTGCTTGCTGTCGTTATTGTATTTGTTTCGGCAAAACCCCAACACAAGTTAGAATGCACACTATCCAAGCACCTGGGAGGGAGAAGAGGAGAAAAATGACATGCTTAATCGTATTGACGCTGACTCTGTTATCTATTTCTAAGTCTTTATCCACCAAGAATCAAATCAGTATTTAATTTTTTACATAAGTGTTCATTGGACTACTAATATTTGTGACCAGCTCTCTTGTTGACCTTGTACTCCTCCTCATGTTCCTATTACTAGAGCCAGAAACTATGCCAACAGCACATGACATGAAGAACGTGAGGGTGACCAGCCCACAGGCTCATAATGAGACTCACAGACATCTCACATGGCGAACCAAAACAGTTCACACTCACATCAACTGCTTTTCTATCCAAACTGGAATCTCCCAAGTTAAATTGTGTGGAATACAGATGCTGCTGTTCCAGCTTGAAATGAAAGGAGACGATCAGACTTTGCACTGCAGCATTCACACGTCGCGATTTGACAGGGAACAAGAATGGTGGACGAGATAAACGCTTAATTTGCAAAGTAACGTCAATGTAACGCCAGAATATATATCGATACAGTTAGATAGGGTGATCAGACAGACTGCCTCCGTCGGTGTATTAAATGAAAACGCCTGACTCATTGCCCTTAAAAAAAAGAAAAACTCGCCGCAGAATCGCTACATTCGCAGATTCTGGATAGGTTCTATTATGACAGTTAAGGAATAGTTAACAGTGTCCAAAAACGTCGCCTTTACTTGCTATATAACTAATCAGCTAGCGCTAGCTAGTAGCTTGTGGTTTAACCAGCCACTGGTTAGGATATAATATGTAACATTACCTTTCACAAGCTAAATGTAGGCGATTCCTCCAGAGTGCACAGTCCTCGTACAGAGATCCTTGATGCGTTGAGGTTAATGAACAGCATACACACACTTAGTTAACTTACACAAATGTCATTCCATCCCCAGATGTCCTTGCCTCTCCTATACCAGCGTGTGTCAGCTGCGCGCTACTGAGAAAGATGACACTTCCTGTTGTGGACTTCAAAATAAAACACGGTTGGCAAATGTTGAAAAATCAAATGATCAGAATGTATTATGAGCGTGATGTTAGAGGTGTATAAAAACTCAACATCACTCAGCCATAACCATAATAAGGAGTTACCAATGCAACTACGCCCAAATATGGAGTGTGTTGTTGTCTAACCCAAATGTGTCATCATGGCATCAGCAAACCAATCAGTCAGCTCCATATATGGGCATATACTGAATACTGATGACATCATGGATCTCATATATGGGCATAGGGTATAGGGACATGGACTGACAGATACAGAGATCTCCATGTACGGGCATAAAAGGAACTCTCCATATATGGCCATAAAAGGGACATGGACTGACAGATACAGAGATCTCCATAAATGTGTAGCCAGTTAGAGTTGAGCCTCAGGGGCCACCGTAGGACAGCTGCACTGTCACTTCCTCATTGGCAATCAGTGTGAGTATTTAAAGGCCCTGCAGTCTACCAAACATGGGCTGCTGGGTGCCTGCTGCCTGACTGCCATCGCGTGGGTTTTTCACTACAACAATTACTGTAACAAGGCTTTCACTCACTTTCACGTCATATGGGTATTTGCTGGGTTGCCATACTTACCCACTGAATATTGGTACTCCATATATGGAGCCATCCGACATAAAACCTATCTAAGTCTGACATCACAAACTCCATATTTGGGCGTGGTTGTCTGCCGTGGGACCAGAAGTGGTTGATCGAGTCTCTGTCAGACTCCACCATCTACATGGTGTACTACACAGTGGCTCACCTCCTGCAGGGTGGCATGCTCAACAGACAGGGGCCCTCACTGCTGGCATCAGGCCAGAGCAGATGACCAGAGAGGTGTGGGACTTTATCGTCTCCGACGGGTTCCTATTCTGGGTCACGAAGAAGAGGGCAAGCTGCCCGTCTCAGACAAGTCTGTGTTCAGCATCAACCTGGAAGACAAGAGGGTCACCATGACTGATAACGGCCTCACCGTGGAAATTGGAGACTCCCTGGTTTACTTTCTCCAGTAGAGCAACACATCACTCTGTGCCACCCAGCAGAAGCACATGTCAACAAGACAAGACGGAGGCGGTTTATGTGATTTATTTTAAGGGTGATTTATACTTAGAAACTGGACTGGCAGGAACAAGTCATTGGACTAGCTTTGAGCAAGGCAAGACCATCCATCCATCTTCAACCGCTTATCCAAAGTCTTATCCTGCTGCTCCGATTCTCCGGCTGATCTCCTTCTCCGTCCTCCCCTCACTCGTGAACAAGACCCAGAGATACTTAAACTCCTTCACCTGGGGCAAAGCCTCATTCCCTACCCGGACTGCACAATCCATCGGTTTCCTGCTGAGAACCATGGCCTCAGATTTGGAGATGCTGATTTTCATCCCAGCCGCCGCACACTCGACTATGAACCGATCCAGTGCAAGCTGAAGGTCCCGGACCGATGGTGCCATCAGGACCACATCATCCGCAAAAAGCAGTGACGCAACCCTTAGCTCACCGAACCGTATACCCTCTCCGCCACAACTTCGCCTCGAGATCCTGTCCATGAATATCACAAACAGGATAGGTGACAACCCCGAGACCAACCCAACGAAGACCAACCTCCACTGGAAAATAATCCGACTTACTACCGAGCACACAGACACAGCTCTCGCTTTGGGCGTACAGAGATTGGATGGCCCTCAACAAGGTCCCCCTCACTCCATATTCCCGCAGCACCTCCCACCTCCTTTCCAGTACCTTGGCGTAAACTTTCCCAGGGAGGCTGAGTAATGTGATACCTCTGTAATTGGCATGCACCCTCTGGTCCCCCTTTTTGAAAAGTGGGACCACCGCCCCAGTCTGCCACTCCCTCGGCACTGTCCCAGACTTCCACGCGATGTTGAAAAGACGTATCAACCAAGACAGCCCCTCAACACCCAGAGCCTTCAGCATTTCTGGACGAATCTCATCAACCCCCGGAGCTTTGCCACTGCGGAGTTGTTTAACTACCTCAGTGACTTCCTTCCGGGAGATTGACGCAAGGCAAGACAAAAATGCTAAACACAGGGGGACACAAAAACTAACAGACTTAACTGATTGAGAGACACAGAGACATACATGCAGGTAAGCACAAAGACAAGCAGACAGGCATAAGGTGAGACAAACCAAGAGACAAACAAACTAACTGACAGACAGGCAGACAGACAAGCGTACAAACAGGCGGTCTGACATAACAGGTGGTTAAACAGGATAGAAGGGAGAGTTGAGGACTGGGGAGTAGCCAGGCACACAAGCTGGCATACACGCTAGCAGACATACAGATAGGGAGACAGGCAGACAAACAATTAGGCAGGACAGGGTACCTATAGGTGGGCTAGCAGACGGGGCAAAGTGAGAGCTAGCAACCTTAGTAACAGGGGGACTTACAAATGGAGGAACAGCGGTGCTAGTTACCTGGGAAACTGAAGGACAGGGCTATGAATAGGGATATACAAACTGGGCTAGCACGGGGGCTAGGAACAGATTGTGGGTCGGGGAAAGGGACCGAACTCTGGAGTGCGCCCGATGACAGTTCTGAATGTTCAGGAGGGGTGTCAGCAAAGAAAACCGACCAGGCTTCAGACAGGCTGTCGGCTGACGAGGACGCAGAAGACACAGGCAGGCCGTCCACAAAGACGGCAGACGAGGGCTCTGGCAGGTTATCAGCTGATGAGGAGCCTCTGGCGCTGAGCCTCTGTGCCGCTGAGCTGCGGCGGCGGGGGCTCTGTGGCGCTGAGCTGCGTCGCTGGCCGGTGACAGCGCCTTGGCGTCGCTGGGCGGCAAGGACTCCTGGACTCACTGGAGCAGGCTGGTCGCTAGCCAACTGGAGGCTAGTAGGCCGGAGGCTAGCTGACTGGAACACAGGCTGGGAAGCAGGCTCAGTAGGCCAAAGGTGGTTGCTGGATAGCAAGTCTTTCAACATGGTGGTCAGTTGCCTTGCTGTTCCATCCACCAGACTGGCTAGGTTTGGTCTCATCTTCATAAAACAAAAAAGTTATTTTAAGGTTCCTGCTCCAAAACACAGGTGGTGTTCTTAACGGCATATACATAACTATTAATTGCAAGCAGGTCGTCGTCTATCTCCTGGAGTTTTGCTTGGTCGATGTTTGGTCAGATTATACTGTCACGGTGCGTGTCAGGTGAGGACCCAGAAGCAGAACAAGGCAGGCAGGCAGGTTAAGTCAAGTATGTATTAACATACAACAGGCTTACAGCAGGACGTACACTGGCGGGAACACACAAAATAAAGGGTGTGCATCATATAGACATGGGTGACGGACAATATGAAGAAAGATTTGGTTGTCAAAGTCATGTGACCAAAAAGTTTTTGAATTTCTTAGATTTCAGAAATTCATGAAACATTGCTTTTGAAGGGAAATTGACAGAATAAAGGGTGTGCATCATATAGGCATGGCTGACAGACAATATGAACAAAGATTTGGTTGTCAAAGCATCGTGACCTAAAAGTTATTGCATTTCTTAGAATTCAGAAATGAATGAAAAATTGTTTTTAAGGAAACTTCTTCAAAATAAAGGGTACAGTGCATCGTGTAGGCATGGGTGACGGAAAATGTGAACGAAGATTTGGTTGTCAAGGTCATGTGACCTAAAAGTTATTGAATTTCTTAGATTTCAGAAATTAATGAAAAATATTTTTGGAAGGATTTTTTTTCAAAATAAAGGCTGTGCATCGTGTAGGCATGGGCAAAGAACATTATGATGCATTTTGGTCTGCCCAGGTGCTTTTGTCAAAGAGATATTGTATTTTGTAAAAATTGCAATCCTTAATTTATTGATAGTCCCTAAAATATCGAATATCCAACTGGGTGAATATCCAACCTGAAACCAACTTCACCACGGTTCACGTGCGTTCGGAAATAAGCACCGGGAGCGCACTCACGTAATTAGTTTGTATTGGCCAGTGCGCTCAGTGCTATATATCCGAACGCACGTATTAGTTCTGAGCGCACTGTGTTAAAATGCATTGATTTGAAATATAGCCTACTTGTACATGGACCTGTGAGGTTTGAAATACATATGCAAAATCCCATAGCCCATTTAACACTCATCATCAGTGTCCCTACTTTTTTTCCCCTGCCAGCCCGAATATTTTGGTGTTTTATTTTAGATGCCAATTTGATCCACTTCCGGACCGTTTCTGTAGTCAACATATGGCTAACTCGACGGAACTCCTGCCCTGCCCACACATGCGTCACGCAAGTCCAGCGTGACGTAAGAACGTTTCCAGAAAGAATAATCACCCACATATCGACTTGCGGGTTTGGGAACATGATAAAACATTAGGCTATCACCAGTTTTTGGAAAATTTGAATTTAATAAACATTGTGGTTTAATATTTCTATTGTTCAATGCGTGCGTGACAGGGAAGGAAAAGTGTTGCACTGCAACAATTTGAGGATGGCATTCAGTGAGTTTGTGCGAAGTGCAGTCACACCGAAATTGATAACATATCGAATACAGTTACTACTTCAGTGTTGGCACTTGGCAGTTTTGCAATTTCATCAACTTCATCAATTGCCTTATCGTGAGCGGCATGATATGATCGTCCTACCTAGCTATTAATATGAATATCTTTAGAATTGTCATTTAATAGTGATTGTATCAGGTTAATTGAAGGTTGGCACTGAGGAAATTATTATTATTTCATTTCAACAAAAAAAAAATAGTTTGCTTGCTTGCTAATTTATTCATTTATTTTCAAATGCAACAACAATATTCCATCACATCCAATGTTGTGGCCTGAGTGTACAATAAATCAACCAGTTAATGTCTGGGCCACTGTAAAAACATCACAAGCCAGAAAACGATTCCTTTTCCTCCAGCTGTCCCTGTACAGTGTCCACCTTGCAGGAGTGTGCAGCTCCTCTGCTTTGCAAGGTCGGCCGGTGTCCCTCTTGAGCTGGTCTATGTAGTCCTTCTTACCAGTGCCCTGTTTGGACTCTTATATAGTGTAGGCGGGCAGTTGCAAGCTGAGGGTGACGAACACAGTGCTTTTAGATGATGCCCAGTCAATCTTCTCTGTCAATCTTGGCAGAGGTCGATGTTCTGCACATGGTCTTGCCACGATACAAAAAAGGTCCTTAAACAGCATATGGGTATAGTAGCTATCCAGTGACTTCTCAGCCTTGGTTGTGACTCAGGAGCATCCTCATTTCAGAGATGTAAGGTGGGACTAACTTAATCGTGAAGAAGACCAGTGACCATTTGAGTCTTGGGCTGAGGGTCTTCGTTTACACCAAAAACAAAGGGGTTCCACCGTGCCTCAAGCAAAATTCAGGCTGGTCCGGTGCATCTCAGGAGCGGGACTGGTACAGTATGTGTAGAAGAAGGAAGGCACTGGAGCAAACTCGTTTCAATGTCAATACATCTTCATCAGGTCAGTCCTTCGTCTACACTTTCCTGACCTCATCTGGTCATGAGACATAGGCACCAAGATACACATCAGAAACACATGACACCTTTATGTGTTTCCGGTTCAAATCTGCTGTCGAGCCAATCAAACAAAGCTATTGGAATATAAGCAGGAACACGAAACAGGTATGCCACCTTCGGGTTATCTGGGACTACAGTTAAGCCTATGGACACTCAGTCCAAGGTGGAGAGAGTGTTCAAAGACTTAGAGGTCAAGCATGGGTCCTTCACACAGGGGGACTATGTCAAGGTGAAGAGGTCGCTGAAGGATGGAAGGAGCTGTGGAGAAGACAGAGGTATTCCTTGGTTGTTGCTTGACCTCACAAACAGTACGAGAAGGGGGAACTTCTTCCTTCAACCTGATGGCGCTCAACCGAACCCGTCCAGTTCTCAAACCTCTCCTAAGAACAGAGCAGAATGGGTTCCATGAGAAGAGGGCTGCTGCAGGTCAAATCATCACATTGTAAAGAATCATAGAAGGGGTCAAAAACAAGAACCTTCCTGTGGCCCGTCACTGTCTTCAGCAAGGCTTTTGATTACCAGAGAAGCTTGTGAAAACAGTGCTGCATCCTACGGACACAACCACAGGGTCACCACGCCCAGTGGTACCACTGACTGATCTGTTGAAACATTTAAAAAGAATAAAGAAATCTTCTGATTTGCTAACCTGCCAGACTCGAGAATAGTTTGTCTGACTCTTCAGTCCCCACTCCTTTGACTTTATTTATTTATAAGGCCTTGTGTGGTAAACTTCCTTTATATCTATCCTCACTTTTGGAACGAAAGGTTACTGGACATTCAACATGCTCACAAACACACATTAGATATACCAGTCCACGTAAGAGCAGAAAGACTGCTTTTATGTATTAGGCCTGCTCCACACAAATGGAACAAACCTCAGGACTCTCTGAAACTGGTGCGATTGATTGATTGATTGATTGATTGATTGATTGATTGATTGATTGATTGATTGATTGATTGATTGATTGATTGATTGATTGATTGATTGATTGATTGATTTATTGATGTACTTTATTTAGTAAGACATGAGAACATCAGTACATGGAAGTACAAATTCACAATACAAGGTCTACTAAACTGGGAGACTCATTAAGCACTGAGCTTGTTTAAGATGAGATCCCCATGCACACAAATCATGATGACATATAAGAGACAGACAGATATACACACTACTATACAGAATGTATAGTAGTGGATTGGTCTCAATAGAGACATTTAGGGTGCTTCTTGAGGACACACTACGTAGTGACTGCACCTGTTTCATGTAACACTATGTTTATTTGCATCTGTGACATTGTAATGTGATTCAAATGATTGTTATTGTTTCTCATTAGGCCTATATGTATTTTATATGTTGTTATCAGGGCGTCCTTGAAAAAGAGAGCTTGCTCTCAATGGGCTTCCCTGAATAAATAAAGGAAAAAGAAAGAGAAATATACAAATTGTTATACAGAAGAACTTGTCACCAGCATCCTTTTTACGTTCTTCCACTGGAGGCAGGGAAAAAAAAATGTTGACACTTGCTGAAACCACTTCGCTTTCATCAGCCGTGGAGGGTGAGCTGCGAGGCCATTTTAATATTCATAGATCCAGAATTCCCAATGAGCAAGAAAGAGTAAATTTTACTTTTATGTGGGAAAACCATGTTAAACAACATTAATCACAGCAGAGCAGAATATTTTTTACATACGGGTACCGGGGTACGTGTCTGGACTCTGGAGGGGTCTTTAAATGTGTGCAAAACTGCGACCTCTGGAGTCAGAATACAACTTGACAAGTCACCAATTTCGGTGTAACACGAGCCAATGAAAGTCGGTGATGGCAACGCGTCATCATCGAACTGGGAAGTAAAGGCCGCATGTCATATGTGTGTGTTAGTAGCCGGCGGCTGCAGCTAAACTTCTCTGTCACTGTCAGAAAACTGAATATTTTAAAGACATTTTAAGACAAAGTTACAGAACCTCACAAATCAAAGCAACAGAAATGCCCAAGAAAGCGAAAGAAGAGGCAGAACGGGACGGTGATCAAGCCGCCCCAGCAGCAGCAGGTAACGTCAAATAACGGCCACTATGTTAAAAGCTAGGAGAGCTAACTAGCTAATATAGCCGTCATCTGCTGGAATGATGACTAGCAATCTAGTGGTTGAGTTATCCACATAACAATGACTACCATTGAGAAACAAGCAGCCCAACAACGCAAATGTATAACGAAAAACCACAGTCTCGCGATTTGTCTCTTTAATTTGAAAGGGATGCAATGTCATTGTATTCACTTGTCTGGCACAATTTCGTGTGAACACAGTGAAATTAGTTTAATACAGTGGTTCTCAAAGTGGATTCCAGGGACTCTCTGGGTTCCTTTAGGGGGGTCTAAATTGACCCTCGCAAGTTTGTAACGGGTCCATTTGGTTCCATTTGTATACTGTCAGAGTTAAGGGGAGACTTTGAAATGTAAAAGTTTGAGAACCAATGGTTTAATAGTTTGTATCTTGTAGCTGTCTAGCTGTGAGTCATTTATGTTTATATTGGAGGCTCCAATATCACTGGCTCTAACTGCTCCAATTTGGAGCAGAGAGCCAGTGATATGTTTTTTAGAGTGACATAAAGCATAGGCATACGCAGGCCACTTTTGTGAGTTTGCTAACATTATCTATAAGGGAGGGTAAGTGCTATAGGCTGATCTTGAGACATTGACTATCATCTTTCTTCCCATGGTGAACCATCTTCTCCCCCATCTGTGAAGCTGTGAAGAAGGGAAAGAAAGATAAAAAGGGCAAAAAGAGCGTAAGTGCACTTACTCCACTCAATGTATACGTTGTTGACTGATTTAAATGTGATACATTTTTGTGACACTTTGCCTGTTCACTGTATGTAATCCAGTTTTTTGAGGAGCTTGCCACAGATGTCAAAGTTGAAAAGGCGGAGGAGGCACCTGTGAAGGACGCACAGGGAAAACAGGTAACCTTCACTTTTAATTGGTAGAATATGCTATAATATTGTGTATTTTCAACATGACTGTCTAATCTTTTACACCATAGGCTACTGAAAAAATACTATTGTGCCTTCTTAAGGTTATTGGGTGGTCATTGGGTGTAATGTCACAAAACAAATGTAATGGGACGTTAATAACACAGTCTCCCCAGCCAAATCCCCCTTTTGTCTAGCACAGTGATTCTCAACCTTTTTTATTTCAAGGACCACCAGTTTTATATGCAAATGTAGTGACAAGGCTGTGGGCTGATTTGATCTTTGAATATTTTAAGTGTTAATTTAAATCTGAGAATGTACAGATGGGCCTAAATATCAATAATTTAGCTGGGTCTCCCTAGAACCCCCTCAAGGACCTGTGGAGTCCCCACTGTTCTAACACCTGTTCCAGGTTTCTGTGAAGACGACAATTGTAGCTCAAGTGCACCCTGCCTTGTTAAGTTTGTTTTTAAAATTGTTGTTCTTCTCAGCCTCAAAAAAAGAAGAAAGACCGCCGGAAAGGGAGAGGTGGTGGGGGAGATGACGAGGAAGATGCAGACATTATGGAGAAGCTGAAAAAGCTGTCAGTGCAAGCCAGTGATGAAGATGACGAGGATTCTGGTAAACACACTGCAGAATTTTGTGCCCTTTAGAGATGTGACGGTGTCATTATTTTTACTTCTGGTTTTCCCTAGTGAGTTTCTCCGCATTTGATTAGAAATTGCATGTCAAGCTTTAGCAACACTATGGCGAACGTGAGGACTTGCAGATTCATTCAAAGTGCGTGTGTCAGTGGGGATAATCAGATGTCACTTTTAGCCAAATACCATTTTAAAAGGAGATTAAGATTTGGAACTTCTCGCTCAAAATGCATTGTCAAAAATGGTCCATGGTGTCTCTGGAATCAATGCACAGTATATCATTACAGGTTAGCACTGGAAAACATGAAACGGCTGACAAATGCAAAAAATACTGGAGACTGGCATTCAGGCCATTTAACCACATGAACCACATGAACGTCCCTATTGTG
The DNA here is from genome assembly GCF_963280865.1 of Gymnoscopelus braueri. NCBI lineage: Eukaryota > Metazoa > Chordata > Actinopteri > Myctophiformes > Myctophidae > Gymnoscopelus > Gymnoscopelus braueri. The sequence continues at coordinate 27,862,513 of NC_137613.1, read as the reverse complement.
GGGTGAACATTCAGGGAAAATAGCAGATCTATAAGCTCACAACACGTAAAAAAAACTAGAGGATCTAGTATAGAACCCTTGGGGACCCTGATCAACTAAGTATATACGGTTTAAGTCGTCAATTTCTTTTGTAAAATTACAAACGTCAATGACGGCAAGCCTCTCCTTTTTCCCCCACAGCAATTGTCCCCAGTAAAGGTGGCAAGAACAATAAGGTTAGTTAAGAATATTTTTTTATGTGATTGTTTGAAGAGTTTTGCTCTGGTGTTCTGCATGGTAAGCATCTTTGTATCTTCTCAGGGTGGGAACATCTTCGCTGCTCTGGGTCAGAGTGATGAGGAAGGTTCTTTTGATGAAGATGATCGACCACCAAAAATGGTACTGTGCTTTTTTTTGTGTGTAGTTATACAGTGGAAATGTTTATTGAAGCATGTTCTACCTTGTTGTCTGTTGTCTTGTGCTAAAAATGTAAAATATTTGCAGCCATTGTCCGCCCCACTATTGGGGGCGACAGAACGTTTAGACATTGTTCAGGCCTGCTTTGTTTGACTGCAACAATGGTGCGAGTGCAGAAAAAGCAGTTGTTGAGTTTTGGTTTGCTTTTGTGTTGGCCTATTTGTAATGTCTTTTTACCTGACTTATTAACAGGTCGGTCAGGAGAATGTAATTAATTTTTCTTTTAGCTATACTATCCTTTGGCTATTGGTCTGTACTGTTCTGTTCTTTGCTCTGAGTGTAGATATTTGGAATTTGTAAAAATACACAAATGAACCAGCTCAGAAGGTCATTTTACTCTCAGATTGATGCTTTAAGTTTAAACATCTGTTCTTTGTAAGCTGAGCGGTTCTTTACTGAAAATACTGATTGGTATATCTCTGACTGTACGTGTCTGTGCGTCTTTGATACAGGAGGTTGAGAAGGTGTCTAAAGGCAAGAAAAAAGCTAAATCTAAGCCTATGAAGGTGCAGGTGGGTTCTGGACAAGGGTCTGTATCTGTACTATCCATCACCCTCCAATCCATCTTTGTTTATGTCCTGTTATACCTTACATTCCTCTTCCTCATTGTTTCCATGTAGTGGGACTTGATGGTGGAAGGCAACATTACACATCATCTTCATTTTTCACTGGCATCAATGTACCCTTTTGTATTTCTCATCTTCAGCCCCGATTGGATGGGATTAGCTTCCAGAACTTTCTCTCATGTATAATTACTAATACAGGCCATCTGTTGTCTCACAACTGTACCTATTTGGATGGGATTTGTATCTCGCCAGTATAACAGTGGGAGTGGCTAGTCTTTGATCATAGATCAGGCATCAGATGTCGGTCAAAAGCAATTTTGTGAAGAAAATGTCTTTAAATCACACAGGTTTCAATCTTGTTATCAAGTTATCATATCACTCATAAGTCCTGATGAAGGTCTGAACAGGCCGAAACGTTGACGAGCAACTTCACCAGTGTGCAGACTATTCTTGTTTTATGATACTATGTTTGTCTTGCACCTGGGCCACGGATGTGCGTGCACTACCTTTTTCAAAGTTATCAGAGTACCCCTGAGCTTGCTGAAACCGAGCTAGGGCGTAATAAACACAGACATGGCTGATCTGGAAATGGTTAATATCGTTGGGTATGTCTGTACACAAAATTACCTAACCTCCCCTGGACAAACTCATCCCATCCAAACAGGGATTTTGTTCATCACACTCCGCACCCTTCCTCGGCACAAGAACTCTTCAACTAACACCGTTGCAGCACTAACCCACTGTGGATGCAGTCTGTCTTGAGACTGGGGTGTTTGTCATCTTAGCAAAACAAACTGTTCACACTTACTTATTTTTACATTACATTATCAGTTTGCATCTGACGAAGATGAGGATGAAATGGAGAAGGAAGACGAAAAGAAAGTTGAGGATAAACCCAAGAAGACAGAACCCAAACCAGAACCCAAACCGGAACCCAAACCGTCCAAGGTCCAGACACAGCAGAAGGCAAGTTGAGAACAAGTCCGATGCAGGCACCAGTGATACGGACCACTTTGTACCGCTCAGTGGTCGATTTAACCACTTAGACCTATACTATATATATATACACACACACACACACATACATATATATATATATACACACACACACAGCTTGTAGATCTGCTGTTTTCTCCATCCAATTGTGACATAACTATGGCTCATGTGGTTAAAGGAAAGCCATCATGCTGTTGACAACATGTTTTGTTTGTTGATGATTTTCATAGTATTTTGTCCATTATGTGTTCCAACAATTCCTATTATGCATTTTGTGTTGAAGCACTGGCCTAACCACGCTCATATATTCTAATAGTTGCCATTGCATCCTTCTGATTCATATTATCTTATTTCAAGATCACTATTTTGTAGGGTTTTCCCTGAATGTATTCAGATATACTATTTACACAGTGAAACTGTATATAAACACAGTGAACAATGACAAAGTCATGGCCACCATGTTAACGGCAAAAAAAAACCCTGGAAGCAAGGCTTGTACTTTTTGGATTGTTTGCCAGGAGCATAAGTGGCAGACACTTGAGCACACTTTTGACATCATTTCAGACACAGAACACTGCTCAGTGTCATGGTTGCGAACAGAGAATTAGCACCAAAGCAAATGTGCTGTATAGCGGTAATGAAAATGTTTTTAATTTCATACATTTCCCATGTAGAAGGGAAAACCGGCTCCTCCTCCACGCAGCGAAGATGAGGAGGAGGAGGAGGAAGAGGAGAGTGATGGGGATGACACCATGATGGTATGTTTTCTCCTCGGAAGCTTGGTGCTGATCTTTGCATTTATTGGGGTCTGGTGTGTTTTTCTTTTCTTCACATTTTCCAATTTGTGTGGTTCAACCCATCAGTGTGCTGAAGACGTCATAGCAGAGCAGGCCAAGAAGGAGGATGATGACCCATTTGCAAACCTTAGCAAGAAGGAGAAAAAGAAGAAAAAGAAAATGGTAATTGGGGAGCGCTCTGGTTGATGACTGGATATGGCGTTGACCACGTAATTACAGCATTCTCGGTTCGATTCTAACTGGACACCTGAGTTGCACCTCTTTCCCTCTCTCTCTCTTCCCTCAGGTTCTTGTCTACACTATCCTATTTAGACTTCAAGATTCCTTCAGATTCGTTTTTAGGACTTAAAATATCTAGTTATATGGAATATTAGATCAATACAAGTCTTGCTCTTAAACAAGCAAGTTGTGGATGCATGCCGCACCTGGTTTTGTTGTACCCGTTGTACTCTTTATGCCCATATATGGAGATCTCTGTATCTGTCTGCCTTTGTCCCTTTTATACCCATATATGGAGATCCCTGATGTCATCAGTATATTACTATATACAGTATGCCTATATATATATATATATATATATATATATATATATATATATATATATATATATATATATATATATATATATATATATATATATATCTCTATCCATATATATATGGGCATATCTGTCGGATCAACGATGCAAGTTGGGAAAGCATGCCCCACCTGGTTATGCAATATCAGTTGTCAGAGTACCTGATGTGCCGTCTGTGCCCCTTTTATGCCCATATATGGAGATCTCTGCATCTGTCTGTGTTCCTGTTATGCCCATATATGGAGATACCTGATTCCATCAGTATATACCCATATATGGGCATATTGGTTGGATCAGCGGTTCTGGACAACTGGATGTCCATATATGCCTATATATGGGCATATCAGTGGTTCTGGACAACCGCCTATCTGAACAACTCGACGCTGGGGACAGCACTCCCTCCAGTCCTCGTCGCCGATGCGCACGCCGAGTTTGAAGTCGCTTAACCATATATGGGCATAGCGGTCGGAATGGCGGTTCTGGACAGACGGATCTCCATATATGCCTAAGTATGGGCATAGCGGTCAGATCAGCGGTTCTGGACATCCGCCTATCCGACCAACTCAACGCTGTGCACTCAACTCCCTCCGGTCATCGGTGATGTGAATGCTGAGTTTGAAATCGGTCAGTTGGACGGTTCTCGAGATACGTGAATAACAGACAGGCATGCGTACAAAGATTTTGTGCATTTATTGTAAGATGATCATAACGTAGCAGATGGCTTAAAGAAGTGTGACCTTGAGCTTGCTCACACTGCAAGAGCCGATGTGGTCCAGGCGTCAGGATAATCTTACACGGCCTAGGATTTGCCTCATGATCAATTTGGGGAACGTTTGGGGAAAGCCAAATTGGCCTGATTCAGGGAGGCTAAAATCCTACATTGAGGCGAGCTGTAGAACGTATCTGTTCTCCATTGCCTAAAGATGAATAAATTGTCTTCAAGCAACATTTTCTTGAGCTGTTTCATTGATAATGATTTGAACATTAGTTCTGTGGACACCAGATACAGAAACCACATTTGGCAGGATACATAATAAGTAAAGATCATGTTGATGTAAAAGGCCAAATATTCTGTACTGAAACCCTTCACTTATGTAAACCATGGCCATCATTAAATTACACATAGACCCTTTCCAGTGATGTCAAAAGCAATGCCTTATGAAAGCACTTGCTGTCTGTGTCTGATGGAACACTGCCCAGCTTATTATTTCAGTCTGCTTGCTATGGGTCTGACCATGTATTGTGAATAATTACAGATGGATTATGAGAAGCAGGTTGCCAGTATGCGTGCCCAGAATGCAATAGAAGGAGACTTCTCTGTGTCCCAGGCTGAGTTGTCCTCCAGACAGGCCATGCTGGAGAATGCCTCTGACATCAAGGTGAGCTGCCATCACAATAAAAACTACTTTTTAAACCACTATTTCTGCATCAAATACCCCACCAAAAATAGTAAAAACAAGAAACAAAAAAAATCCTGTTACAAATCAACTACAATCATAATGATTAAGTCCTTGCTGATCAGTAGTCGTCCTACTGTCAACACCAACTGTTGGCATTATGATAATGTCTTCCAAAACATAGCCAAAAACAATTGTGTGCTTCTGTGTATTTTTCGGTGAAATGCTGGCGTCAAACATGTTTCACTTTCATGTCATTTCACGGAGGAATACACGGTAGACATCGGGTATTTTTTGCCATACTATATAATTGATCTATCACATCAGAACAATTTATGTTGAAAATTGGCAAAGGTTCCTCTTTAAACTGTGTCTTCAAAGCTCTGATGTAACTCTTGACCCCCCCCCCCCCCCCCCCCCCAGCTGGAGAGGTTCAGCATATCAGCTCACGGAAAGGAACTCTTCATCAACGCTGACCTTCTGATCGTGGCGGGCAGACGATATGGCTTGGTTGGACCAAATGGGTAAATTCTCTCATTCAAGACACTGTCTAGAATTCCCTTTTATTAGAAGGATAAACTCCTTGAGCTGAACCATCTCATTTTCAAGGGGGTCCTTCACACAAATGTACAGAAAATACGCTACATAAAACAACAAGGGCTGACCCAAATAGTTTGAAGCTTTGTTTGATGGCACAGGATTAAAACTTTTTTTCAATATATATATATTTTTAAATATCTATTTTATTTTGAGCACCAGCTTTCGGCCCGCGTGCCTTACCTTGCGCCTCAAGTCAGAGCATGTGAGCAGAGCTGGATGATTTTTAACGTAGCGGTGAGCGGGTTTATAAAAAGGTAGGCACGCAACACTGCAACAGAAGTGCACAGCGCATGTCCCTGATCAAGATTTCATTCAAATTTCTCCGTAATCCACACAAGTATGCTTATACATACTTTGTAAGTTAAAGGGATATTTCACTTTCAAATAAAATAAACATTTAAAAAATATATTAAAAATAAATGAAAAAGTAATGGAAAAATCACGGCCCCCTCACGCATTAGAGTGTCCTACTAATGTGTGAGGGGGCCGTGATTTTGCCATAACTTTTTTCATTTTTTAAAAATATTTATTTTTAATGTTTATTTTATTTGAAAGTGAAATATCCCTTTAAGTTATCACCAGCCGATCAGAGGATACGATTTGAAACGAAAGTGACGGGTTTTGGCTGAACGAACCACACTCGTTTTGCGAGTCAATTAACCCACAGGATTTAATATTGTCCGTCTTATTAAAAAATACAATGCCTACATAAAGGAAACCTGGATGGCATCTTTTGCAACATAGTAGGCCTAGCTGTCCATCTAGGCTCATGGAGACGCATTTGTGCGAAAAGAGAGCGTGACAACAGCCCCCTGAAGTGTGGCATTACCCCCCCACTCCACTCTGCTCGCATGCTCTGCCTCAAGTGCAACGTCATACGTTTTATGACCGTATAAAACGCATTACCGGGGGGCTCATTATTAACCCCTCCCCCCCGGGCCCCGTCGTCGAAGCTTCGAATGTGGATCGTTTTAAGGCCCAGAAGCTTCGACTATTTATTTTTTATCGAAGGTCAGCCCTAAAAACAACACCACAACTTTAAATAAATATTTGACCTAATTATCAGTAACAAACGGCTCTGACCCTATTCTCTACTCTGTCTCTCTCTGTTCTATCAGCAAAGGAAAGACCACATTACTGATACACATTGCCAAAAGAGCACTAAGTATTCCCCCCAACATTGACGTGCTGCTGTGTGAACAAGGTAAGAATTAACTCTACTAGAATGAACTCTTCTCTCTCTCGTGTTTCATCCTCTGTTCACTGTCATCCTGTGTGTCTCCTCCTGTCAGAGGTGCAGGCGGACGACACCCCTGCCGTCCAGGCGGTGCTGAAAGCAGACACCCGTCGCTTGAAGCTCCTGGAAGAGGAGAGATCACTACAGGCCCTGCTGGAGAAGGGAGAGGACAGTGTGGCAGAGAGACTAGATAAGGTGAGACACATTGTCACGTTTATTTATTCCACGTTCCCGTGGTCATCAAAAACCTGGAAAGTAGTTTTTCAGGCCAGAGGAAATATATTGGAAAAACAATATATATGTTCAATGAGGTTTGGAAATTACAATGGAATAGAATGTCATGGGGGGGGGGGGGGGGGGGGTTTAATTATCAAAATAATACGTACATTATTGTACATATACTCCAGTGGCCATGGAGGTTTCACTGTATGTGTGCTTCAAAGCACATGCCTTATCAGGTGAAATTTAAATGTCCCCTGATTAGGAATGTCTTGGTAATAAATAACCTTTTCATTGTTTTTGTCTGCTTACAAGTTTTATTTTTCCTTATTGGGTCATTAGGGTTGATAGGGTGGATTGGACAGATGGGAACTTTTTTGACGGTATTAATTTACTATAAGTCCAACCATATTCACACAGCCGCAATTTTTGCTTTTATGTCACAAATGGGTGGCCACCCTGAATGTGACATAAGAGAGAAATGGTCACTTTGTGAATGAGGGAAATTGCAGAGGTGTGTGTTTTACTCTGTTCTATTTATCATCACAAGTTCTCTTTGAATCTGGACATGGCTCACTCTGTTGTCTTTTCCAGGTCTATGAGGAGCTGAGGGCCATTGGAGCTGCAGCCGCAGAGGCTAAAGCACGTCGAATCTTGGCTGGTCTCTCTTTCACTCCTGAGATGCAGAACAGAGCCACCAAGAAGTTCTCAGGAGGTTGGAGAATGAGAGTGTCCCTCGCCAGGTACGCTGTCTGTCATACACTGAAATGAAGTCTGTGGTAATGCTGTTAATCACTTATTATAAGCCCTATTTCATACTTCCTTTTTACAACTGTGTCACATAAGTAGCTAGACTGGCCATTCTACAACATTTTAGAAAGTTTTCGAAAAATGTTACGTTTCGAAAATATGTTTTGCCTATAGGGACACCAGGTTGAAATGGTTTAATAACTTGTGTTGTTGGCTTATATAACACAGTTCAGACACCTGTTTTCCTTCTCAGGGCTCTGTTCATGGAGCCCACACTCCTGATGCTGGATGAGCCCACCAACCACCTGGACCTGAACGCCGTCATCTGGCTTAACAAGTACAGTGCAGCTTTCTCATTTACTGTAGAGCTACATGATGCCAGTTTATAAAAGCGAATGCTAGAGGCAAGATAATGTTGCGTGCTTTTTTACGCTGTGGCTCTATAGGAGACAGAGCTGTCTAGAAGAGGGTCTGTCTGTGTTTCTATGTGTCTGGGGATAGTCTCGCAAACCACTGGACCAATCAGCACCACATTTCTTGTGCACCCTGTCAGTAGGCCAAGGAATTGTTTGTTTTTACCAATTTTGTATTATTTTCTTTTAGAAATATTGATCTTTCATTTTAAAATGTAAGTGCAAGACAATTGGACTGAAACCTTGCCCAAACATGGAGTCATATGTCATAGATTATGTCATACTGTTGATGAATTATATCATAGACTGGCCATGTGAAGTCTGAGTCTGTGAAGTTATTAAACCCCATCTTTTCGTCTTTTCAACCTCGGAATAGATCATCTGACTACTAATCTAAATTGATTAATTTAGACATTATTGTGGTTATCAAACAATGAATGCCCTAGATTCTGTCATTTAGCATTTTTTTGGAGACCCTTGAGACCATTAGTCCGCAGTTCGTAGGTGAATAAGGCAATAGTTGTTAATCTGATTTCCAAAACCTCTGTAAGCAAACTCTTTGCTTACAAAGAAACATTTAGTTTGTTTGGTTATGTGAATAAATGTAAAGAACACAATTTAGTTTGTTATGGCTATTGCATGTCTGAAAAGCCATAAGACATTACAGTATTTATAAGCAAGACCTGACTTTCGCATAAAAACCCGGATTATTGCCATAATCAGAGTAATGCTATGCATGTAAATGCTTCAATCAATTTATTTCCATAACCTCATGATTCACAGAGATGGTAATAGTGTGCTTGTAAATGCATTTATTGTTTTTTTTTATCCTCTACTCTATTTAAAGCTACCTTCAAGGCTGGAAGAAGACTCTCCTCATCGTTTCCCACGACCAGAGTTTCCTGGACGATGTTTGTACAGACATCATGCACTTGGACTACCAGAAACTGTTCTATTACAGGGGCAACTACCGTACGTACACATTTACAGCTTCACATACAAAACATGTCGCTGTGTCCTCATCTAAAGAATATGATACCCCTTAGACTCACATCATTGCTACATTCACCATATAGAAGACGTACAGAGGAATATGACTTAACTCAACCACATTAACCCTGTCATCCCTATTTTGGGCATATCATGGTATATGGCATTTCATAGTAGAGTTCTCAACGGGCCTGAAAATTAAGGTCCGGCCTTAACTGGGCCGGCCCGAACGGTTAACATAATGTTTGGCCCAAAAACCCGATTTTTTTTTTTTTCATGGAACCCCCCCGAGGCTCGGCCCGGCCCGACTAATTCGCATACATTTTTGGCCCGGCCTGGCCGGAAAATGTCGGTTCGGGTAGAATTTGAGAACTCTTATTTCATACCCAGACAATAATGGGATTCTCGAGAAATCAAAATTCAATGTATGAGCTTTAACAACAGAGAAAACCAGTGCTAACAAACCTACGCCTACTTGATAAAGTTTCTGAATTGTTTCCACCCAGTTTTAGCCCATTCACTGAATTTAGATTCAGACATAAGAGTAGGCGGAGATCTCTGATCTTCTGACAAAGCGAGACTAAATTAATTTCTTTCCTTTCCAAAAGTTACATTTAAGAAGATGTACGTGCAGAAACAGAAGGAGCTTCAGAAGCAGTATGACAAGCAGGAGAAGAAGCTGAAGGACCTGAAGGCTGGTGGCAAGTCGACCAAACAGGCTGTGAGTAGAGCTTTCTTCATTCACGCCTCATGTTACTAGGAGACTAGCCATATCCCGTGGACACACCCAGCTGGCTGTTGGTTGTCTCATATTTTCTTGTGGCTAGCACAAGCTAACCGTATTGGCTATCATAATGAACCAGTTGGACTGTCTGTAATGTTAACCAATGAGGGATGAGGAGAGAAGCGTGTGTCGTTTTCCTATCCGATCGTGGTAACTGCCCTTAGTCACTGCATATTGTGCTTAAGTGTCATTCCAAGAGAATAGCACTGGCCGGCTTTCCTCCGTGGTGGAAAATGGTGTTCGCGCTGGCACTGCCTGGGGGGGGAGGGGGGGATTTTACGATTCTGTCCCTATCGATACATAACTCGAACGATGCTGAGTCGGTTCTAGTGGACTTTGCAACGTTCGGCACGGTCACTCGCTCACCTGCGGCTCGCTCGGCGGTGCCTTTTGTTGAGACATAACCTTAATCCTTATAAAATAATTAGCGATTAGATAAATAAACTACGGCGGGTGAGGGATTCGATACCAAGGCGCTGGGATTGGAAGCCTAATGCTCAACGTTGCACGCCACGGAACCATTTGGTAATGCAAGAGTTTGGGAGTTATTTAAAGCGGTCCGCTCATGTGAGACACAGTTTTGCGTGCGTCACAGAAGGGGGCGTTGCCAAGTTTCTACGATCGGGTAGGAATTAGGAAAACGACACACGCAGGAGAGAAGTCCACAAGATGTTTTCAGACTAGTAGCATATTGGGTTTTTTCTCAACAAAATAACTACTGGACATTATAACTAGCTACCTGCTGACAAACAAGCCTTTTGTTATATCTGGTATCCAGGAAAACCCAAAACATAGCAAAATTCTAAATGGACCTACTTGCACGTACTTTAATCTTTTCCTGACAGTCATGGCAATTTCTCTCCCAAGATTTTAAGCACATGGAGTTGTCTGTTTTTATAGGCTTTTAACTAGTTTATAACAATGCAGGTAACGACTGATCTCCTCGCACAACCTTTCTTGAAACAGACTCATTAGGAATGCACATTCCTAATGAGATATTTGTGAGACACTTTGGTTGCAGTATAATTTTTATAAAAGACATTTTGAAGAAGTTTGAAAAGAATTTCGTGAATGGTCATTTCTTATCACCTAAAGTCAAAATTGAAATTGAAATGTCAGTTTTAGATTTTTAAAATAAAGTACAGTACACCTGAATAGTGAGCTACTTGGTTTGATACTCAAATCACTGATCTGTTTCTACAGAGAGGTGTTCTAATGAAACGCATCATCTCCACTGATGGGTCTCCACTGATTAGTTTTGATTGCTAGACAGACTATTCTCATGTGATCCCCCTCCTTCCCCAGTCACTATGTAAAACAACCCCATTGCTTTTACATTTTTTTTATAGGCTGCTAATTAGAATAAAAATACAAGCATAGACTGAGTCAATCATTGTTATGATAAATGCACTACATCGCAATGTGTGAACTTGTAGATCGGCTATATGACATGTCCATTTAGGGACGCCAGGTTGAAAGTGCTAACAGGTTATGTACCCCATTGATATGCAGCTATGTCCATTCGTGTTAATTTGCACTGCGCCACTCCCTTCTGATTCGTAGGGTTTCTCTTTCAAAGCACCAAGCCTGAGTGTGATAGTTTTTTGAGTGCAAGAAACTAGGATACCAGGTAAACAATGAACCTGGCATTGTCATTATCATATGAATGGAATAGAATGCATTTCATCATGTCCGAGCCATTAAAGAAAAGTAGGTAAAGCACTGATGTCATGTGGTCAGGTTTCACGTACTGAAACTGACATCATATGCATGGAATGAATATCATTATCATGGCTGAATATCCCACAACAATAGTACAAGGAACATGGACAGTAGTTACAACACTTGCGTTCAGGTGAATGAGGGAAGTGAATTGTCTTGTCAAGGTGCCATGTTGGTTCTCTCTCCCTCTCTCTTCTCTCTCTTAAATAATGATAATTGAAATGCTGTACATTGTTCTGTGCATATTCAATACAAGGAGAATTTTCGTTTGTATAACATAACTTTTCACTGAATGAAGAATCCAACGAAATAAAAAAATGGTTGAATTTAAGAAAATCGGAGGCCAACATACAAACTATATAAAAAAATCTGGGTAAAAACTCACACAGTGGCAAATAACAGATTTTGACGCTTCTAGTGTAGATACTGAGGATTTTGCTATATGGTTTGAAACGCTCACTGTTATTATTGTGAGAGTGAAACTGTCTCATACAGTCTGTGCAACACTCAACGCCATTTTGTTGTGTTATTTTGCCCTTAGGAGAAGCAGACAAAGGACGCACTCACCAGAAAACAGGCAAAAGGCAAAAAGAAAGGAGTTATGGAAGAGGAGAGCCAGGACAGCCAGGAGCTCCTGAAGAGACCCAAAGAATACACCGTCAAGTTCACCTTCCCTGATCCACCTCTGCTCTCTCCCCCCATCTTGGGACTACATTGTAAGCGCTTTCTGAAATCAGTTTTTCCTCCTTTGTGTCAATCAATCAATCAAATCAATCACATATGCATCAATACCTTTTTGTAAGACTTTGTGTGTGTGGGTATGCGCGCATACATCAACTCTGCTATGCTTATCCCTAATACAGGTGTTGACTTCGGCTATGAGGGACAAAAGCCCCTTTTTAAGAATGTGGACTTTGGAATTGACATGGAGTCCAGGAGTAAGTAAATCACTTTCATTTGAGCCATTAAAGCGCAATTTAGCCCATTTCTAAGGACATGAAAATCGGATAAAATAACTTTGAGATGTCCCATTTTTACATGTCCTCCTCACAATAGAATGATAGGTAAAATAGATAAAATATTGGCAAAGTTTCCCTTTAACCACATTAACACATTTTTTGTTATTTGTCATACAAGAACATTTCAGATGTGGCTTGTCTCACCCCTAACTTTTTATTCTCTGCCACATGATCCCATCCACAGTTTGCATAGTTGGACCCAATGGCGTTGGAAAAAGTACCCTATTACTGCTGCTCACTGGAAAACTTAACCCAGTAAGTGTAGAAATTCCTTGTTTTGCCTCGATGTACTTTTTTTTTGTCACTGGAAGTTTTATTCACTTTTTTGTTACATACATACAAACAGACCACATAAAAAAAGTCAAGAAAAACAAAAGAGAAAAAGAACAAAGCAAAAACAGTCTCAAGCGGTGTGTTAGTTTCTCCATGACATATATTTTCTCTGTTAGCTCTTCCCATTGACCCTGAGTTGGAGGTTCTACCTCACCCCATTTCCTCGTGATGGCTTTCTTCCCTGCTGCCAATAAAATGTTGTCCAAATATCTGTCCTCCGTTTGGATCTTCCCCTCCACTAAGTTACATAAATACAATACTTTACACTCCATTGGTACATCATATCCCAATATCTCTTGGATTGTTGATATGACATTTCCAAACACGCATCATGTGCATGGTCCACATTTGCCTCTCCACACTCTCTCCAACATTGTATCTGCTAAACTGTTTCCTCTTCATTTTTGGCGTTATAAAGAACCTGGTCAGATTTTTCCGAGAACTCCCTCCATATCCGTGAATTGGTGCATTTCGATGTACATTCTTGTGAGTAAACTGAACTCATATCATCTTTCAGGGCAAAGGTGAAATGAGGAAGAATCATCGGCTGGTGAGTTAAACCTTTCCTGATTTGAGAAAAAAATCCTAAAATACCCTTTAATATACTTGTAACTGAACATTTTCACTGACTCTGTTGTATGGCCAGGTAATGTTAGGTTGTGTACCATTATTTTAGGTGGTTTACCATTGATTTATCAGACTAGAGCAATGCCCGGTTCAGGGCATGGTCACCGTTCAGCACGTGTGCCAGTTGGGAGAGTGCTGATTCTGGAGAACCGCTCATCCGATCAACTTTACATTCGCTGCTGCTCTCACTTGACTCCTCAGAAATAGACCCACCAAGTGTTGTCGATTGAATGGACAGCCCGACATATGCAAAGACAGACACAGACATGTATAGATGGATGAAGATATTAAATATATATCCTATATTAAAATTCCCTAAGGGTAGACTTGCAAGGTGCACCGTTACTCCAATCCGCACCAAACTTGGCACAAACACTGTTCAGGGGTCTGGCATTCTGTGCTGCTTTATTTTATATCCCATGGGTCTGAAATAAAAAATATTATATATTGATATGAGGCCAAATATGTTACCTGTAGGTTTAATTCAGTGAAATACTGTATCTGTGATAGGCTGGTCTGCTTTTTGTTTTTCTAATATCTTATCTAGGCTTTTAATATATACGGTATACAATAGGTATCATTCCAAATTGAACAGAGGTATACCCACTGATTGGTAAATGTCTGTGTGCCCTACCCCTGTAGAAAGTGGGCTTCTTCAACCAGCAGTATGCAGACCAGTTGAACATGGATGAAGCACCCACTGAGTATCTTCAGAGGAACTTCAACCTGCCCTATCAGGACAGCAGGAAGTGCCTGGGTCGCTTTGGCCTGGAGAGCCACGCACACACCATTCAGATATCCAAACTCTCAGGTAAGAACAAAGGAAAGATGATTATGAATTTCACGCCTTTGAATTGGTGTTTGGCCATCTTGGTAACATCTCAATTTCTTCAACAGGAGGACAGAAGGCGCGCGTAGTATTTGCTGAGCTTGCTTGCCGCCAACCTGATGTACTGATCTTGGTAAGTGACTTATACGTCTTGGGGTGAAATATTTGATGAATCAACTAAATTAATTGCATTCGATTTTAGCAGTCAAATAACAGGCTTAGTAATGTATCATGTAAATATTTCTAATATGTACTATTTACAATATAACCATTTAAACCCTCTATTCTTAGTAAACTTGACCGGGGTCAACTTGTGATGACCATCATTTCAGATCTTGATTAATGTACCAAAAATGTCTTGATTAACTTACCTTCATTTTATGGTCTAAATGGATGAATTGAGTAAGTCATTAGTTGCAGCCCTAGAATGATTGACACATTTTCTTTCTTCATCTATCAGGATGAACCCACTAACAACCTGGATATTGAGTCGATTGATGCCTTATCAGAAGCCATCAATGAGTACAAAGGAGGTATGTACAGTTATTTAACAATAATATACACAATATGAACATGACAGTAAGGCTATATACTGAAATGATTTACTGCTTGGACGATAAGTAATTTTATGTCAATGGTCTCCACCTTTCTACAGCGGTTATCATTGTGAGTCACGATGCCAGGCTTATCACTGAGACTCGGTGTGTGATGTATGTGGTCGAGGACCAGGCGGTCAATCAGATTGATGGCGACTTTGAGGACTACAAGCGGGAGGTGTTGGAGGCGCTAGGAGAGAGCCTTGTCCACAAGGTCAAGGACAAGGAGTGACCTCAGAGAGAGGGCCTATATCAAAACCCAATGCAACCTGTCACACAAAAGCAAGGCCATGCATCGTCTCAGTGCTGGTGTTCTCCTGGACTATGTGCTTCCTACTTGCTATCTGGATGGGTAATGGCATGTACGGCTAAGCTACTGTGGAATGACTTTGTGTAATGGAATTGTGTAATGGAATTGAATGAGGAAACAAGTTAGTCACCATAAACCCTACTGAGAGGAAATCGCATACATTAACAGCGACTCTCCATATATATGTAGAAATAATGCTTGAATTAACATGGACTACCCATAACATCTGGATAAATGGTCTATGATCAAGTCCTGCAAAAGCCAAAACAATAAAAATAAAGAATTTTTCATCATATTGCTGTTTATTGTAAATTCCTTTGGAATACAGAACAGGTAAAGTATGTGGGAGAAACACCTGGAAAATCACTTTCACACTATTAAACTGGTACGGTGCCTAACTATACAGTAACATCAATATGAAGAATTGTTATTTTTTAAGATAAGCCTTGTACATCTTCTTTACTTTGACCAGTTCAGTCTCTTCTGGCTCGATGGTGCCATACCATTTATACCAGGGTTCACCAGAGTTAAGGCATGGGGGAGGTGGTGTGGACCCCACAGCATGGTGGTTATTGGAGTAGTCTTCTGTGAATTCCACATTGGGAATCTCAAAGGGCAGAAAGCCTGGAAGAGGAACATTAAAGGCTATCAATCGAGGTAGTAAAAATATAATGCAGCAGCCAACATACACCACTGTTAAGATACTGTATACTTATACCAAGATAATACAAAGACCTGAGCATGACAATAGACAGGCACTGTGTGTAATACGACATACCATGGTCTCGTGCTTTGTTAACCTCCACATTTAGTCTCTTCTGTTGTTGCATACACACACCTAGAGAAAGGAAGAGAAACAAAATGAATGAAATGTTTGATTGTTCTGCATCAATCCTTGCTCTCATAGCATCCTATATTTGTGCTAAAATTCATTTAAAAAGTTGCCGTACCTGTTTGAGTGGGGTCATACACCATCCCAGTGTATGGACTTATGAACTGCTCCAACAGCTTAACATTCTGTGGATGAGGAATATGTTTGGTTGGCCGACTATTTTAACGGAAGGAAAGCCATAAAGTGTACACAGACTCATTGCACTGTGATTTCCTCTTCATTTAACATTGACCTAATGCCCCATTTTCAAAAATAGTTTTGAGGGAATTTTGGAAATTACTTGGAACTTTTGCCGATAATGATATGCCAAAAATAGGGACCCCCTGGTTAAAAACAATTGTGACACCAAAAGAACATGGATTGCAATAATTGGGATATTAACAGACCTGATGGTGGAAGATGATGTTTGGATCCCTGCAAATTGGACATGCGTTCCCGCAGATTCTGCCTCCTCTCTAAACAAGATGACAGAAGAATTGACTAAAGTCATGTTCAGCCGATATAACACATACAATATATGTTGAATCAAAACAATGTATTCTTACAATGCACTTCTTGCGTGTCTTCTGTGGGGGGATACCTCCTTTGTGGTTTCTCCTATAGCCAGTCCACACCGGACTGGTTCCATAGCGCTCAATGTATTCTGCGTAACAGAATGGGGGTCATTAGTAAGGCAACAAGATAATTGATTTAAGAAACTTGATCTGTGACATGCGCATACATGAATGTGCAGTGAAATGGTGGGGAATGGTGTTGAAGACTCAAGATCTCCATATATGGGCAAAAAAGGACACAGGCAGATACAGAGATCTCCATATATGGTGGGCATATATATATACTGATGACATCAGGGATCTCTATATATGGGCATGAAAGGGACAAGGACTGACAGATAGAGATCCCCATATAAAGGCATAAAGGGGACACAGGCAAATACAGATATTCATATATGGGCATGAAAGGGACAAGGACAGACAGATACAGAGATCTCCATATATGAGCATAAAAGGAACACAGAAACATGTGGGTTTATTCTTTTCCTTGCCTATACCTTCGCTCTCCAGGTAGTCCCAGGGTCTGTCTTTGTAGCGGACCACAACCTCAGCATCTCCATCCTCCTTGGCTGGTGCTGCTGCTGTACACAGTGAGTGGCTTGGCAGCACAAATGGAGCTCCAGTCCTGGTCCATAATAACCTGACGGGTAGCTTCTGTAGACGGGACTGACAGGAAAGACATCAAGTCAATAAAACTTGATTTACCTGAGTTTCTTTGTGCTACGGTAATAAGCATTTGTTATTTTCATCAAAAGCTTTCCCCACAATAACAGAAACGACATTAGGGACTCCGGTTACCCATATGGGGTTTAAGTGGTTAAACACATTCATTCATCATTGTATTTGTTTATGTTTAGAATAACCTACGTTGGGATTGCTGAATAAATGGAATAGCATACATGTTGTTTTTGTGTTCTAATCTTGTACAAATATAAAGTCACTAGCACAAAATAAAACACACGAACAAAAGCAGAAGACAAGTTTAAGTAACAAAACGGATGATCTCGATACCTCGTTATGCTGAACCGAGTGTAAAATCTGAGGAGATATTCGAGATAAAATCCTCCCGATGCATCGTATGGACGCCGCCATGTTTTCTGAAAATTTCTGTGACGTGAGTGAGGGGTTGAAGGTGAAACCCGAAACATAAATACTTCGTCGTTCTATGGTGTGTCGTAACATTGCGTCACCAAGAGGCTATCGGTGTCCCTAAAATAATAATATATATTTTTTGAATAAAGTGTCCTTAAAATAGCAGATCTACAAGCTCACAACGCGTCTCATCGCGACGTGTTAGTGATCTGTAGGCCTGCTATTTCCCCCGCATGATACTGTGTTTGATTGATTGAATACTTAGCAGTGTGCAAAAAAAAACACAGGAAAGTACAGTTCAATACAAGGTCTGCCAAGAGGATTTTAAAGCCAAGAGAGCCTTCCATTGGGGTCCTTTGTACTCATTTCATTGAAACAAACAAATTGTACCATTAGTATAAAAGCGTTGCAAATAAATAAATATACGGTTTCTGTTTTGACTAACTCATATTAATGGCATGGTTATTGCAAATTATGTTTGGTTGAATTGGTTCGCATTTTCTTATACAAGTTGAAATCACGTTATGGTGTAATTGTATTGTTTTTATTTCTGTGTACCTGTCTTTCCATGTTTCGTGTTTGTTTGTTTTTAGAATGTTTTATAACATTTTAGTATGTTTTAGGACCAATAGTATGCAATAACATTTTAACTCAATTCGCTAAATCAAATTAGACAAATGCCATAAACTAGTAACTACTATGAAGGCATGGCTGCAGGGCAGGCCCAGGCCCAGAATCACTGGGCAGCCATTTTGAATAAATAACATAAACTAAAATGTATACATGATACCATCTCTACAACACAGAAAATTTGACTAAATTCTAAGGACATCATAATAATCTCCCTAATTTTAAAGAGATATGTTACTTTGAATGTGTAATTTAGCAACAGTTCGTAATTATAAGTCGAAGAGGCAGGCGTCCGCCATTATGCCCTTGACAAGGCCGCTGAATGTCAGCGCGTGACTAGAGACGCCATCTTGTCGCCAGCAAAAAAACGGTCAGAGTGACGTCAAAAACGTCACGGGTATAAGAGCCAAGTCCCTCCCCGCGGAGCTCATTCCTGGATTTGTTCAGAGGTGAGTAGCGTCAGAAAGTCATCAAGGCTGTTTTTCATCAAAATATCGCGTATTTAGTATAAAAAGTAGCGTTTCTTCGACCACAAAACCTTCAAATACCCAGATAACGGACAAAGACCGAGGAAAAGAGTGAGATAACGTAAACTTAATGTGCTTTCTTTTGTGTTGTGCTCTTTTCGCAGGTCAGACATTGTCTTGCTGAAGACAGACTGAGGGCGTCGAGGACTTTGAACAACCTTTTACTCAAATTCAATATTTTTTCTTCACGTAACGGACATTTGATTACTATTTTTGCAACTCCAGTTTGTTCCTGAAGGAAAAGCTAGCGTTTAGCTGCCACAACTACCCCGCCCATAAAGCAGTTTTTCATTATCTATAAAACCATGAAGGTTAACGATATAAAACTGATGAAATAAGAGCTATATAAGTGGCTGTAAAGCACACTATAATAGTCCAGAGACGCTGAAGGATCTATAAATACAAATAGTAAGTTGATTTTGAAGCTAAATTTAACCCGACATTAATCAAATGAACTAGCCGTAGGCTTGGAGGAGGTAAGCTAGCTAGGCTAATCAGGCTACTGTTTATTTGGCAACATTAAAAAGTATGTAAAATACATAAGTAGATCAAGTTAGATTAATGAGCTCACACAGGAAAGTGGACGGAGATCCAATAACGCTCCGTTTCTTTGTGTGTGAGACGGGATTTGACGAGAGTTAAGGCACCCGATATATAAGTGGTAAACGTTAAATTTGTAAAGTAAACAATAAGCAATCTATTCATAAAGATTGCCCTTTAGCCTTAGGAAATGTCTGTTTGCTTATGAAGTTGGATTTTCTGTCTGCCAGGTATGTGATCATGCTCAATTATGGGCTGGGCTCCTTGGAACGAACGAACACAACCCACCGCAATCTATACATAAAGATTGCTCTATTTTAGTCTGCCGATTTGTGGATCTTGTTTGTTTTGTCTCTAAACGATGAAGCACCACTGTGTGTCTATTTCCGATGATGTCGATAATGATAGACGCAGGGTAAAATCTGTGTTTCAAGCCAACATGAGATGATGAACTCGGCAATCTGCGGATAAAGATTGCAGGATGATGGTGGCTCGAGGGAAGGAACGAAGCGGTTCTTTCCAAGTTACAATCAGTCGGGACCGATGACAACAGATAACCATGGATCAGTTGCTTTGCACCTTTGGGTCCGTTGAGAGCAACAGTCAGCACAGCAGGGGCAACAGTGTGTCTGCCTTTTTGTCCGGTCTCGGAAACGACAGTTTGGAGTAGAGATAGTTTAAAGAAAGCACCGTCTGTCCGGGTGACAGCCTTGTGCGTTTGTTCCCCGCCGAGGAGGGGGAAGTGAACCAGGACTTGGTTTTTCTGTAGAAGCCAGCGTAGCCGGTTTTTACCTTTCGTGTGATGAGAGCAGTTGGTTCTTTTGTACTGAGGCTGAGAGGAAGGTTGGGGATTGAACTGGTTAACTGACTCACGAGGGCGGGGCTTTAGATGTTTTTTCCAGATCACGAGCGCCCCTTTCTACCCGCCCCCTCCCTTGTGACGGAGATGAATTGTTCGCAGCGGGGCGACTAGCAGCCGTTCAATGACAGATGTCACAACTTGACCGCAGGCCTTTTATTATTATATTTAACTGAGTATAGCCGCAAGAGTACATTTGGTTACATTTGTACGCTCACTGAGTTACAAATGGATAGATTAACACCGACGATTTTACTATGTAGGCTCAGTCAACTGCCCCTTATATCAATGGTTCTCAAACTTTAATATTTCAAGGTCTCCCCTTAATTCTGACAGTATAACGGGTTCATTTGGTGCTATTTGCATACTGTCAAGAGTAAGACTTGTAAGGGTCCATTTAGACCTCCCTAAAGGGACCCCGAGAGTTCCTGGAATCCACTTTGAGAACCACTGCCTTATATAACAGAATGTCACTTGATCCACTTTGTGTCATTTCTCCCCAGTGACAGGCTAATGACTTTGCCTTGGTGTCTAATTGTGACAAGAGACATTATTGGATTACAGGCACATCTTATTTAGTAGACTTATGCAAATAAATTAGTTGAACAGAGTAGCCTAACATTGAAGGGGGATTAAGGTGTATTATTATCCACAATTATATATATAATTTATATTATGCAATAACACCAATTTGTTTCACTGTAGGCACAACACATCTAATTGTTTTTCTTCCAATGAACTAGGGGCCCAGACGATGCTAAATATTGTCCGTATGTATATTATGTATAACAATTGTGACATTTACAGGAATTGAGTTATTTGCAGTGTTGAGGAGGTCTGAGGCAATATAAAACTTCTACTACTACTACTACAGTTATGCGGGTAAGACCAAACTGATTCCTCACAGTATAACACTAGGAATTTACATTAGCCTACATTAATAATCCAAATATTAAATGCATACACATTCATATTAAACCTAGTTGAAATCTTGAATTATGTAGTCTGTAATCTGCACTGAAAGAGGATGCATGCATGCCATGCAATTAAAACCCCAAACGTATTGTATCAAGCGGAAAGCAGAGATGAAACATAAAATAACACAAAGATCAGTAGATTTAGACAGTCCTAAACAAACTAAAGAAGTAAAAGGGTGGTCTGTGCACTTTGTCATTTTTGGGATCCCTTTGGACCTTCTTTGGACGGTGTGGGCTGACCTGAGGTAGACTTCTACTGATAAGACAAACCATCCACTGTGATGACCAGTTAAGATGTGCATTACATTAAGAGATGGAATCTTTTGTCATAAAAACATACTGTCCATTTTCATTTGGTTTTGCATAACAACCATTAATGTGTACTCCATTGCTTTGTTGTGTTGTGTAATATAGAGGGGGCTCATCATGGCTGTCAGTTTGTGTTTTGACAAACTAACCTGCAGGGGGCAGTAAATATCAAATTGTTCCCTGTGGTTGAGAACTGACAATTGCCATGGATGTCCTGAACAGACTGTACCCAAGCAAGGAATATATTGCAGTCTAATAATCACTGGAAATTACTATATTCATATTTTGATTTGAATATATTTGTTATACATTTCATATGTCTGCAATGTGTGTGTATATATATATTAAGAAAAAATATTTATTAAAGTAAATACAGTTCTATAATCATCACAATATACAATTACAATCATTAGCATTTGTAATTTGTTTGTCACTTACTTCCACTAAGTATTTAAATATAAGATTAATTGTAATTTAAGGGGGGATATTTTTGTGATGTCTTCATGAGTTTTCTGTTAAAAAAGAAAAGAAAGAAGAAACTTCCTCATTCCAGCTCTTAGAAATGTATTACTGTGAAATTCTGTTCCTGTTTCTCTTCCTCTAATCTTTTCCTGCCCCCTCATTGCTTCCTTTTAATTTCATATATTTATTAATGGTAAAAGACCGACATATTTGTTTGTTTGCATTTTGTTATGCACATTGACTCCTAAATAAAATACAGTCCTTTGTTATTAATGAATGTATTACTTTTGCAATGTCCGTATATAAACAGCTGATTGAATATCTTGCTCACTGCATCACTCCTGCGTTGTTGATTAAGCACTGAGCAAGAACAGAATGTTGCCCCAGCCCCCACACACTGAAGTGTCTGTGGCATGGCTCTGTGAGCTCAAGAGAGGGGAGGAATACCAGCAGTGTGTGTGGCGGGGGAGGTTTCACTGTCTTGGCCCTCTCAACCACATCCCTGCTGAGGTGATGGCAGTTGGCCTGCTGAGACAGGGCAAATATTTGAAGTGAGAGACTGCACACGCAGCTCCTGAAACAAGCTTGACGTACCAGTACTGAAGCAACAAAGTTTTGGTGGCTTGCTGGGTTTGCCACAGGCTATGCGCTCTTTGATTTGGTGTTTTGTTGACACGGTGCACGTCTCTGGTGTTGTAGACACAGAGTCTATTTCCGTGTGTTTGATATTGAATTGAATTGTCTGAGGCCAGTTCTGTGTGACCTCACATAGTAGTTCTCATTAAAATGGCTCAGAGTGGAATCTAGGTGGTGTTCGTTCCAGGGTTCTCGGTCCTATTTGACAGACAGTCTTTCTGATGCATATGACACAAATTAATGCCCATCTCCAGATGAAAAATGTACTTGTTAGTATGTGCATTTCCAGCCTGTTGATATGATTTTATGCTAAATGTCCAAGGTGTGTTTATTTCAGCAATGACAATGGGCCCAGTGGATCCCAGAGAGATATTGAAGGGAGTGGAGGCACTTCTAGGGAAAGATGGAGAGCTCCGCAGCCTGGAGGGAGTCCCCAAAGTGTTCAGGTAAGGAGCAGACATTTGGCATGCCGCTCTGTTTAACTGTTCAGCATTCAATAGCCTATGTTTCCCAGAAGCTGACTGGTATAATTATTGTATTATGCTTATATTAATGTGTATACAATTGATTTCTTTATGCAGTTTAATGAAAGCCTCCACCAAGATGGCTAGCAGATGCATGTACCTGAACATCCTACTACAGACTAAATCTCACGACATTCTCAACAGGTAAGCTTGAGTGTACATTATCATTATTAGCCGTGTAGAGATTGCTGCACTAAATGTCTTTCTGTTTTACGTTGATCTAAAAATTGCAGCTGTTGATGATTGAATTTCAGAATGAATTTGCTTTATCGAGTGCTCTAATGAGAACAGGCAGCAGTGCACAGTTACACAATATAAATCCTGCTCTGATCTGTTTTCATCATTATAGTCCTTCATACACATACAGGCATAACGCACAACAAATGGAGTAGTCTTCACTCATTAAGTGAAATTACTTTGGCTATACTCTTGGCATCCATTTAAGGTTTTGTGGCCCCTCCATTGAACTTTCATATTCGTTGAACATGCTCAATTTACAAGGAAGCATCTGTGGTCATCTTGACATTGTATGCTGCACAAACAAGTTTAGACGGGTACACATTTACATACAGTGTTTACATACATGTATGGGATGAACACACAGGACTTTGTTTCGTGAGGTTATAGTTCTCTCTTTTCTTCCATCCAGGTTTATCCGTGTGGGAGGCTACAAACTGCTAAACTCGTGGCTGACCTATGCCAAAACCACAAACAACACGCCTTTACTGCAACTGATCCTGCTCACCTTGCAGAAGCTGCCTCTCAAGGTGGACCACCTCAAGCAGGTACTGCACTCGTACCAGTCTGCATGCCTCACGCTTGCCATGCTGTCTATGATTGTATGATTTCTTCTCTTGAGGAGTTCACATTTTCTAAAGCTTGTCCTTTTTCCAATTTTAGAACAACACAGCCAAGCTGGTGAAGCATTTGAGTAAGAGTGGAGAGACAGATGGTGAGTTTCTGTCACAACCAATGTACAGTATATACTGCATGCACCTTGATTTAGTCCCAACTGTTGACTTGCTGTTTATGTCCAGCAAGCACTAAACATACTCTCAGCTCTGCATGCACACGGCAGCATTTTGTTCCCGTTGTAAAAATCAAA
This sequence comes from Gymnoscopelus braueri, assembly GCF_963280865.1. Lineage (NCBI taxonomy): Eukaryota > Metazoa > Chordata > Actinopteri > Myctophiformes > Myctophidae > Gymnoscopelus > Gymnoscopelus braueri. Next base: position 27,838,188 of record NC_137613.1, on the reverse strand, counting down.
GAAAAACAAGGCAATGCTATGACATAGCTTTTGGACATGCAGGTGCTCTATGTGGTTTTAATTCTCTAACCTTTTCCCCTGTGTTTCTCCCTCAGAGTTGAGGAAGTTGTCATCTTTGCTGGTAGAGGGCTGGATGGCAATCATCCGCTCGCAATCATCCGGCGCCAACATCGCAAACTCGCCTGCAGGTAACAGTGGCTGCAGTTTCAGTCCATTTTTCCTTGTCACATGCCCCCCAACACACACACACACACACACACACACACACACACACACACACACACACACACACACACACACACACACACACACACACACACACACACACAAGCAGTGTCCCTTGAACAGCAAATATAGCTGCCCGATTGCATCCAGATTTGTAACTCTGTCACTCTTGTGTTTCTCAGATAAGAAAAAGAAAGATGGTAGCAAAGCGCCCATGCGAGGTCTGGAAAAGTCTGGTGACGATGACAAGAAGAAGGAGAAGCCCAAAGCTCATGCACCCAGCCATGCAAAGATCCGCTCTATAGGTAAACCTGCCTTAAAGAAAAGAAAAGAAAAAATCCTGACTTGCTTGACTAACTATCTGGCCTTTAAGTCTGTATTTTAAAATGTTGAATGAAAATTTCAAACTGTGGTGTTTTGTGCCCTCTACAGGGTTAGAAATGGATACACCCACCCCTGCCCCCGCCAAGAAGAACCCCACTCCTCCACAGCTTGGCGACAAGTACAACATCAAGCCTGCTGTACTTAAGAGGCCCAGGTATATTGTTCTCTCAAAAGTTTCTAAACTCCCTCCAGCACCACACAATTTGAATTCTAATGGTCCTTTTTTTTAAAGTCCATCCTTACACACTTTTACACTTGAAAATATACATTTTTATGAACATTCAGAACTTTGCAGTGTGTCGGCTGTGGGCATTGGGAGTTAATAGCTTGTTTGCTTATGTGCTGGCCTCAGGTGGTCGAGAATGGTACTGATACTTGTTGTGTGTTCTTTGGTCAACAGCTCCAATCCTCCAGATGCTCCGCCGGTTGAGAAAAAATACAAACCTCTAAACATGCCATCCAACTCTGCCAAAGAAATTAAAGTGAAGATCATTCCAGCCCAACGTAAGTGAATTAATAATCAATAACGATGAGATTACTGTGTGTATTGTGATTAATAGATACAGGTGATATTATCCTTTCATCATGACTAACCTGTCCCCTCTCATCTGTCTTCGATGCAGCGATGGAGTGTACTGACTTCTTAAATGCTCTCAACTCTGCACCGGTGCCTGGTATCAAGATCAAAAAGAAGAAAAATGCTACTAGTCCCACCAGCACAAAGGCTGTTTCCCCCACAACTAACAAGGTAATAGAAACGGACGATTAAAACGGAAACACAAGGAATTATAGATACGTTATTTCAAGAGAGAACAGAAAGAAAGAAGCTACGTTCAAGCTCAATGAACTGTTATTTGTTTTGTTTCCCGCTGTGCTCACTTTGGCTTGGAGTCTAGACATCTATGGGGGTATCTAACCAACAGATGGTCTCTTTTGCTTCCCCATCTCTTTTCCCCAGGCCAGTCCATTTGACAGCAAGCCAATTAGCTACCCATCACCACCAACATCATCATCGTCTGCCAAGCCTTCATCTCCAGAGGCCGCTGCTGTGTCCACCACCCCGCCTCATGAGACCCAGGAACTGGAACAACCTGGGACACCTGTTCCTATGGAGGAGACTGAGGCTGCCGACAGCGGTATGAATGCACCGACAGACGTTCTACATCATGTAACACATGAGTGGACTCTACAACTTATTAATCAAGGCTTTATTCAACCCTTTTTCCTTCTTCTTTTCTAGGTGAGAAGCCCAATGCACTGGCAGAACCACGTGGTGAGGACGAAAGCTTGACTAAGAAAGGCAAAAAGAAGAAGAGTGTACGCTGGGCAGAGGAAGAAACGCTTAAAGAGTACTTCTACTTTGACTTAGATGAAACGGAAAGAGGTGAGGGGTTCTACTGTTACACTGTTGCTGTGTTTTTAGTTAACTTCTATTTTATCAGGAAGTAAAATGTATTTGGCAAGAGAAGCATGGCCAAATTTACATTTTAGACAGTTTACATTTCTGTCTAATAAAGTATTCAATCAGTCAAAAGAACACAAATAACTACTGTACATGACATGAAACAGAAAAACAAGGCAAAATGATCCAGTAAAAAACTATAGTTAAGAGTGCTAGAGATGTTTCCGTTTTGTTCCTTTTAATCATGTCTGTCTTTCTTTGTCTCAACAGTTAATGTCAACAAGGTCAAGGACTTTGGCGAGGCCGCCAAGCGTGAACTGATGATGGACAGGCAGACGTTTGAGATGGCCCGGCGGCTGTCTCACGACACCATGGAGGAGAGGGTCCCCTTTACGCCCCCTCGGCCCCTAACGCTCACTGGTAGCCTGATCATCAATGGGGCCAACAGCACGGAGAAGCTCACGCAGAGGGACCGGGAGATGGGCATTCTCCAGGAGATCTTCCTCAGCAAAGACAGGTAGATCAATGACAACTATGTCATTTAATTTATTTGCTTATTCATTTTAAACTTAGATGTTTCAAATTTGTTGAAGTTTGAGAACTCAACTGTTGTATGTATGTGTGTGTTCCAGTGTACCTGACAGCCCACATGAACCTGACCCAGAGCCTTATGAACCTATGCCACCCCGGCTCATTCCCCTGGATGAGGTAACATACTTACCTTAACTAACACTCATGCCTAGGTTCACCATGTTGTCCCGCACCGAAGATGGCAGATCTACAAGCTCACAATGTGTCCGACACGTTGTGAGCTTTTGTAGATCTGCTATTTTCGGCATGGGACAACATCATACGACTACGTATAAATCAGGCTTCTCTATTTTCTCATTCTCTTCTCATGCTCTCTCTCTTCTTCTTCTCTTTTTCTTTTCACATTCACCATCTCTCATCGTCAATTTCTCTGCACCCTCTCTCTTCTTCCTCACCATCTGTCTCTCTTCCTCACACGCGCTCACTCTCTCACATTCTTTTATTTGACCTCTTACTACTGTCTTTTAGCCTAGCATGCTAACTCCTCTATGTTCTCACGGTGCGTCAGGACTCCAGCATGGCGGACGACAGCTACATGGAGCCGATGGACACCACAACGCAGCAGAGCGCCAACATGGCTCAGAACGAGGGATCCAAGCTACCCCCTGTCCTGGCCAACCTCATGGGCAATCTGGGCAGCAGTGGACTCCTAGGCAGCAGCGGCCTCCTAGGCAGTCTGGGCGGCAGCCCTCAAGCCACGGGCGCAGGTGGCAACCCTGTAGCGCCCACCGTGAATGTACAGGAACTGCTCTCCTCTATCATGGTAAAAACAAAAGAATGCATCTCTATTTATGTTGCATATTTTGTTTCTATGGCGTTATATTAGTTGGTTTAGATCAGTGGTTCCCAACCCGGGTTCACCACAGGACCACTGGTCCTGCTGCTGTTTTTTCACCCTACCAGGAGTCAGGACGTTAACTATATACACCTGGTGTCTTTGTAATTGTAGCTGTCTAATCAGACTGAGGACTGTTAGACCTGGTAGGATGGAAAACCAGCAGTACCAGTTGTCCTAAGGTGGACCGGGGTCGTGAACCACTGGTTTAGGTGTACCCGTGTGAACTGAATAATTAGTAATAAATACATGATGATGTACTGTATTTAGTAACTCTTTGTGTGTCTGTCCCTTTAAGGGTGCTCAGGGCAACCAGTCTACGGAGGACCTCATCAAACAGCCTGACTTCTCTGATAAGATCAAACAGCTACTGGGCTCCCTGCAACAGACCCAGAATCAGAATGGACCACCACCAGGTAAAACGCTGCAGCAAGATCACCTTCATCTCATCAATGTCTCTCGTCTCAGGTCCTTTAACCACTTGAACCCCAGCATCCCTATTCTGGGGGGAACATTCGCCCCCAAAATAGTTCAGCACCACAGTGCCCCCTACTGACTGGTTCATGTGTCATTCACCCAGTGGAACTGGCAGTCAAATATTGTGAAACGGTGGTTCTCAAAGTGAGGTCCAAGGACCCTCAGGGTTCCTTGGCAGGGTTCTAAAAGGACCCTTACAGGCCTGTAACTCTTACGGGTCCATTTGGTTCCGTTTGGTTTGTTCACTCTGTTGTTATGGGGCTCCTTGAAATTATTTTTACATTTTGAGAACCACTGTTGATTTACAAAATAATATGCTGTGCCAGATATTATCGCTGTTTCCACTCCTCTGTGGACAATGAAGAAGTTTTATTTAATTTTTTTTATTCTTTCTTTCTCAGCGGTCCCAGGTGGTCTGTTGGGTCACGGTCCACAGATGAACAGCATGAACAATATGAACATGAACATGCAGATGCCCATGAACGGCTACCCCCCCAACAACAACCCCCCCGGAGGAGGACCACCGCCCCGCTTCAGCCACCCCCCACCCCCGCACAACCATGGGCCCCCCTTCAACGGCGGCGGCCCTGGCGGCCCTCGCATGATGGGCCCCCCGCCGGGCCAGGGCCGTGGCGGAGACAACGGAAACTACTGGGGCGACGACTCCATGCGGGGAGGTGGGGGGCCGCACCGCGGAGGAGGAGGTCACTTCCACCGCGGCGGAGGACGGGGGCGAGGAGGAGGAGAAGGCTTCAGGGGGCGAGGACGGGGCGGACCCAGAGGAGCACACAACATGAACGGTACGTTAACTCTGAGATCTTTAGTCTTTTGATTTGTCGTTAGACATAAACGGGTTTAAAAGCTGCAATCCGTAACTTTTATGTTGGATTTCATTATAATGCCAGGCCTCTAAGAAGGGAATGCCTGCTCGCTCGGCCAGGAAAGATATTGCACTTACGAGCTTCAGGCAGACTTGCTTGTCAATGAATAGGCGTTATACCCGGCACCAGGGTCTAAATATGTCAGTGGAAGAGTAGGGAGATACATTGTATTAACTCTACCGTACTGATTGGTTCAAATACAATTTCATTCATAAAATAAGTTCTGGATTGCAGCTTCAAAATATTATTATTATTATTATTAGTTTTATTCTCTGTTGTTGTCTGTACATGTTTTTGTATTTCTACATTTTGTCTGGACCCCCAGTTTGTTCACTAGGTGGGGCTGCTTAGCTAACAGGGTTTTGGCCCTTTCTGCATGTCGTTAAAGTTTGAAGTATTCATGTTATTGTTTTGTTGTATTTTGTGCAAATAAAAAGAAATGAATAAAAGACGGTTCTTTCATGTTTTAAGTCATAATTTCCTGACTCACTCACTCAGTCACTCCAATACGCCAATATTATTGCTGCATTATATCTGCATCAGATCAGATGTTATCAGGGCAGGGCTGAATTCAGATGGCATATGTGAAAACAGGAGTTGTCTTTTAACTACATGAACCCTAGCGTCCCTATTCTGGGAATGTCATAAGAGGCAAACATTTGTCAGAAAATATATCTACAAACTCACATTTGAGGCACGTTGTGGTCTTGTAAAAGATATTGAGTGTAGAGCGAAACGAGGAAGGAGGCCTAGTATAGAGCCCTAGGGGACCCTGGTCAATTAATTATATGATGCGTAGCCTGCAAGCTAGTTCAGGCAAATACACCCAAGAGGTTTACACGCATGTGCAGCACTATGTGGGCGATGTACTGTATGTGACATGTCAAGCAGCTGACAAAATTGGTGGTCTACTTGAGCTCACCTTATTCATTGTACTTGCTGTCAGTGCTGCCACTGAATGTTGTTTGCGCTAAGGGTTCTGTTTTCCCCTGGGGGTGTTTGTTATAGATGTATATCTCCCTGCTCTTAAATGGTTGTTTTCTAATGTGCTGAGCAGGGAGTAATGTATAGCTGAGCCTGAACGGCAAGATCAAATCTAATATTCACATTTGTATTTACATTTTAGGAATGAAATGTTCTCAAGCTATTCATGTTCTCAATCTATTCGTGAGTTATCTGACTGAAATAAAGTGGTTAACTCTGCCCTCTTGTTCCTCAGATATGTCAAAGAGGCCTGTGTGTCGTCACTTCATGATGAAAGGGAACTGTCGATACGAGAGCAACTGTGCTTTCTACCACCCCGGCGTGAACGGCCCCCCACTGCCCCCCAACCACCCTGCCAACAACCAACAATACAACTCTCAATACGACTCTCAATACGATCACTAGAGGGAGCAGTTCCACTGATAGACTGGCTCCTCCATACTATAAATGAACCTTGAGCAGAGTCATGACTTCTTTCTAACGGCAACACTACCTACAATACAATGTATTGGGACTTCTCTGAAGACACGTGGGTACAAAGAGCAGGACGAAGGCCTTCTTAACGAGTTCTTTCCCGTCACAGCTGCAAGGCAACATGACTACCATATGATTCCCTGAAACAAGCTCTGCTTGCTCTGCTACGTCGATCCTTCTATCATGGACAGAAGATGCATTTAAATGTAGGGCCATGATAACTGGTGATCAATGTGTTCCTATACTTTTTATTGGTGCTCATGTTTTAACTGTCCATTAGAACGTTCCACTCTTGACCATTAATTTTATTTTTCTGCAAGTGGCTGCTCATCTGCCCTATATCCTCCGCACTGTACCTTTTGCCTCGACTAGGGCCCATCGCTTTCCACACCACTAATATAGTCGAAAACTTTAATCAAACATACCATAGGGATATGTCTGAATTAAGACCGTTTACACTGGAATGAAATGAAGCAGTGTGACGTCTCTTCCAGACTGATTCTAGTTTCCTCTGAAATGGAGGCCATTGCACTGGTGTTTCAACTGTGGTTCCTTTTATTTTTCAACTCGCGTCAGTAGAAGATGTGGTTTCATTTCATTGTCCAGTCCACACGCTTGTATTTGTGGCTAAATGGCAACCAGATCAAAGAGGGACGGGACAAAAGTGAATGTCGTATTTTACCAAATAAGCCCGTCTTTGGATGTTGCTTGCAAGTTTCTTTTGCCATTTTGGTTTGGTTGTAATTTCTTATTTGATGATTGTTCTTGCCCCCCCCCCTTCTTTCTGTTTCTTCCACATTTTCTCACAGAGGTGTGGGATGTTTTCAGTCATGTCGTTTTCAGTCATGTCATGATCGTACCTGATTGAGTGGTGTTTTAATCAAACCTTCAGAACAATTTGGGAAGCACTTTAGAAAGATGAGGGCCAACTTGAAGCTGCCTCCTACCATGTGTCCTGCCTGCTGCTTTTTTCCTGTGCTACAAATGTAGCTTTGATTTACTATGGCTAGGCCCCCCCCCCCTAGAGAACAAACAGAATATAGTATTGAAAACTGTTGTTTCAGTAACACTTTACATGTGTGTTCTACTGAACTGATAAAAGGCCAAGTGCATTCTTCATTAAGTGACCGGTACTGAATGTTGAGAGCTTTTTTTTACTTCAGTCCATTAATGGCTAGAATAAGCAACGGAGAACTGAACATTTTGTTTGAAGACTTTTATCAAGCCCTGTATTCATTGTAAATGAGAGCCCCCCCCCCCCCCTCTCTGTGCTAGCTTTAGCAGCTTGTATACGATTACCAACTACTTGAAGCAGGCGCCGCTGCATTATGACAATCCTGACAGTCATATTGCTATGACGTCCTGTGAAGTGCTTCTTTGTCATGCTTTAATTTATACGAAAATAGCAGATCTACTAGCTCACAAGGTTGTGACCTGGTAGATAGGCTATTTTCGTTGTGCGACACTGTCGTACAACGAAGTATAAATTGGGCTTCAGCCTTCTGTCACCTCGTCCTTGCTCACGTCTATATTCAACTGGTTCTGTGTAGTAATATGTGATAATTCATCAGTGTTAAAAGAAGTCCAGTTCAAAAGGAAGGATCAACTTTATTCTGTGGGTCAGTTATATTTAAACGTTTTCTATGAAAACAATGACCTTTGTGTCTCTTGTGGGACTGTAGTGTGTATATTTCGTTTTTGACCCCCCCTTCCCCCCACCCCATGAGTTTTTGTTTTGATACAAAGTTGATAATATTGATCTCTTTTAAGATGGGGTCACTTTTTTTTTCTTTTTTATGTTTTGTTTGTATAAAATGTCTGTATTGATGTGTTTGTGCATTCATACACATTCATATTATCAGTATAAGTATTTTGTACAACAATATTGAATAAATGTCTGAAAATTATTTTCTGTGTTATTGTGGAGTACTTGAAACCTACATTCAGCTTGAAATTAATGACGATTATATGTATATTTTTAAATGATAACAGTGTTTAACAAGACAACGCAGAACAAAAGAAACGAGTACAACTCAGGCATGTTATAAGTGGACACTGCTCATAAAGACAGGACTAAGTTGATAATATAGAAAATTGCACATAAGTGGTACAAAGAAATTAAGTGTAAGTTAATTTAACAAAATGGTCTAAAGGAGACCCTGGTAGGGAGTGAAAGTGGAACCAATGACGTCTTGTGAAACCTGGTCACTGTTTTAAATTAATATTTAATTAATTTTAATAGTGAATTGATGAGCTATTTAACCCATTTCCTACGTAATGCATTATTGTCCCAGTTCAAGCCGGGTTGTTTGCTCACTCAGCCAATAGTATTACGTCTTTTACAACCTGCATTAGATCCGTGTTATCAGGGCAGGGCTGATGCAGATGGCATATGGGAAAACAGGTGTGAACAGGAGTGGTCTTTAACCCTGCCCTCTTGTTCAAATATTGACCCGGTTCTGTGACAATATAGAGTGAAAGGTAGTGAGAGAAGTTGATGCATGGGTTAAGGACACCTCAGCACTACCCTGCTCCAACATCCGTGTTACAGCTCATTCAGTTAACGTTCTGTTACTATGCAAGTAAAACCATGAGTAAAAATGTTCATTTTTACATTCAGTTATACTGAGTGTCTGGTCCTTGTCTCTTACAAAAGAGGTTCTTAATTTCAATTAGTATCAGAGTCACAAAAATAGTACAAAATAGGAATTATTTCAGAAAAGTATTTCAAATACAGATAAGACACAAAATAAATGCAGTGCAAACATGTAAAACTAAACTAAAATCAGCTTTGTTTTCCTTTTTCCCCCTTTCCATATTGCAAATTAGGGTAGCAAATTATGATAATTCAAGTACTGCAAATTATTGCTAATTCACTGCCACAAGGCTCCTAATAGTTAGGATGGGTTAAAATGTTGAGTACAAATACAAAAAATAATAATACAAGGAAACAGTTTGCGATCCTATAATGCAATTAGTAGTTTTGTTATTGGTGTTTGTTTACACTTACAATTTGACCTGGGGCTAAGTTGAAGTTAGATAATTTGTGGTCATGACAACCCTGTCAAAAGTTGTCAGGCAAAATGTCCAGGCTACAAAGAATCATGATGACATCACAGTGTCAATAAGGAAGGACCCCTGTCTTCAAGCCTGAGTTCCTGTTAGGTAAGATTCTGCATCCTAGTTCAGTTACAAACCACCCTACAATAAGGAGAAAGGGGAGTCCAATGTTGCAAAGTAGAATAGGAGATGAACAGTGTTTTGAACATTTGTTTGTTTTGTTTTAAAGCTCCAAAAGGAGTTAGAACTGCATGTAAATGGACCAATTCATTCTTTCTGAGGCATACTAACTGTCCTGGAGGCCCTGTCAAGATTGAATCAGGAACAAAGCATTCATTGATTCTGAGCGGCTCACATTACCTCTGGTGCAGGAGAGTGGAACATTGCTGAGAAAAATCAAGATAGAACTCAGGTTGGGCTTTAGGTGAGACAGTGGTATGCTTCAAACCCAATGTTAGGATGTGGCCTTTTAAAGTCATTTTAAGCTATTTGCCCTATGATTACCATATAGGTTCAAACTAAATTAACCACTTTAAACTTGGTGTCCCTTTTTTGGACATGTCATGATATTGATAATAATAAAAAAAAGGTAAAATAAATACAGAAAATGGCATCTAATAAGCTCACAATGCATCGCGATGCAACTTGTTGTCAGCTTGTAGATTTTCACTATTCGTCACACAACAAAGTATATCGGGCTTTATTCATGCCTTTGTGTTTCATTATAATCAGAGATAGCTGTGAACTCAACAGAAGTAAAGCAGTCGAGTCAATACACCAAACCCACATTCATTCCATGCAGCAGTGTTAATCACATAATCAGTAAGCAAACTGAATGAATACAGATCAAACAAAGAGAAATATAATTCTCATACTCTAGTCATGGAGAGAACCCAACCTCACTTTCATTATAGCGCTTCAACATCTTGTTCAAGTAACTTTCTGGAAATAGGCCTTTCAAGATCCACTAATTATAGCCCAAAATTTTGAAAGCAATATTTCAATTGTTTTAATCTATATTAATACAGTCAAACAAATTGATCCTGACCATCGGAATCACAGACAGTTTATTCACTTCAAGTAAATATATATTTATACGAATTTTACTTAACAGCAGTCCAGGTAACAACACACATGGTCATGGTCACATTAATGTAGACAAAAAAATGTCGAAAGACAAGATCCAAGGCGAGGCAAGGTTTTTTTTGTATAGCACAGTTAAACATTCAACTCAAAGTGCTTTACTTAAAACATTAAGTGCATTAAAACAAATTGCAAAAGAAACACATTATGAAGGGAGATTTAAAAACAATTAAAATAGACATTAAAGAGTTACTGTAAAGGTAGGGTAAGTGATATATTTTGGTTAAAACAAAAAGTGTTTTGTTAAAAGGTTAAAGCACTATATTCTGATAGTATTGCTATAGAGTGTATAGTTCAATCACAGGCTTGCTCCAGCTCTTTAATAAACAGAAAATAAATTTTCAGGTAGGTGACAACATTTCAGCCAACCAGGAGAGAGTACCCATTTATCAACTTTTTTTCAAATTTTTATAGTGTTCCAGTTTCAAATTTGTTTGCTAATTTCTTTGTGTCATCACTTCCAATTTCAGTTGTTTAATCTGTATTCGGACTGAGTTCTCTATCCTGATTGGATAACATTGGTTTATCCGACCTGAAATGCATTTTGTGTTTAAAAATCATCCTTAACCCTTAAATTTAACCCTTAATTCTTTCAATGTACAAAATGTATTTTGCATTTGATGGCCTTCCTGCCCCTGGCATTTGGCCTTTGTGCCCTCAAAAAATGGACAACACCAAAGGCCAAGTGGCCTTGCTCCTAAAATGATGAAATTCCAGGCTTGCCTGTTACTGAACAAACATTATCAATGAGTACTATCAGAATATAGAGCTTTTTAACACGTATTTTGTTTCAAATATATTTATTGTGAATAACAGGATAAAAGACATACAGTCATAATCCAAACAATTATGAGGTGCTGCCCTATTTCCTTTTCCCCAAAATATACCCAAAATAATCAGATACAATGAGATAGTAACTTATTTTATCCAAGTAAATCAATTACCCTACCTTTAAAAGACAAGATCGGGGACAAAAGTAACACTTTTTGCATTTCCCTTCATAATTCACAGACTACTTGAAATATCCTAGTCATCTTTTGCTATAAGAAACATATATATGTTCCCTAATTAATAATACAATTTTTAAGCTTTCACTAATAAGGACAAGACTAAGATATCAATTTGAATGCAATGAGTCACAGTGTTACAATTGCCCCCGTGATGGGGGCAGTTGTAACACTGTAAAAATAAGTCATATTAACCAACTTATCTCAAATAAAAGCACATCACTAAGTAATATGTATTTTTTATAATTACATTTTTTTACTTACGAATGTTTTATATACATAATTACAATTCTTTTGTATTTCTATTCGAATTATTTTAATTTTTTTAATGTTTTTTCAAATGTATGTCTATTTTTTATTTAAATGTATTTTTACTTTGAAATGTAGTGACATTTAGTGAAATATGTTCATTTACTAACATAAAAATATGTAATCCCAGACAAAAGATCTGCTTGCATTGAAAACACATTGTTACAATTGACACTGTGTTACAATTGCCCCCGATGGGGCAACCATGATAAAATCCCATATTCTAGCTAGAAACACCTATACTAGCATAGGCTACTGACGTTAATTTGTGACCAATAACATTGAGATACAAGTCATCTAAGTTTAAATTAGCTGACATCTTATCTTTAGACAGCAGAAGGAAAATGCCGTACACTCAAAAAAATTCGTTTACACCTCAAAATCAGTTTTTTGTTGAAAACTTTCCATAGGCAGAGAGAGGACCCTACTGAGCATGTGCACAAGAAGTCTCACCCCTCTAGCTTATTTCTAATTAGAATTATTGAGTGTGTTACTTTTGTCCCCATTCTCCCCTACAGTCATAATCCAAACAATTATGAGGTGCTGCCCTATTTCCTTTTCCCCAAAATACACACAAAATAATCATATACAATGAAATATTAACTTATTATTATTACCCTACCTTTAACAAAAACAGAAAACAAGAACATGCTAAAAAAAGACAAAAGACCCCCCACCAATCCCCATTGAATCGATCTGTTTGTAGAAATGTCGGATTTGGCGTTAGCCAATCATAGAAAGACCGATCATCCAACTGTAACGATGACGATTGTCCCTGGCTGTCGGCCAATTTACTATCACAATCACTGTATTACGCCTTCTTAACATAACCCCGCAAGTTTACACAAAAATATGAATAAACCTTTCATTTGCTCTACCCTCTAACTTTCTACATCCATAATACATCAACTTATAAAAAGAAACGGGCACACATTCTGTGTCTACAATGAAGCAAAGGAAGGGATGCAATAGTTTCCTCAGGCATTCCAGCAAAGAGGAGAGAGGGGGGGAGAGGGGGGGGGGTGTCAGGTAAGCAGGTATATAAATGAGAAGCAGGTGAGAGTGAAGTGACACAGCAGGTCCCGGAGCTGCAGTCGAACACAAACACAAAGGTTTCAGTCAGTGCAGGTAAGACAATCTGGCCATTTAATCCTAAAAAGGCTGCATTATTCTCCACTTCTCTCTCTTCCCTGTCTGATTCTGCTGCTGCTGATAGGATTTTCTTTGGTTTGTATGTGTGTGTGTGTGGGGGGAAAAGATCATTGTGATTAAATGTAACTTGTTTTAATGATTTTTTACCACTTGAACCCCAGCATGCCTATTCTGGGGGGGACATTCGCCCCAAAATGGCAGATCTACAAGTGAGCTTGTAGATTGGCTATTTCTGGCGAAGAGATTTGTTGTACACGGAAAAAAGTGGTCCAAGTACAGAGCAAACTCGGGTCCAGTTTACTAAGTCTAGAGTTATTTGAGTGATTATTGTTTACTGTGATATAGGCTACGTACTGTAGGTCTGTCACGGGTACAGTTGTGTGACTTGCTCTTCTAACAATTTCAATGTAAAATTTCCAGGAAGTTTGTCACCATGATCAAAGCACTACTGTCTGTTCTCCTGGTCCTGGCGGCTGTGACCTCGTCCTCTCTGGGAAAGCCGGGGAAATACATCCCGAAGGGCGGCAAGAGGCTGCCACAGACTCTCTCCAGAGGTGGGTGACAAAATAACAGCAACATTGTAGACTGGATGGTCTCATCATGGCACTGCAATTCAGAACCAACTTGGAACTGAGGAGATCACTAATATTTGCTGTCCACCTCTGCAGGCTGGGGTGACCAGCTGATCTGGGCTCAGACCTACGAGGAGGCTCTGTACTGGGCCCGGTCCAAGTAAGTGAAATAGCCTTTTGTTTGTCAAACGATAAATCCATGAAATGGTACTGAAGTATACAATGTAGTACAATACATGAGTTACAGACACTTAAAGGAGTAGTTCACGCAAAAGTAGTTCATCCTAAGCTAATAATTTGATGACCGGCGGTCTCTCCGGTAGGAAGAGTCTACTTTGAGTCTCCTGCCGGATACATAAGCATCTTTCCGCCGGTAATCAAATTATTGGCTTAGGAATGCGACAAGAACAAAACAATCTCCATGAAATCAATGCTTCATGGGGTGTGTAATTGATAGAAAATAAGTAATTGTTTGGGTGAACTACTCCTTTAAGGATTTACTTACCCTTAGGGTCTGTTTGCTCCATTTGCACACTCTCAGAGTTAAATTAACACAGAGGATTTTACTGTGCATTGCTTAACACACGTGCATGTTACCCCCAGGTCATCCAGTTGGTGGTTCTTTAAATTCAGTGCACTGTGAAATTATTACCATTGTGTTCATTTATTTATTTGTATTATTTGCTTACTCTAGGAACAAGCCCCTGATGGTAATCTTCCACCTTGAGGACTGCCCACACAGTGCTGGTGAGTAATATTAATAATAATGATAATAAACCACCCGTGGTGGAAAGTAACTAAGTACATTTACTCAAGTACTGTAAAGGTTTGAGGTACTTTACTATATCCCTTTACTTGAGTATTTCAAAAACATTTTCTTAACGTTTTTACTCCACTACAATTATTTGACAGCTTAATCACTTGTTATGTTGCAGATTTTGATTATTAATACAAAACATACATTGACTGATAAATAATGATGCATTATCATATAGGTTAAAGTAATTAAACTCAGCCCCACCTTTACCAGCCGAAACATTAAAGTGAATACTTTTGTACTTAAAATAAAACTTTTAATATAGACAGGACGTTTACTTTGTAACAGAGTAGTTCTACCTTGTGATATTGGTACATTTACTTCAATCACTCGATCAGTGTGGATTTCATCTTGTAACAAGCCTGATGAACGTAGTGCTAATCTACGAGTGCAAAAAAACCTGTTTGAATAACCGTGGCGTGTTCATGTTTAAATAGTAAACATTTGGGTGCACCGTTTAGTTTAGCAAACAATCTACATCCTGGTGATGTAGGCGAGCCCAGATAATGCTGCATACCTTCATCTGAATGGAAATGACACGACTGAATTGTATGTATAATACTTCGTTTTTCTCCTTACACAGCGATGAAAAAGGTTGTCTCTGATGACGTCGACATGCAGAGATTGCTTGATGAAGACTTCATCGTGATCAATCTCGTGGTATGTTACATGACTTATTGATTAGTGCATTGTTTTACTATAGAATGACGTGACTGTAATTCCAGTGGCCTAGGAGCAGGACACTTAGTTACTGAATGTCGTTGCTGTCAGGTGGAAACCTCACACTGTATGTCCAAAACTGTTACTTTTCAGGATTCAAACTTAAAAAAATGCTTAAATAGCAGATCTGCAAGCTCAACACAGTTAAAATATGGAGATAAGAGGTTTCTTCCCGACAGCAACAATATTTTGGCACTGAATACTAAAGGAGAATACTATGTCATCACCACTAAATCTCTAATGCCATGCAATGTAGTGCAGATCATCCCCACAGGAGATGGTGTGGTTAAGATAGCTGAAATCAGACCATTCTTTTTCCAAGATGCTTTCAAAACAGAGAATCTGACTATAATTTAAAACTCAACTGGATACTGGTACTGGCATCATAGATCAGTGGTTCTTAAACATTTTAATGTCAAGAACACCCAAATTGACATGTTTGGCTGCAAACCACCATATGAAAGGAGTTTCTGCTAGGGACCTCCCTACGAGAAGATTTGACAGTTGTCAACATCTTTCAAAAATAGTAGATCTATAACTATTTCTTGAAATAAAATAGTTCCTCATTTTGCTGGAGACCCCTTGGAACCCCATCAAGGACCCCTGGGGGTCGCCGGACCCCACTTTTCCACTGCTAGAGAACCTGAAACATTCATGAAACTTATGTTGATTTAATTGTTTGTTTCTGAATTATTCTAATATTTCCCTCCCCCTCACTCACAGTATGAAACCACAGACAAACATCTCTCTCCTGATGGACAGTATGTTCCCAGAATCCTGTTTGTTGGTAAGTGACCAGCGAAAACATTCATATAATTCATAATAATTGCCAATAAGGATTACAGCTTCATAAATCTCTCTTGACCACTTTTAACCTGGCGTCCCCATTTTCTCAAAAACTTAAAATCTTCAGATTTTTTTATTTGTGTTTTATTTTAACAAATGTCAAGACATTTCAACAATTTTAAGACATTTCATTATCATCCCTCATCCGGTCTTAATCTCTACCCAGATCCCACCATGACAGTGAGAGCTGACATCACAGGTCGCTATTCCAATCGCATGTATGCCTATGAGCCAAGCGACATCAAAATCTGTAAGTACTAAGAGTAAAATAGACTTAAATATCACGTATCACATTCATTGTGCATCTTGGTAGTAGTGGATTGAGTATTCATTTTCCTTTGTTTTCTACCTTCAGTGCACGAAAACATGGTGAAAGCTAAGAAGCTTTTGAAGAGTGAGTTGTAAGCACTGCGAGGGGACCTAATGACAGAGAGACCATTGTCATGATGTGGTCACTACAGTTTACACATGTGAAACCAAGCACTGGAAAGTTCCTGTCTTTAAGTACACATGACGCTATCTTCTTTCAATTCAATATCTGCTTATTGTCTGAGTGTATTGCTGTACAGCCACAATGTCTTTTTTTAAACATAAATTAAACTGTTCATGGATGATGGACTTTTGTTTTTGCTTGAACATTTATTTCCACAATGAAAATAAACTCAAAACAGTGCTGAAGACAAAAGGCACCAACAATGCATCACACTATGTCATCACTAATACTATGTCATAAAAAGTGCACAATACCATGTCATAAAAAAGGCTTCATGTTATACTGTCATCAAAAATGCTTCAGCTTCAACTTCAGTTCAAGTTTATTGTCACATCACAAGCTTACACCAGGTATAAAAGAGTCGGTGACATTCTTTTGTTACATTCTAAATTAATAATGAGAGTGAAATTAAGAGGAAGAATATCAAATGGTGTGATGTGACAGTGTTTTACAGTCTCTTGTGCAAATAAAGAACACATAACACATAAAATATGCATACAATGTATTGGAAATGGAAAGTATCTACAGTCATATTCCCTGAAGTGGTCAATGAGAGCATAAGACTGACATGGCCATCTAGTGGCTGCATTGAATATCAGAACAGGTTGACCATATTTTATATTTCACTGTTTGATGGTGTCAGACGAAATATGCAGCAGGTATTCCAGAGACTGATAGACAAAGTAGTTATATGGGTGAAAATGTACAGACATGTGCAACAGAGATGTACCTGTTCAGCAGCCTGGGGCCTATTACACGAAAGGAGAATTAAATAAGCCTGGATTTAAGTCAAATCCAGGTTTGACAAAGTCTGGTCCGTACAGCCTGGTTTATTCCGTTCCATGAACGCCAAGCCAGGCTGAAAAGGAGCGACTTTGAGAATCCTTGAACTTGACCAATCATGGAGCCCAAAACCAGAGCAGCGCTCTTCTCTGTGGCTGAACAGCAGCACTGCAGCAGCTCATGGAACAGTGGCGTTCCCAGGAATTACATTTAGGGCCTTGAGTCTTGAGTCCCAAGACTCAAGAGTCAAGACCCAAAAGAGTCTTGAGTCAAGACCGAGGATCCCGGGGAGACATCAAATTTCTCTTTTAGGTCTTGAGTCTTGGGATTTAAGATCCAAGAGAGAAATTTGATGTCTCCCCGGGATCCTCGGTCTTGACTCGAGACCCAAAAGAGAAATTTGATGTCTCCCCGGAATCATACGAGGAAGTAAAATGTATAATAAGCAAGAAAGGAAACATGGCCGCAATAAATAGATCCAGGGAGAAAGCGTGGCAAAGTATTGCTGACAAATTAAATGCACAAGTCGTCCAAAAATATATACAATTTATATATATAGTCCATAAATATATAATTCTGTTAGGCTTAAACATGAGGAGTTTAAGTGAATATCGCCTACTAATCTACAATGCTATTATATGCGCCATGCATGCAATGTTGAGATTACATGGAATCCATCTCTAATCGGGAATGGAAGAAATGTTGTCTTTGTCAGTCAACTCACCTTTCACAATTTAGATGGAAAGTGAAAAGTGCTCATTGGGAGCTTTGAACCCAGAACCTTTGGATTATACGTCCCTGATTCACCTATTGAGCCACGCAGACACCATGGGAGATGTAATTGGTAAGTTAACTCACCTTTCACAATTTAGATGGAAAGTGAAAAATGTTCTTTGGGAGTTTTGAACCCAGAATATTCAGATTATGAACCCCTGATTTATCATTTGAGCCATGGTTTGTACTCCTGACTCATGTGCCATGCTAGCATCCAACATGCAATTGAGAATGTAATGAATGATTAACTGAGAATGTAATACTTCACCCACCTTTGAGAATTTAGACGGAGATTGAATCTTTTCCTTCTGGAGTTTTGGTCCTTAAACTTTCTGTTTATAGACCGCCGAAGTCTGACGTCATTTACACATCCTTTGTTTGTCTACCTGGTTCGCAGTTTTCCACCCCCGTTCTGAATCCCATAGACGTATTTAATATCGCGTCAAATAAGAACTGTGTTCCAAAAATAAACTAATGACCCCGGCGGTTTGACTCTTATGGATATGAAGCATCAACTGACGGTGAGAAAACGCTAATGTTACTTCCGCCGAATTAGTTACATTTTCGCCAGAAACAGACTGTATCAAATATAAGTGACTGACTATCATAAACGATACAGAACCTCCTCCCTGACAATAACGCCGGGACAGTGTGTTTATTTTTGGACCACAATTCTTATATGAGACGATTCTAAGATGACCCAATGTTATTCTCCATAGAGAAATTACTTCCGCAAACCTGGGGATGAACGAGTTACGTCAGGACTTCGGTGGTCTATAAACCCTTGATTCATCATTTGAGCCATGGTTTGTACTCCTGACTCACATGGCATGGCATTGAGAATGTAATAATTAACTAAGAATGTTAACCCACCTTTTTGAATTTAGATGGATAGTGAAAAAGTTCTTTAGGAGTTTTGAACCTTTAACCAACGGTTTATAAATCACTGATTTATCTCACATGCTAGCTGGCATGGAAGATGCAAAAGAGAATTAATACTTCACCCATCTTGGAGAATTTAGATGGAGTTTTGACCCTTAAACTTTCTGTTTATAAACCACTGATTTAACGTTTGAGCCACACTGGCATTGAAGATGCAACCGAGAATGTAATATTTAACCCACCTTTTAGAATTTAGATAGAGCGATGATAATGTTCTTCATGAGGTTTGATCCCTGAACCTTTTATTTATAAAACCCTGAATAATACCTCCAGCCACACTAACATGGAAAACTCAGTAAGAATGCAATACCAACCTCTTCGATTTTAGATTGAGAGTGAAAAAGCATATTAAGGCGTTTCAGAGCCTAAACCTTCAGCTTATAAATCTCTGGTATATCTCCTGAGCCACACTGATATGGAAGATGCAACTCTATTTAATGACTATAAGATATGACAATAACGGATTTGTATTTTGATGACATTAAACATCCCTCTGTTTGCTCTCAATGAAAGAGTACATCTGGGTGCAGAGAAAAATGTTCCAACAGATCTGTTTTTTAACAATAACTGTTGTGTTTTCTTGTTGTGTTCCTTGTTTCTTAGTTATACTTGGTGTTTTACAATACAGTTGTGTTCCTTTACATATTTTAGAAATATATCTTCTTAGTTCAGGTTTTAATTTACACTTGTGTACCTTTTGTTTTGTAGTGATGTCTGAGTGTTTCCTGTTTGCTGCTACCTGTCTTGTCTCACCCTGTCATTTGCAAATGTTGTTCACCTGTGTCTTGTTTAGCCCTAGCCAATCGTGTGTTTATTGTCCGTACATATGCACCTGTGTCTCCAATTTGTTCTTGTTTGCCCTTCACTGCCAGTCTGTTTGTTGTATGTATTTGTCTGTGAGTATCTTAGTGTTTGATCTAGTCTCCTTGATTCGGTGTATGTAGGCTATCTTCTTGTGCTTTTACAAGTGAAACTTGCAAGTGCCTTCTTAGTCCTTCTCGTGCTCCTTGTGTTCCCTGGTTTTTGTCATAATAAAAAAAAAGAAAACTCCTTGTATCTGAACTAGTCTGCCTTGGTCTTTCTGTCCTGCGCTCCCTCCTGACTCGCATAGTGACAGCAGTCTTCATTACTTTTGGAGTCTCTCATTCTCCCCTCGGCTTGTTTGTCTTTTGGTTTGCATCCATCATCCAACTCCTTACTTCTAAGACATTTTAATTTCAATGACCCCCATATCTCTGAGAGTGTACAAAAGGACCATTAGGGGTCGATTTGGTTCCATTTTGTACACTCTCGGGAGTTACAGAAATGTAAGGGGACATTTAGAACCCCCTGAAGAAACCACTTTGAAAACCACTGCTTTACACACATCCACTACAGATTCTGCAGACTAACTCACTCATAAACAATTAGTTAATTAGCCTTTGTCTTTATATTCATAATCAATTCTGTGTTTAAGTGTATTGCTCTTATTTTGTTTGAACTCTGAGCCAGGTTCACACATTAAAACTGATAGTTTTGGTCTTCTGAAATTGATAAATGACAATAACGAATATGTGTTTTGCTAACATTAAACATCCCTCTGTTTGCTCTCAAACCATCCGTTGGATATTTTTTTTCCAACAGATGGTTTTTAAGAACTTTTAACAATAGCCTAAAACTCAAAAAAAGTTGTGTCATAATGAACCCTGATCATCAGTGAATCTAGTAGATTCAGTCATTCTGTCAGGGGGAGAGGTGTTTGCTGTAGACTTTCAACTTTTGACCTGCCACCTCTCCCTTAAACTTCAAATATTACCTCGAGTTTCTGATTAGTGTGAAAAGCCTGGTGGCGCAAGAGAAAAGGAGAGGCCTCGCATGTGGAAGGTTGGGGGTTTGAATCTTGGTCCTGGTAAATCTCTATCTTTGCTCTTTTTAAGGCGAGGAGCATGGAATCAGCCCGCCTGCCTACTCAAGCCCTCTTTTAGCTCCGGTAGGAGGGGGAGGAGCATGGGTAAAGACCACCTCCAGTGGGAGGAGCTTAATAAATGTACATACCTTTAAGCAAAGCAATTATTGTTGTATGTAATAGACATTATTAGTATTATAGCAGACTTATGTTATTGTTTTGACCACTGTTTTATGTTTTTTTATTGAGACACATTGAAGTTTTGTATTGATTGTTGTTTTGGTTGTTTGAGATATTTTGTATTAGTTGTTGGAGTTGTCTTTTGTATTAGGTGAGCTTTGAACCCCAAACCTTTGGTTTGTAAACCCCTGATTCATCTATTGAGCCACGCTGGCATAGGAGATGTAATCGGGAATGTCATAGTTAATTCACCTTTTACAATTTAGATGGAAAGTGAAAAATGCTCTTTAGGAGCTTTGATCCCAGAACCTTTGGTGTATAAACCCCTGATTTATCATTTGAGCCATGCTAACATGGAAGGTGCAATCGGGAATGTCATAGTTAACTCACCTTTCACAATTTAGGTGGAAAGTGAAAAATGCTCTGTGGAAGCTTTGAACCCAGAACCTTTGGCTTATAAACCCCTGATTAATCTATTGAGCCACGCAGACATAGGAGATGTCATCGGGAATGTAATAGTTAACTCACCATTCACAATTTAGATGGAAAGTGAAAAATGCTCTTTGGGAGCTTTGAACCCAGAATATTCAGATTATGAACCCCTGATTTATCATTTGAGCCATGGTTTGTGCTCCTGACTCATGTGCCATGCTAGCATGCAACATGCAATTGAGAATGTAATGAATAACTGAGAATGTAATACTTCACCCACCTTTGAGAATTTAGACAAACTTGATTCACAATTTAAAAGATTTCTTCTTGTAAAACTTTAGCTGGACATGGTGCTTCCGTGCCTTCTATGGGGCTTTAGATGGCACTTCGGCTTCCCTGTCCTCTATGGTGCTTCCTATGGTGCTAGTGTGTGTGTGTGAGAGAGAGAAGGGGGGGGGGGGGCATGTGCGTTTTGTCTGATGAATGTGCCTTTGGCTAACATCCTGGAAGGGTGGAGCCAAATGGTTAGCTGAAAAGTTAGAGTTTTTTTTCTTCTCCTGAGTCATGGGGTTGCTAGGTTACTGACCCTAGCTAATACAATTGTCCTTCATAATGAGATCCTAGCCTCGCAAAAAAAAGAAAGTCTTTGTGCTCTGTGATTTCAGCCTGATAAATATCTACAAGCTCACAGCGGATCACATTGCCATACAACACTGTGTTACGACAGTGTATCAATTAAATATACATTGTCCTGGGCCGTAGCATGATGGTCCAGGCACCCTAGGCTGCAATACCAGCCTGACACCGTGTCGCGGGTTCGACTCCCATTCCCTACGACCTTTGCTGCGTGTCCCTATCCCTCTCTAAATAAAGGCATAAAAAGCCTCCAAAAAATCGATATATACATACATTGTCCCTATTCATTTTTAGGATAACAAAGTAAAGAAACAAAAGGTGCTTGGGTGGCACAGTAGTAAAATACCTGTGCCCACCAACTGCTTTGTCGAGGGTATACAAACACAATTGGCCCATGTTCGGAGTGGGGAAGTGATGGTCCATTGTGGAACCTTGGGCCGTCAACCTTTACTTTATAGAGTGCAGTCAGAAGACAGGCCTTGATAGCCACAGCGTTGATATACTGAATGTAATAGATAAGAACTTCAGAATTCTCCAGGCGCTCAACCGAACGCTTGTTTGCATGCAGACTTAGATGTGGAGCGAATTGCCTTCGTGATATATCAGGTCGTATTGTTTTAATATCATTAATTTGCTGTTCTTTTATTCACATAGTATAGAGGGAATCTCCCTTGTTTGTCAATAAAGATGCCTTGCGCATGTAAAAGGTAATTTCTGTGTATGTCGTCTATAAACTGGACTTTAGGGTTTATTGAACCAAGAGTGACAGGTCTGTCACGGCACATCAGCTGGTGACCCCGACCGTGACCCTGTCCAGTCCAGACGACCGCTGGATCCATAAGATCCAAATAACAATTCGCCCATACACTATGTGCTACAATTCCTTGGGGCCCCAGGAAGGGTACACGCGGTGCTATATGTGAATTGTATTATATCAAATTTAGGTCAATTATTAAAGACAATGTGTAAATATGATTGCATACATGTGAAGTCACCACTGAACAGCAGATTGAATGACCTTTGTGTTTAATACTTAGGCTCTGTACTTCCTATACCCCATGATGTCCTGTTAGCGTGGCTGGGTGGACCGAGTTGATCCTCCCAGCAACTGTCTCTGTATATGTTTATGAGACCACCGGAGACACCCCGACGTTTTTTTACACGGATGTTTAACTATCAGCTGTTACTATCAGTTATTTGTCTTTATTTATATATATATATTCATGTCAAGGCCTCCAGAATAACCCACGATTCAACTTGGGTGTTCGAGCAATACATGGCTATATATATAAATATATGGATTTATTCTTGTTGTACCTCGAAATACCACTTTTTCACGCTTTGGTTTTCGGTGCGGGTGAATTTATCTAATATTAGTTTTACACTAGATGTAGGGGGTTTGTCTGTGTGCCTGCATGAATATATCCGTACAATTGTCATAATGTACGAATAGTTTACTGAGACACTACACTGTTTCTCTGTATTCTATGGTCCTATAGTTTACTGAGACACTACACTGTTTCTCTGTATTCTGTGGTCCTATAGTTTACTGAGACACTACACTGTTTCTCTGTATTCTGTGGTCCTATAGTTTACTGAGACACTACACTGTTTCTCTGTATTCTGTGGTCCTATAGTTTACTGAGACACTACACTGTTTCTCTGTGTTCTGTGGTCCTATAGGTTACTGATAGACCACACTGTCTCAGTGTACTTTATGATCCTATGGTTTACTGAGACACTACACTGTCTCTCTGTATTCTATGATCCAACAGTTTACTGAGACAATACAATAAGTGGCCTTTACTAGGATCTCTAAACCGCAAACCACGCAGGGTACATGGGAGAAGATAGCGTGTAGCCTAAGTTGTGTACGTTATGTGTCGTTATGTGTTATTATGTGAAAGCTGGGACTGCGGCTAAGAAAATACTACAGGTTATATTATGTGAAAGCTGGGACTGCGGCTAAGAAAATACTACAGGTTATATTATGTGAAAGCTGGGACTGCGGCTAAGAAAATACTACAGGTTATTATGTGAAAGCTGGGACTGCGGCTAAGAAAATACTACAGGTTATATTATGTGAAAGCTGGGACTGCGGCTAAGAAAATACTACAGGTTATATTATGTGAAAGCTGGGACTGCGGCTAAGAAAATACTACAGGTTATATTATGTGAAAGCTGGGACTGCGGCTAAGAAAATACTACAGGTTATATTATGTGAAAGCTGGGACTGCGGCTAAGAAAATACTACAGGTTATATTATGTGAAAGCTGGGACTGCGGCTAAGAAAATACTACAGGTTATATTATGTGAAAGCTGAGACTGCGGCTAAGAAAATACTACAGGTTATATTATGTTTAAGCTGAGACTGCCACTAAGGGGCGACCCCAAAACTACTACAGGTTACATGCACGTTATGTTTAGCTCCAGCATCCGAGCGAGGTGACGTGAACGGCTGGCTCTGCAGCCTAGGGTTGCCCCCTAATTAGTACTACAGTGTGTCATATGTGTCTTTATATGTATGTTATATGTACGTCATCCGAATGAATGAAGGCCTCTGTAAGTCCTGTCTGTTTGTTTGTTGTTGTTTTTTTTAAGGAGCATCCACTAGTCTACACCTTAGTGGAGACTATTCTTCCTGAGGTCCAGGTTTGTGCTTAAGTACAGTCTTGAGGTATTGTTACTTTAAAAAGCCCTTACAGCTATCTGTATTTTTACATTTTACATTTTGCATACATCTCAGAGGCAGACAGTGTGCTTCTGCCCCTGCAAAACACCTTGAGAACGTTGGTAACTGTTTACTTTGAAGTGGTAGATAATTGCTGCAGAACCACTTCAGCCCTGCATACAGCTCAGCCATTTGGAAATTGCCGATCTACAAGCTCACAAGCTATTTCATCTCAAGCACTTCGTGCTTGTGGATCTGCTATTTTCAAAAGGAAACTTGTGCATGTTAAATCTAAGAAATTGTGAATGGGGACAGGCTGCCTATTAAACACTTCTCACGTTGGTGTCTCACTCCACTCCGATACCATTTTTTGTTTTTGGTACTTTGACCCAAGTACATGTCAGTGGATAGTGTAATCTGCTCCGTAAGCATTTTGTTTAGAGATTTTGTCCTGCTTAGGAATTTAAACAAGGAAGATAACCGCCTGCACGGGGTTCAGTGGTGGAAGCCAAGGTCACGAAGTACATTTACTCAAGTGTTCTACTTGAGTACATTTTGAGGGTCCCATTTTGTATCTCACTAGAGTAGTTCCAGTTTTCAATACTTTTACTTCTACTTAAGTGTACATTTCAGAAGCCGACATTGTACATTTACTCCAGTATGATTACTGGAAACCGTGGCTGTTTAGGCTAGCTCAATAGTGACTCATTGTGCAAGTAGATCTGTTATTTTTGTTAAAGTTATGAACAGTCTGAAATTAAGTGATTAAACCTGTAAATTAGAAAAATGGAGTCAGTTATTTAAAATAAATAAATAATAATAATAAGAGGAAAAAAAAAAAAAAAAAAAAAAAAAAAAAAGAGAAGCGAGGTCAGAGGTGAAGTGAGAGAATTTACGTTCAAATAAATTAGTTACTTAAGTGTCTGCAGAATATAAAGAAAACAGTAGCTTGCATACGAAATATTCAAATTAATCTGTATTTATAGGTATGGGGCAACTATATTGTGTAATTATATTTTCGCTGTACAAAAAGTCAGTGTTTACTTTCATAGGAGGACCAGCCAGCAGAAGTGATTCTAGACAAACAAGACTAAATATAAAACTACGCCAATTTGACCAGTAATAAGATAGTAGAGTTTTTAGTTTAAAATAAATACATATATATATAATAAGTGTAATAATAATAATAATAATAATAATAATTTTAAGAATGTAAGCAAATGACAGAAAGCCCAAAAGCTTCTAAGTATTGATACCCTACTTAGGCATTGAATGAACACCTCATCATTTCTTTCCGTGCCAGGGCCAGTAGTCTCTCTTGGTGGCGAGACACATTCTGGAGTCCAGATAGTGCAAACATTAGTTGTGATAGACCAAACAAGTGACAGTGCATGCAATGGAAGGCCAGGACACTTCAATGGAGATAATTTAGAATGAGAAATACATATTAGGCGTGGTGCACGATAGTGAGTGTGCCACTTACACTGTTATCAAAAGAGAAATTAACTTATGGTCTCACATACACTGTATCTGCAATTATTTTACACTATCATTACATATATGTATTGTATATATCTTTTTTTTAAAAACTACTATCTCAGACTTTAGAAGTGGGTTTGTTTCACATTCGGGGACTGCAACAATGTTTGGTGGACGGTCATTTTCGTTCTATGAACTGGAAACATGCACTTGAAGTGCATTGAATGAAAACTGAAAGAGACATGTGAAAGACCACGATATAATGCAGTTTGATCGACATGCTGATGCAGAGGGGCACCAACATTGCAAACTGCAGTGTTCACGAGACTCACTTCCGGTGACGAGGTTAGGGGGTAGGCTCCCCAATCCCTTGTCATCAACAGGCGGCAGCGGGGTCGCAAGGCTCCCAGAGCACGTTAAAAACGAAGTATAGTGCTGGGGGAGAGACTGAAGGCCCCCGTGTTCTGTCAAGGATGAATCAACATCCTAGCTGTGTCTCCGTCTAGTCGGTGTGCCGACTGCCGCTCTCTCCTAGGGTTGGCAGCACATGGTGCGTGGATGACAGTCCACACCTAACCGGACGGGAGCGCGTGACTCACCGGTTACAGGCAAGGCGGGTGAAAACGGTTAATATTCTGGTTCCCGTAGCCAAGCGGGGCCAGGACAAGACCGTCGGTTTCCTGCCTGGGGCGCCAACCACGCCTACGGGTAAGGGATCGCTATCGACTGGGTCACCCGCCGGTCGGATCGCAAAAAGCATTAATTCCATGGCGTGCTCCCTGACAGGAGGCGGGTGTGGTCGCTGCGTTCGGCTCAATGTACAGTCAGGCCATCACAAGCTGAAAGCGACCGCCGGAGTGCTACAGTTACTAAGCGAGTGATGCTCCTGTGATCGGTGGGCTTTGAAAAGAAGACGCCGGGAAGCAGGAGACTTGAACTCTCTATCCAGGGTGACCTGGGTGTAGACCTCAAGTGGAAAGGGGTCTAGCCTGGGACTGCGCCCCGGTGGGGAGGTTCGAAAGACTTAAGTGACCTATGGCGACCAGAGAGCAAGCCTTGGGAAAGCTTGCATGACTTTTTACAAACTTTTATCTGTTACAGACACTGGAACTACTATGCCATGGGGAAGGACACACTTTCGAAGCAAGGAGTGGAATATATGAAGCAAGGTTGACTTACTGCTAATCGTTGTTGTTGGGGCCTCGACATGTGTAAACAAATACATTTTCTATCGCTCTAGGTAGGACACAATACATTTTTACAAAAAACAGACACTAGAGAAGTGTGAAACATGATACTTATTAGACATACAGTACACGTTTTGACACATAAGAGTTGCACTAATACATTATAAGTGAACCTTGATTCTGCATAGATTGAAGCTTCAAAAGATAAAATAATAATAGTGCCCCACTAGTAAATTAATATTACATCTTATGTGTAGTGCCATCGTAGACTAACATAATTGAAAATAGTGGACAAAAACTAAATTGACGTGATAAGCTGGTGTAATGTCTAGTGTTAAATAGGTTGCCACAACCAAACTAAAAATATTTCCAAATTAAACTAAATTATGCAGGACTAATCTCACATTAGTTAACGGAACGGAAACATGCTGTGTTCTCCAATCAAGACATTTTTTAATGAGTGCTAGTATTCCAATATAAGTTAATTGATAATAAATTAAGTGAGATATGTTAATGAATAGCGTTCGTCATTTAAAATATTTCCACATGCTTTTCAGAGGCATGCACGTCTCAATCTGAAACTATGAAGGCACATGTAACGACTAATTAAGTTATTAGCAGTGAACATATTTTAATTTTTGAATAAAGACAATACATGTAGAGAAAAATTAAGGGAGGACATTAAGATGATTTTAGTGGCTATTGTCTGGCTATAGCTAAAATAGGGCAGGGTTAAGTGTTCATTATTTTTA
The DNA here is from genome assembly GCF_963280865.1 of Gymnoscopelus braueri. NCBI lineage: Eukaryota > Metazoa > Chordata > Actinopteri > Myctophiformes > Myctophidae > Gymnoscopelus > Gymnoscopelus braueri. Next base: position 27,810,095 of record NC_137613.1, on the reverse strand, counting down.
TGGTACATGAATGGCAGAGTAATAAAATTATTTAAGCGAAGAGAAACATAAATAGTGTGCATTAGGAGAGTATGGATTGTTGGAGCGATAAATTGATCACACTGTGGTGAGGTTAGGGGGTAGGCTCCCCAATCCCTTGCCACTAACAGGCGGCAGCGGGGTCGCAAGGCTCCCAGAGCACGTTAAAGACTCAATATAGTGCTGGGGAGAGACTGAAGGGCCCCCGTGTTCTGTCAAGGATGAATCAACATCCTAGCTGTGGAACCGTCTAGTCGGTGTGCCGACTGCCGCTCTCTCCTAGGGTTGGCAGCACATGGTGCGTGGATGACAGTCCACACCTAACCGGCCGGGAGTGCGTTACTCACCGGTTACAGGCAAGGCGGGTGAAAACGGTTAATATTCTGGTTCCCGTAGCCAAGCGGGGCCAGGACAAGACCGTCGGTTTCCTGCCTGGGGCGCCAACCACGCCTACGGGTAAGGGATCGCTATCGACTGGGTCACCCGCCGGTCGGATCGCAAAAAGCATTAATTCCATGGCGTGCTCCCCGACAGGAGGCGGGTGTGGTCGCTGCGTTCGGCTCAATGTACAGTCAGGCCATCACAAGCTGAAAGCGACCGCCGGAGTGCTACAGTTACTAAGCGAGTGATGCTCCTGTGATCGGTGGGCTTTGAAAAGAAGACGCCGGGAAGCAGGAGACTTGAACTCTCTATCCAGGGTGACCTGGGTGTAGACCTCAAGTGGAAAGGGGTCTAGCCTGGGACTGCGCCCCGGTGGGGAGGTTCGAAAGACTTAAGTGAGGGTGGACAGGGTGAACCATAGCAAGATAAGTTTATAACATAAACAATAGATATCATACCTACTGGGGACATTTAGGCTCTTACAAGATACCAAAATATCATAAAGGCCCTATCTAAATTTTGTTACGTGAATTGAAAGGTAGTTGATTTCTGTTGCAGTTGAGTTAAGTGTGTTCTCTGAAACAGGTCATGGGTTGCAGAAGAGAATTGTACAATTTTGTACAGCCCGAGAATAATGTCAATTGACCTGTGCATAAAGCACAGGAAAGTTGTTTTGTTGTGTCTCCAATTACATGTTACTTTAAGTGCAACCCAATATCAATTTGATTGAATAATTATAGATGAGTCTTTGAACCATTTTACATTTAGTGAAGGTAAAGGAGGGTGGCACCCTGGCCTCTGCACATTCCTATGCTGTGTGCCCTGACCGGTGTCAGGTCAAGGAGGGAAATAAATGATAGCATATGTATAGTATAATAGAATATTGATATTGAGTTACATAGTATAATGTTAAGTGACTAAAGTTACATGTCGAAGTGTTGTAATGTTGCCGTTCATTTTTGTTAAATGAATGTGCTTAGACTTATGGCAGAGTGACCATTACAGAGACATTTCAGTGATTGCATACAGAGAGCAAAGACTCACCATCAAACCCCCACCATATATTTTTTTTTAGATAAAGGAGGGACACTACACATTTAATTTGAGTAGTACCAATATCACTCTCAGCCAGACAGGAACATACCATTGTTTCATGGGGTACATCTATGCTGCCCAAGGCCACTGAACGACCCCAGATTACATATTAATTTTGATTTTGATTTTGATAGTAATGTTGGGGGACATAATCTGATCGTAGCGATCTCCCTGGCAGCTTTAGGCACATTAAAATAGGCTGTCTTGCCCTTCGCAAATGGCAAGTGGTAAGAGAGCAGTGACAGAGTGATCCCAATACACACCACAGAAACATTATATTGCCACCTGGGCCCCCATGCTGAACTTGATGAAGAACACCCCTGCACGATATCTACGCCCCGACTTTCGACCTCAAGGAGGGTACGGATCTGACTGGCGCTTGGGGGTTGGGGCCCCTGTGTATAATACGGGGGGCTCCGGTCTCAGGCCCCAGGAGGGTACGGACCCGGGGGGGCTCGGGAGTGGGACCTCCGTCTCTTAGCTCATTCAGTGCCAAGTACATTTGTTAATGGCGCTGGATGGGTTGGGGGGGGGGGGGCTAGTCTTGGGCTCTGTCGGAACCTCCTCCTCCGGGCTCGGAAAAGTGACCACCTCAACCAGAGGAATTGGAGAAGAAACCAAAAATGCACACAGAGAACAAGATGAGGTTAGGGGGTAGGCTCCCCAATCCTTGTCTTGAACAGGCGGCAGCGGGGTCGCAAGGCTCCCAGAGCACGTTAAAGACTGTGTATAGTGCTGGGGAGAGACTGAAGGGCCCCCGTGTTCTGTCAAGGATGAATCAACATCCTAGCTGTGTCTCCGTCTAGTCGGTGTGCCGACTGCCGCTCTCTCCTAGGGTTGGCAGCACATGGTGCGTGGATGACAGTCCACACCTAACCGGACGGGAGCGCGTGACTCACCGGTTACAGGCAAGGCGGGTGAAAACGGTTAATATTCTGGTTCCCGTAGCCAAGCGGGGCCAGGACAAGACCGTCGGTTTCCTGCCTGGGGCGCCAACCACGCCTACGGGTAAGGGATCGCTATCGACTGGGTCACCCGCCGGTCGGATCGCAAAAAGCATTAATTCCATGGCGTGCTCCCCGACAGGAGGCGGGTGTGGTCGCTGCGTTCGGCTCAATGTACAGTCAGGCCATCACAAGCTGAAAGCGACCGCCGGAGTGCTACAGTTACTAAGCGAGTGATGCTCCTGTGATCGGTGGGCTTTGAAAAGAAGACGCCGGGAAGCAGGAGACTTGAACTCTCTATCCAGGGTGACCTGGGTGTAGACCTCAAGTGGAAAGGGGTCTAGCCTGGGACTGCGCCCCGGTGGGGAGGTTCGAAAGACTTAAGTGAAATGATAAAAAAAAATTTTGTTTTAAATATATATATTACACATATTAGAATAGTTGCTTGTAAAGGAAAACTCAGTGGGAATGCCCCACTGAGGGACCCTAAGTTTAGCAATGCAATATGGAATCAAATGATGTAATTGTCCCCAATAAGAGCTCATGTCCAGATGGTAGGTTTGGGACTGCCCCAGCCTAGTTCAGAGTTTCCCCTTCAAAGAAAAGGGTTTTCCTCGGCTCACATGACTCAAAAAGAGAAAATTGGGACCTGATTTTTTAAACATGAAATATGTTATGCAAGTGGAGAATTTCTATAAAGTACTGTTTAGATTTTAATCTTGTGTTGTTGTGGGTACTAAATTCGTACCCAAGGAGGGCTTGATGGTCCATTGTGGAACCTTGGGCCGTCAACCTTTACTTTATAGAGTGCAGTCAGAAGACAGGCCTTGATAGCCACAGCGTTGATATACTGAATGTAATAGATAAGAACTTCAGAATTCTCCAGGCGCTCAACCGAACGCTTGTTTGCATGCAGACTTAGATGTGGAGCGAATTGCCTTCGTGATATATCAGGTCGTATTGTTTTAATATCATTAATTTGCTGTTCTTTTATTCACATAGTATAGAGGGAATCTCCCTTGTTTGTCAATAAAGATGCCTTGCGCATGTAAAAGGTAATTTCTGTGTATGTCGTCTATAAACTGGACTTTAGGGTTTATTGAACCAAGAGTGACAGGTCTGTCACGGCACATCAGAAGTCAGACGGGGAGGGTGATATTTGTCACTGTCCAGGTCAGCACCTGACAGCAGGGAGTTGGGCAGGTGGAGTAGGACCAAGGCACTACAGTGGAGACAACACACAGAAGTGTGTGGGGAGGAATTCATTGGCTAAATGGACCCTTCGCTAAACCCCACCCCAAAAGCGATTGTCCAATGCCAGCTTAGCAACCGTTGTTAGCCTGGCACAGGTCTGGCAAACTTTCGTCACCTGCCATAGCTGTCAATGTTATTTCGCCCGCACACACACACACACACACACACACACACACAATCATTTGCAACATAATAGCAAGAACAGGAATACCACGATAACGCAATGGTGATTATGAACCAGCAACAGATTCCACTTACCCACAACCGGAGGGTTCTTTTCCCAAGCTGAAATCTGCGCTTAAACTGGAAGGCTATGGCTGTGCCTGTGTTGTTGAACACATACACAGCTTAACGTTGGGAAAGTTACACGACTCACTCGCCCAGGTGGTGTCAATGATACTAATCACCGTAATCGTAACAAAATTCAGAATCCCAGCGCTGCCTGTTTCGAATTCCGCACGTTAAAGTATATTCATTCATTTGTTCGTCTATTTATTAACTGCTACTGTAGTCTTACCCTGCGGTACATGAAAATTCCTGTTACAGTCATGGATCAACTTCAACCTGGTGTTTGCACTTTCTCCATTTACGGTCCGTACATCTATATAAACGCTCAGATTTCAAATATAAATTGCTTATGCTATGGCCACGGATGTTAAAATTATGCTCGGGACTCTCAAAAGTACCCGTATATTCTGTGTTGTTCAATAAAAAGCATTTTAATCCGATCGGTGGTCATTTTCTCATAGAGTTATAATGTATCAGAGTGCAATACACCTACCAACCGATAGGGTCGCTTAGTTGAACGCATATGGAGAAAATGGCCACCGATCAGATTAAAATGCTTTTTATTGAACAATACGGATGATACGGGTACTTTTGAGAACCCGTACATAAATGTAACATCCGTGGCCATGGGATAAGCACTTTATATTTGAAATATGAACGTTTCTGTAGATGTACGGGCCGTAAATGGAGAAAGTGCAAACACCAGGTTGAAGTTCATCCATGACGGTCGAGATAGTCGACCGTCGCGTATCCATGGCTATTACTCCCTCTAACATTTCCCGTGTTTTTAGTTCATTGAAATAATGTCATGCACATTTGTCCAGTGCATAGCCTACTGTAGGCCTTGTTGACTAGATTTAGAAGAGATTTTGAAGCTATTGCTGCTGAAATGATCGATAATTTTTAAGGGGAAAAGCCGTCATTTAACATGCAAGTCAATGGGTGAGAAGCAAAGTTTGCCAGGCGCTGCCAGACCTGGGTGTGACTAACTCCGCACCACCAGTCACAGAGTGGAGTGGGTGGGGCTTAGCGAAGGGTCCATTGGGCAGAAAAGGGGTTCAAAGCAACCCAATAATTGGCTACTCTGAATAAAAAAAAAGGACAAGAAACAAGGTGGGAGAATGTGGTTATTTAGAGTTTTATTGTGATTTTACAGTACAAAGGTTCAGACAGGTACATATAGTAGTGTAGTGGTAGTAGTAGCTCACGTTAGCACACGTTTCATGCAAACGGCCAAACAGCACGGCGTCAAAGTATAAATTAGGCTTAACTGGTATATCGGTGACCACAAATACGTATGTACACACACACACACGCGCGTATACTGTACGCATACACTCACCCACGTCCAGACACAATGACCACTATACCTCTGTCTCTCTCTTTGTCTATCACACACACACACACACACACACACACACACACACACACACACACACACACACACACACACACACACACACACACACACACACACACACACACAATACTATGCAAATATATACCCACACAATTATGCTTTCAAACACTGTCTAAACGGATCTGTCACAATCCATCATGTGGAGTAGTCTGACATTATTGCATTCAGTTGGCCTGATTTGTTTTGCAGAATTCAGATTATGAACAAATCTAAGCGCATTTGAGTGTAGATTGAACGTTTCAACATTAGCAGACGGCAAGCTGCATAAATACTTCTGGAATACACAGCAGACTCTTATTGTATGTTAAGTGTACTCATATTTGCTATACTACAGCAAGGATGCATTAGATCAGCAGAAATAAGGACCTTGAGAGAGCCTTGTCACTGGAGTGGTCAGTAAAACCTTCAGAGTTAATTTATCCATCTGTAACTCTGAGAGCGTGCAAAATGTAACCAAACGGTCCATTTTGTTACATTTGTACACTCTCAGAGTTAAAGGAGCAATAGACAACATTCGGCCACTGAATGTTGCACTTTTGCGACACCTCTTTTGCATAAAGTTAGCTATTTCCCTGTCCGTCTATAAGGCAGCAATCTTGTATTTTGCAACACTGTAACGCAACGTCCACCTTTCAACAATACATTTGGGGTAAAAAGTACCGTACCCACATGCACACAGCTTACAGAGGTAAACAAAACATTTAATTTACACTTTAATTTACAATTTACAATGTCAAAATTATTAACATGATTATTTCATGGGGGGACAATACTTTAATTCCGCACCTTTTCAAAAGCTCTGTGGATATATTATTTTCTTTTTTATTATTTGTTTTCGTAAAAATGTTATCAATATAGCCTTTAAATGAACACTGAGGATTTTACTGTGTGATCACACATGCCCCGTTTACATTAACAGGCTCATGCAGCGCTCTCCACAGATACAGCAGTTTTGTGTTTTTGTTTAGTATTTTTTTCTCTTCCTCTTCTTCTTTTTAGTTTTTTAAACACACCTCACTCTTGGAAAAAACCAAGCATCTCACATTATGTAACACTGCACACGAGTTTGCCGTGGCAACCCGTGAAAACACACAAGTCACTCTTGTATTTACAGTTCAGGCCCGTACGTACGAAGTCCGCGAGGGTGAGGTGACAGTGCAAAGGGTTCGCCCTGACGAGCCGTTCATAAGAATGCGCTGGGGTTGGCCCGGGGGTCCTTCTGATTCCTGTACCGGTATGTGAACCACACTCCCAGGATCTGAAACGATGGGGGCATACAAACACGAAGATGGCAGCAAGGTGAATGCTTTTTACGTAAAACATTGTTCTACAGATGCAATCCGGTGAGAAAGAAGCCTTTTGCACACCTACAAAGCGACATGTGTGCAAGAGAGGACCAAACTAGGGCCAAAAACATAGCAGAAGAAAATCCTGCACACTGTCTTCATGATGCAAAACAAGTCTTTATTGGGAAAATACAACGTTTCGGTCCTGAGACCTTCATCACATATCTCAGGAACGAAACGTTTATACATAAATACATACATACACATTCATACTGTATGTCGGGCAGAAACAAAAACCTTTTTTTTCAGGAAATGAAGACAATCTTATATTTTTAAAACAAAGCAATATTGCCTCATTAAAGTTGGTATTGTGACTTTATATTATCAGATACTTGCATGTGTCATTATATTCACCACTTTACCCAAATCCAGCTCAAGTGGAGTTAGGAGGTTTTGTCCATCATTGATAAGAACTCCAAGCTCCAACATTGCATCACAACGCGTGAATTAATGCACTGATGTTGCATGACACTGCTTATATAGGCCTACAATAATAAGCAGGACTTATATTACAATAACTCCTGCAAAGAGGGGTTCACAGAGTTGCAGTTTCAGTAGAGAAATGCTATATGAACTAATTTCTCTCCTCAGATAACACTACATACTGTAGATTTTAGAAATAGAATTAAGCGTTTTCATAACATTAGCGTCAGTGCTAAGTTTGATAAACAGGTACACTGCATAGTTGCTTTTAACAGACTACGGGGGGAAAACCCCTGCAGCAGCTCTGTGTGCCACGCAGGGGAGAGGGGTGGAGTTGGAGCTGGCTTGGTCGACAGTTTGAGGATCCAATGGAGTTAGGAGGTTTTGTCAGAAGTACTTTTTAATACTTTTCATTGGTTCAATATTTTTTGAACCTACACACAGACGTAAAGGGTGTGCAATAGCGTTGATTTATGAAAAATGTTAGCTGGTTTCTGCCCAATAGCGACGATACATACAATATATATACAGTATATGTATATATATATATATATATACTGTATATAATGAGACATTTTGGAGCATCTATAGAGTACATTCAATTCACACCACTGTTTAGACTGCAATTACTCCTCACTGACATTGAGCAGTTATAAGGTCTCACCTCTGTGAAGCTGAAGAACAGTCCGATCCCGCCCACAATGCGGAGCACCTCCCCAGCGTGGAGCTGGATCGGATCAGCACACGGTGAACATGAATGGTTGGGGAAGCAGGCCTGCAAAGGGACACAGAGAAGTATTGACACATGGAACACATCATGCAGGCCAGTGTTTCTCAAACATTTTCATGTCAAGGACCCCCCAAATGAATGTGTTTGGCTCTGGACGCCAAGCTGAAAATATTTTTTCATACAGGATTAAATTACTTAATGTGATAATATGTGTAATATTAAGGACGTTTTTCTACTATCGATTAGTTACAAATCTTCATAGAGGGCAGACACAAATTTCACCTTCAAATCAAAGCAATAACCAATCAATAATCAATCAATTGATGTTGACAATGGTCAAATACATCTGTTAAATGAAATTGACTGCATGCATATTCATTTGTTGCTTTTCCCTTTTTTCCGTATTATTTAATTCACTGTTTTGTGCTTTAGTTTATTTCATTGTCACTTGAATGAAAAGTGACAATGAAATGAAAGTTTATATCATTGTCACTTTTTATGTAGTGACATCTCCCTGTCTTTTGGTCCGATTTGATTTAGGGGCAATCTTATTATAAGCTGTGTGTTGAATCTCACCTGCACGTATTGTTTCACTTGATATTTTTGTTATTTTCCTACGTGATACACAAAACTAACTAAATAAATAAAGATATAATACTTTTGTTGATACATGTTGCCAAATGTTTTTCGATTGCTAGTCTCTCAGGTCAGACTGTTGGCTTATACAATTTTCACAGTCACTTAAATCGATACCGGAGTAAAAGGGATACCCCGCCTCCCCCGCCTCCCCCGCCCACTTCCGTTTAATCCGTTTAATTTTGCACGACTTTGCAGTCGTGCAAAATTGTCCTAATTTAAATCAAATTAGTCGAAGCCTAATTTTGTAGTTTGCTGCTTAGCAGAAATGAAAATGCAAAAAGATATTCTAAAGATATAACGGAAATGACGACCAGATGACAGCTTCCGTTATCGGCGTTCAGGAGGCGTAGTTACAGACTCTATGCAGCACTCAGAGATGGCCTGAGAGCCTATGCGATTGCTAACGTACAGCATCACAGGTCCCATTGAGGTCAACTTGTTTAAAGCCACAGCAGTTTAGGCTCTTCTCCACATCGCTCTGTGTGGACTTAGAGTTGTTCCAGCCAACCTCCAATAGCTCCTCCTGCAAGACAAAGATACAGAAACTAAATGAAAACTAGCAAATTATTGCTGTCGGGTAGAAACCTTCTATATCCATATTTCAACGTTTTATGTTTCTTCGTAAATCAATGACCTACTTTGTCCTACCACAGTATTACGCAAAAGTAGCAAAAATAGCTGATCGACTACTTTTGCTACTTTTGAAAATGTCATTTAAGTGAAAGTGAAAGTTGGTTTTATGAATATTGAACCAATGAAATATATTAACAAAAGCTTGTTGACTAAATTGGATCCACTGGAACAATTTTCTATTTACTGAAAAGTAACAATTTTGGACATACAAGGTTTCCGCCCTGGACAGCAACAAAATCTTTGTACAGGTCTGTAACAACGAGAGTTACACAGCTTCCAAAAGTGCTCTCTCCCATATGGCCTCTCTAATCAATTCATCTACACCCGCCCCTTGATTACAGACACCACAAAACCACCAGGCAAATGCACTCTGTGTAACAGAAAGCTGATCGTCAATATGCCATTAGCCCAGTCATTAGCGGTAGTGCTAATCGACCAACATAATCCAAGCAATTCAATTTTGACAGCAATCAACTCGTCCAATTCATTACAGGCTAATGTATTATTCATGCTGATGGTCTGTCATCTCACAGTAAAAAGGGTTCCTTTGTGTCGCTAAAGTGGGAGGGGCGCTAAAGCAGTGTTTCCTAAACCTTTTAGCTCGAGACGCAAAAGAGAAATCTGGTGTTTTGCTGGGACCCAAACTTACAAAAAGAAATGATAAATTAACCAGTTAAGCCCTATCTAACAGCGGAAATAGCCGATCCACAAGCTCACATCCCGTGGCAGTGCGACGTGTTGTGAGCCTGTAGATCACCAGGCTCAAACGCCATGTGTTCACTATTTCGTTTTTTTTTTTTTTCTTTTGAAAACAATTCAAACATTTAATGTTAGAATAGATTTTTCTAAAAATGTGAAACACTGTGCTAAAGAACAATGGTAAAATGCAAAAAGACCAAATCTATCCAAGAACAAACGCTCAGGGTTTGGACTAATTTGTGGAAAGAAGAGAAGTACCTCTTCCTGTGAGGAAGTCAAAAACAACACTTCCTGTCCATTATCAAATAAAGCCTTTGTTTCCATCTGTGTTTACAAGGGCGCTCCAGCTATTCTTTCCATTAATCAGTCCATTACTAGATGCTTTTCTTGGATTGGTTTTCTTGTTGGAAGGGGGTCTCCAATAAAGTAAATGTTTCCCTAAGCCTGATACTTTGGTGTCCCATGCAGAAAATAGCAGATCAATGCGTCACATAATGAGCTTGTTGTAGAACTGCAATTTTCAGTGTGGGACAACGTTGTGCGATGGAATATAAATTATGCATTAGGGAAGTTGGGGACTTGTGCCCTATACGGTAATAAGCCATTTAGACCTGGAAAGCCTATACGTCGTTATACCTTTCAATCCGGGAAAGCATCTGTGTCATTTTAGATGTTGCTATGTTATATCAACATGATTGTTTTAAAAGAAAATTCATAAGAAATTGAAATTTTTCAGAAAACTTAGGTTAGGATTTAGAATGCGTTTTTAAAATCGGCCTCAGGTCTAAATGGAATAATAATAATAATAATAATAATAATAATAATAATAATAATAATAATAATAATAATAATAATAAGTGTAATAATAAGTGTAATAATAATAATAATAATAATAATACCTGCTGTTCTTTGTTGATTGCCAAACAGGCGAGGGAGAGGGAGAACTGCACAAAGAATATCATGAACAGAATGATCATGTACTGAGCTTCATGGTCAAGGAACAACAGCAATTCAAACACAGACGGACATAACATCATTAAACACTGACTCACTCAAAAAGAGTTAAGGTCCTTACACACCGGGGCGATTTTTTCGTGCGAATAATACGCTTTTTTTAAAAACCTTATAAAGTCAATGCAAGCGTACATGGCGCGAAAAAGCGGAAAAGCGAAGCGAAAAAGCGTCTTTTAATTATTCGGAACGAGTCCGAATTTTGCGTATATTCGCACATTCGCCGGTGTGTAAGGACCTTAAGACTTGACTTACGAGCATGAATGCATATTGGTCCTACGGTTGGAAACTGCTGCAGACAGCAGACTACAAAGTGAAATATGATGCTGGTCTTGCCTATCTCATTCCACATGCATGCATGAATGGAAAATCAACATGGAGTTTCCACCTCTGAAAACAAAGGAATAAAACAAGTGCCCCCCCCCCGTATTCTCTGTCACACAACTCGTGTTACAACACATTTTTGTAACGCTCATCAGGTATGTACAGTAAGCCTGAATTCTGCTGACTTCATGAAGACTCTATGACAACAAATGTTATGAGGTAATTGCAACTATAACACCTGGGATTTTAATCCAGCATACCTTCCCACCGCGTTTGGGGAGGGAAGCCGGGTGGGGGAGGATGGTGTTTGTCACTGCAGTAGTCCTACGGGCTGGGACGGAACATGTCAGCTGAATGGGAGGAGTAGGACGGAGGCTCTACCTCTTCCCGATGGGGGCTCCTCACTGTCAGGTGAGGTGAGGCAGTAGGATACACCAGCAGTGACAACAGTGACACAGAAATGTGTGTGAGGGGGAATTAATTGGCATAACGACGAAATTGGGGAGAAAAAGCTAAAAAGAAAAGAGGTCCTATTTAAAGGAAGAAAAAAAAAGGTTAAATATCATCAGGTTTACCTGCCTACTTTAGAGAGTTAAGCCTAGTTTTATACGGTGGAAGACAAGCTGCTCATGGCTCATACTGTAGCTCCAGGCAGTTATACTCAATACAATGGCTCACTGACAGGCGTCCTGTATCCATGGCGATGGTGAATGTCAGGAGGTATGACGCTCACAGCCTGAGAGACGTTCCAAATGACGCCAATGAGCCAAAACTCTGGCTCACAGGGGTTGACGTACATAGTATAAATTGAAGGCTTTATTTAACCTTTTATAAGATGTTATAGACCAGCGATTCCCAACCTGTGGGCCGGGGTCCCATTGCTGGGCTATAAGGATAATTGCAAATGGCCTCCAAATAATGTAATGATATTAAAGAAGATTTTAATAATATTTTTTTTTCTTTAAAACCTTGAAAGATTAGTTTTCATTGTGATACCGATAAAAAGGAACTATCTATGTTCGTTCCACTGATCCAAGCTGGAACACAACCGATTGAATTAAAATGAATCTAAATAAATCAAAATAAACATGCTCTGAACAAAACAACCCATCTATCTTGATGTCTGATGTCTTGAGAGATTATAACATAAGCAAGCATTGCACAAAAGCAGCTGTGAGTTCTATACTTCCATTACCACCACCTCAGGTTATCTTGAGCCTATAAATTAAGCCTATAAATCCTTTGTGTTTATTTAACTGCCAAGAGCACGGGTCTATTTGGTCCCATTTGTCATCACCATGTCGGCTTGTGATGGACATTTCCACCAACATTTTACTTTTGCCACAGACTTACAAAATTAGCAGTCAATAATACTAGAAATACACAGACCTAGGCCTAAATGCATACTAGCGGACTCCTAATGTGCTTTACTGTCTATGCCAATGTGCTACACATTTTAAAATGATGGTATTTCTGCATGAATTAAATCAGTGTCCCACCTACGTATTCTGAAGAAAACCTGGATACTGGAAAGTCAGCCACTGTATACTGGCTGTATACAGGCATCAATACATCTAATCCGTGTTCGAAATTGTAATAACTGGGTCTTATCAGTAGCCTACAGTCACTGATTTAATCACACACAAAATATATTTTCTTGTTGAATCAAAACAATTGCCACGGACATTGGACGGGTCTTTCCACAGACACATAGTCTATATATGTACTGACATGTTGATGACCCATGCGTGGGTTTTAAATTAACACAAGATTTGACTGTGCAGTTGGCCAGATATCTACAGTGCAAGGGCTTTCACATGTCTCCCAGCAACCACAAGACGTGTTGGATTTGTTCATAGCAGACTTTCTGTACTTAAAGGATACAAAGAACAGGAGGACCTGGTGATGTTTCATGGCTCCAATGAGCCCAGCCAGCGCTATGAAGAACAGGAAGACCCCCACTGCGACCACACCCCCCACCACCTGGAAACTAGACACCAAGCCGAACCATTTCCCCCATGCAGCGATGCCAATCATCAACAGGCTCACCATCTGTAAGAGAGAGAGAGAGAAAGAGAAAGAGAAAGAGAGAGAGAGAGAGAGAGAGAGAGAGAGAGAGAGAGAGAGAGAGAGAGAGAGAGAGAGGGGGGGGTTCGGGTAAGGACAGTTATTCTGAGTAACAGACAATCTGAGCACAGGTGTGCTTTGTCATCTGGTGTGTGCACTGTGTAACATGATGGCCATAACAGTTTGTAATCATATTTTCAAATGAAAACCATGGTTTGAAACATCAATGACAACTAGCCCATTTTGTCTTTCCTTACAAATGCAAATGTAACGACTGCATCATATTTTCTAAATTAAAATAACAATTAGCTAAACTAGCTGTTGGGTGTCTTTGCTGACAATTCAAAATGCAAGTATGTCGAATGTGTGTCATAATACATACAGTTGTAAAAACACTAGTATTTTCCTTACTACCAGTATCTCTGCCCCAAGGACAGGAGGGCACAGGCTGTGACACAGGTAAATAAAATGGGTACAAGGAGCAGTGTTCTGTCCTCACCTCATCGTTATCTCAAAGTAAAGCTGTCTCAGTGAAACACAGCTCAGCTCTGTGTGGACGTTGGTCACCGCGTTGAGATAGGAGGCCCAGTCAGTCATAAAACACACTGTGACTCAAGAGAACTCAAGCTAGAATATTAGACCCCGGAGGACTGAAATATGGTGCCTTCAGCCGTTTTCACGCATTAGCACTTGAACCCTACAGCAGTGGTTTTCAAACTTTTTAATTGTCAAGGACACCCATATCTAAATGTATGTGACGCGGACCCCCCCCCCCCCCCCACCCCCATCCAACCCAACCCATTCAAGGACCCCTGGACTGGTCCCCACTTTGAGAACCACTGCCTTATAGCATCCCCATTCTGGGAGGAAAACGATTGGCGAAAATAGCTGATCTAAGCTCACAATTGCGTTGCAACGCGATGTGTTGTGAGCTTGTAGATTGACTATTTTCAGGAAAAATATTTAGTGTAGAGCGATAAAAAAGGAATGGGCCCAGCATAGAGCCCTGGGGGACCCCGGTCAACGGAAGTGGTTAGTGACCCATTCAAAAATGGGGCAGTATAGCAGATCTGAACATGATATAATCTATTCTAGATTAGTGATTCTCAACCTTTTTCATTTCAAGAACCCCCATGTTTGATGTGCTTTAGGCCATAGACCCCCATTTGATATACACGTCTTATCTCTGGGACCCCAATCTAATCTATTTGTGCACTCTCAGACCCCATAAGGGTTATTATTATTATTATTATAATGATTATTATTTGGTTCCCAACTATCAAACAAGCTGGGGGGACCCCTGGAACCCCCTCAAGGACCCCTGGGGGTACCCGGACCCCATGTTGAGAAACATTGCTCAGATGACAGCCCTGAAGTAGGTCACCAAATGGCATGCGCCCTAATGTCAGCAAATCTGCATCTTCTTATCTTTCATATTAGCCTATTATTACAGTTGTATAAGCCTTGTTATTTTAAGGTGATAGGAGGAACAATGTCCAATAAGCTACACACTCTGTTTGATTTTCTTCAGAAACCACCATGATAATAATAATAATGTGATCATAAATCATATGCAAAGCTGACACAAACAGGATGGTGTTCTGCGTTCCAAAGGAAGGAAATGGAAATGCAAATGTTTGAAAGCCAGAGAAGCAGCTCATTTCAACGAACGTTTAACCACAGAGGAAATAAACGGGGTTGCATTTGTATTCGTAACCTACATTTTATTTATAGCAGGAGGACATGCGATCGCATCCCTTCTGACACGGAATAATTCTGAATAATTGATAAATGCCTGACCTGCATTGCGCCGTATTTAAAACAACATACTATTTCCTATAACATAAGACACTCTCTACCGCGGTCGTATTAATAAACAGTCCACCCATGTGCCCTATAATAGAGCCATAAGGCACCATATGGTATTTAGTTAGCTCTGGTTCATAGCGTTAGAAGGAGTTCTCCTTAACGCTATGTTACTTTCGAGCCGTTGCCCGATCACCCCCTGCTGCGCAGCCTCTCGTCTATGGTAAAAAATAAAAAACACTTTCGCAACTCACCAAAACAAAGACAAGTTTAAGATGTTGAAAGCCTACTTTCCTTAGTGGGAATACTCTAAACCCCCCACCTCACGTCTAAAATACACTTTTTGACCAAAATGTAAAATAATCCACCTGATGGGGGGAAAACAATCGTTACTCCACTGCGCCCCCTACAGATCTTGTCAATAGAAAAATTCCATTGACCAAATCTGTAGGGGGCGCAGTGGAATAACATTTTCCCCCCAATCCGGTGGAATATTTTCTTTTCTGTCCAAAAGGTGTATTTTAGACGTTAGGTGGGGGGTTCCGAGTGTTCCCACTAAGGAGAGTAGGCTTTCAACATCTTAAAACCGTCTTTGTCTTGGTGAGTAGCGAAAGTGTAATTTTTAATAGAGACGAGAGGCTGCGCTACCGGGCATGCCGGGCAACGGCTGAAAAGTAACAAAGCGTTAAGATGAACTCCTTCTAACGCTATGAACCAGAGCTAGTATTAGTATATGAATAGGCTACTCACAACATAGAGGATGTTGAGCGCACACAGGCAGTGCTTGGAGCAGGTGAAACCGGCGCAGCCCATCTTGTCAAAATTCAGACAAATCCAGACGATTAATGAATGCCGCAAGGAGATTTAGCTATACTTATTTCTTATGGAAGCGGATCGATCATAAAATAACAAAATATATTCTATTCCTGGAGCAATAATGACGGGTTTTCTATAGGAATGGAAATGGAGAGTCGCCCAATAGCAGGTTGGAGTGGGACGGGCGACGTACTGTGCATGTGACTCGGATGAGGGACGAAGTCTAGACCGCTGATTGGCTAATGAAGCCTAATTGTTATATACTCCTACTGCTGCTAAGTAGCCTACAGAGGTTCTCAAATTGATAATGTATTTGTCTGCGGACGTCCTCATCTGAAAATATTTTGTGCCAGGGCCCCCAATACAAGATTTGTGTTGTTAAAATGTTTTTTTTTTTTTTTTCAAAATATCCCATTTTCTTTCCAAGATTGAAAATAGCAGATCTACAAGCTCTTATCAGCTATTTATATAATAGCTTTAAAGTGGTTAATCAGATTTTCATGCTATATTAACACATTTTGCTGGGGACCCCCCTGGAACACTCTCATGGACCCCTGGTCTACTTTGAGAAAACCCCTGCCTTAGTACAATGGTGTCACTTGTCAAATTAAGCTTAATTAAAAAGAACAGTTTGGTAGGCCTAACAATGTCATTGTATTTATTTGCTTAACTTTTGGCTATAATAGTAGGCTACTAAAAACACCTCAAAACAAGATTTTTGTGACCTTAGGTTAATACAACTTAATATTTAAACAAGTTACTCTCTCCTAAAATGAACACATGAACTTGAAACATTAATTGCCCTCATTACCCCATTGAAATATCCTAGGATAGCCTGACGCAGAGAAAGAACACAAAAAAACAGTAGACTGTTAACTTGGAATTATGATGCCCCAGTATATTAATAATAGTGGTTGTTCATAACTGAACTGAGTGATTTGAGGTTTGGACTCCTGGTTTAATAAGCTGGAGATGTTAGGTGATGGTCAAATGGGTTGCATGTGATTCCTTTCTCATGTTACTCATTTATGATTCAACACCCTGTTTAGGTTTAAGAGAACACAATCCTTTCTGCTGGGCCACTCTCGGACATTGGCCAGACCATAGCACCGTAGACGAGAAAACAACACAGTTCTTTCAGACAAAGGCTATTTTTCTACTTAGTATGAAAATCGCACATGAATTCAGCATTAAAGAGATTATATACTGCATAGGCTTCACACATAACCTCTCAGTAATAAAGAGATTAGTTATACTGTACAGTATATCCAAATGTATTCACACATGACCTAAGCATTAAAGAGATTAGTTATATATCCTAATGTCTTCATATACATAACCTATCAGCATTAGAGATTAGTTATATATCCTACTGAGGGGCCGGTTCCAAACCGGCCCATCAGGTCTTCAAGTGCTGACCTGCTCGAGGTGCCTACAATGACATAAAAAATACGGTGAAGCAGCATTCTGCTTTTACGGACCGACAGTGTGGAATAAACTCCCATTACACCTAAGACAGGCAGCCTCTGTCGATAGCTTTAAAGCACAGCTCAAGACCTATTTTTTCACTCTTGCTTTTAGCTGATTCTTTGGTTGATTTTTAAGTCCTCACTGTATTGCCTATTTTAATGTTGTTTTATGCTTTTGCTTTTATTTTATTTTAATTGTTTTTTGCTTTATTGTTCGGCTATTTTTGGCTAATGTACCCCCAAAATGTGGATGCTGGGGTTCAAGTGGTTAAAGAGATTAGGTACAGTATATATCCTAATGTCTTCACACATAATCTCAGCATTAAATGAGATATTAGTTATTAGCAGAAACTTAAACAAAGTGGCCCTTTAGCCTTGGTTAAAGAAACGCTGGTAGGTAAACAATTCAAGTACTTCTGAGGAACAACAGCGCTGCTAAATGTTAAGTTTCCCAACTGTGAAAACAATATGAGGCCTTGTTTTATCCTTGAACACAGGTAGAGGTCAGCCATTGTTCCCTCCCTTAAAGGAAAGGCTGAAGTATAGGCCTAAACTGGTGCATTTGACATTTTACCAGCTCAGTCAGCATTCATTTTTTAAATTATTATTCTCTTCTCATATACTGACCACGCTCCCAAGCGGGGGGTCTGGGGGTTAGCAGTATAATCTGCAGTATAATTGCATTCAATTATAATGTATCACTTAGATACATGGAGTGTATGTGTACACTGTATGTGGGACTGGAGTTTATCCAGACATAATATACATAAAGCAACAGTAAAAGAGTAGTAACATTCCCATTCTCTGAGTTTTTTTGGGTGTGTGCGCCAGAGAGAGCACTCACACCTTCCAACAAAAAAAAAAACACCACTGCAGATTACGAGGTTGACTCTTGCTATACCTGAACAATGTTGATATAGGGACCGCTTGAGCCAGTCAAGATGGCTCGTGTATACAGTATAATATATATACACTGTATATTGTTGCTGTCGGGCAGAAACCTCGTATAGGCCTAAACTGGTGCATTATGACCAGCTCATTCGGCATTTATTTTTGGGCGGTGTAGCCGCCCCTATAAGTGGGGTTGGGACACCTCATTAGCTGTACTGTGATTGGCTCATTAGTACACCCCTAGCTGTACTGTGATTGGCTGACTATTGGCTGACTCTATTCAGCACTGTGATTGGCTAGCGAGACACATGATGACATTAATAACCTATAAATAGGATTATGCACTTCCAAAAATCCATTTTTTTTGGAAGTGAGCTTCCATCACTATGATGACCACTGTGATGACCACACCGCCCCTATAAGTGAGGTTTGGATATTTGTACAACAAATCCTGCGCTGTGATTGGCCAAAAATGTACCCCGCCTAACCCTGCACCGTGATTGGCCAATCACAGTCTATTCAGGACTGTGATTGGCCAGTGTCACATGACACATAGCCCTATATAAGAAACCATAACTTTAAAAAAAAACATAAATTCGTGTCCCCCCCAGAAACATTTTAACAGAGTACATATAATTTCCAGTATTCGGTGGATTTTGGGAGCACTCACACCTTCCAACAAAAAAGAAACTTATCAAATACTGCCATGCTGATTTGCATATCAAAAACCCAAGGAACTACGCAAATGAACATGAATGGCAGTGGCTGCATATCAGTGGGGTACGTGAGGGGAGGTCTTATATAGTTATGGGCCTTTGACACATGGGCTGCCACGCAAAAAGGGTGAAATGGGGGGGGGGGGGGGGGAAGAACAAGGAGTGTCAGGAGAAATGGTCAAATAAAAGGAGTCTCTTTCTCCTGGCGAAAACGGGGTTGGCAGGTTATGATTAGTGTACTACTTAAAGGGGGATATGATTTGGAGCAATAGGATCGATTAGTGATGCCATTTCAGTGTAAAGAACAAAGACCTGTTGTGACTGTGCTGACAGTCAGTATGACCACATACTGTACATAAATATGCTGCTGTGCTGCATAGTGTACAAATGCACTCTCAGATTATGGGGGCCCTTGAAGTTAAAATGCTTGAGGAGGACTGAATAGACTTCTGTTGTCATTGCCAGAGCAAATTCACAACCCAAGAATGACACAAAACCCAAGAATGAGAAGAAACATTACATTCAGTTTTTTGGCAGGTTTTTGTATGCCACATAGAAATTAGTATGTGAATACATATAAAAACATTTTATTATTCATAAAAAGGTAAAAGCATTGCCACATCACATACAAGTTTTGCGTCATAAAACGATTTGTGACAAACCACTGCAGATTACGAGATTGACTCTTGCTATACCTGAACAATGTTGATAAAGGGACTGCTTGCAAAGGCAGTGAAGATGGCTTGTGTATATAATATATATACTGTATATTGTTGCTGTCCGGCAGAAACCTTGTGTCTCTGTATTTCAATTTTGTATGTTTTTTTTGTAAATTAATGCCCTAC
The DNA here is from genome assembly GCF_963280865.1 of Gymnoscopelus braueri. Lineage (NCBI taxonomy): Eukaryota > Metazoa > Chordata > Actinopteri > Myctophiformes > Myctophidae > Gymnoscopelus > Gymnoscopelus braueri. Next base: position 27,790,280 of record NC_137613.1, on the reverse strand, counting down.
TTTGTCACTACAGTGTCACACAAAAGTGGGAAAAGTGTGTCTGTGGGTTTTTATAAATATTGAACCAATGACAAGTATTAACAAGAGCTTGTGACTAATTAAATTGTATCTACATTGTATCCAATTGGAACACGTTATTTTGTTCCATTTCCTGAAAAGTAACGGTTTTGGCCATACAAGCTTTCTGCCCGACAGCATCAATATAACGTGTGTGTGTGCTTGGTGTAACCTCTAGGAGTGAGGGCTGTGGACATGACCATCGTGGCCTCCTCAACATTCACAGAGAAAGTGCATATCCTATAAAACAAAAAATGAATGAACTGATTTAAAGGGGTGTACGCGCTATTTAAAAAAAGAAAAAATCTCTATATTCTGATAGTAATCATTGCTATAGAGTGTTTGTTCATTAACAGGGTCTCACATTTTCAGGTCAGGACACCTATTTTATCCAATCAGGAGAGTAAACTTAAATAGGATACAGGATAAACAATTGGAAGTGGAAGTAAAAAATAATCTGATTAATAATCTTTCGGGAGTTCCCTCTCCTAAAATATAAAATTGATATCCCAACCTGAAATTTTATTTTCTGTTAACTAAAGAGCTGGAGAGACCCCCCCCCCCCCCCCCCCCGTTACTTAACTCTCGAAAGTGATTGTATTGCATTAGAATACAGAGCTTTAACCCCTTATCAAAGTTCACTTACACCCCCTTAAATAAGAACGCTAACACATTAGGCTTAATGAATTCTCCCTAGACAAATGCTATGCAACATGGAAACTAACAGGGAGTTGCTGTCAGGCAGAAACCTTGTGTCTCCATATTTACGTATTTATTTTTAAGAGAAAGTTAAAAGTGCTGTGGGTTTTATGAATACTGAACCAATGAAAAGTATTAACAAGAGCTTGTTACTAAAATAACTACATTGGAACACAGGTTCTTTTTTTTCTGAAAAGTGACGGTTTTGGACTTCAAGGTTTCCACCCGACAGTGACCAGGTGCAAAGACATACAGGCCACACTCAGGAGGCTTCAGAACCTCACAATATCAAAAAGGTCTCTTCCCTAGTCTTCCTCTCCCTCAGACTCGGACTCTGAAAACGAAAATAAAAAAGGAAGCCAGCTGTCAGAGCTTGTCATGCGGACATGGACAAAAACATGGGAACAAAAGATAACTAAATGGAATAGACAAGTGAGTCTCATTCTATGCATTAGTGATGGGAACTACCATAAATTCATTTCAGTGACTCGAGTCAGTTCATTCAGTTCAGTAACAAAGATTAGTTCCAATGATTCGTTCATCGTTCATTACATAGGGTTCTGCCCTCTTCACGTAGTTCAGTACAATGATTAACAAATTGAACGACTGGAGGAATAATAACTTTAGAGGAAGTGACCGAGTTAATTCCCGTTCACCAAAATCAAGACCGAATTACTCGCGAACGACTTAACACTACTATGTATACCACACATGGGCAACATAGGGCCCGGGGGCCGGACCCGGCCCTTTGACCATCTCAATCCGACCCGCCAAGTCCTCAAAGAAAAACCAAATGACCCCCCCCCCCCCCCCCAATTCTAGATGTTACTGGTTTTGAGACAAATGTATTTAACTCGACTCCAAGTAATTAACATTCATAACATAATAATGCAATGTGTTTTATCAGTGACCTATGGAGTGGTGCATATCAGATAAGCTAAGATTCTGTATAAATTTATAGGCTCATTATTTCCACGTCAATGCCGTATCAAAGTTGATACGGCATTGACGTGGAAATAATCTTTTTTATTGTAATGTCAGAGTACACTAGAGTGATGAGAAGCAAGGACCTTATTGTAAAGCAGTCTGGCATGTCTACCAAATTCATGCAGTTTTAACATTCATACATTTTGTTGTTTGTTTTGTTTCAAGTTACAATTCAGTTGTACTATGTGTGGTCCTGCCTTCACTCACTTTATCGAAGTCAGTATGGCCCGCTGGAAATAAATGCTGCCCACCCCTGATGTATACTGTATAATATGCATGCCTCCTTTTTGCACTTTTGAACACTGCTGCCATTGGATGGATATTGTATCTGCACATTATACCTGCAAAGTTTTGAAACTACTGCTAAAAGATAAGCTCTTGTCCTTGTCTAGGACGAGACATTAACCCCAACTCTATTTATATTAAATCCAGTATTTTATAATAATTGTATATTTTCTATTATTATTCTTACTTATTTGTTCCCTCATTGTATTATTATGTTTTTTTGCATAACAATAAGTCCAATTTTGCTGCTTGTAAGTTAGTGACAAATAAAACCTTCTTGATTCCTGATCTTTGGCATGGGTTGGTGATGCCCTCTACTGGTTACTAGGAGGATTACAGCTGCTCATCTGTGCCTGCTTGTTGTCTCCCCCAGGGGCCTATACTTGGTTCCCCATAGTAATGTAGCTTGCAGATCTGACATTTTCGCAGAATGTTTGCCTGTTTTGGCCGAGCCTACTTTTATAAATATTGAACCAATGAAGAGTATATTAACTAGACCTAATAACTACATATTTTGGATCATTATATTATAATAAGGTGACATCACAGCTCTGTTACCTTCTTCAGCATTCTGCAGCCACTCCACAAACTTCTTCATCTGTTCCAGAAAGACACTCTTCCCTTTGGTGGCAACCGTGAGGTGGCCATCTTTATACCACCTCAGTATGGACTCCTCACTTAGCACGTCAGCTGGAAGAGACAGACGGCACAGGTACTAAGAGTAAAACCTTTTTTGTTTGGCTTCCTCGAGACAATGTAGCAGCATAGGAAATGATAGTAATAAGTGAAGAAAAAGAAAGAGAAAAAATGAGCAAAACAAATTGTCAGTAGTTTTAACTAATAGGATAATAAAAAAAATAGATAATCGTATGTACAATGTATGTATAAGATTGGCATATTATAAACTCCTCAAACTTAACTTCGGTCGATTATTTCTCCCCTTCAATACCGCCAATTGGTATGGTATTTGAGATTATTGTTATCGTTGATTAGTCACCTTTACAACGAGGTATAACTTGTAAGGATCGTGCAATCGTGGAATGAGTAACCCAGCTAAACGTGTGGGCAGTGCTCCCCCAAGAAAATGTCAAAATCCCTCAATATGCTCCTGTTGGTATTTTCTCTCGTTCTGAGCGACCTGCCAGCACACACCAGCTGGCAGGTGTGTGACTGGCACCTGAGCATGAGTCCTGCAACTTTGTTGAGTTTGTGTATGATCCAAGGAGCAGCACTTCCCGCATGGAAATATGCCATGTTTGTCCCTTCAGGATAAGGCCTTTTGACAGAAATCTGTCTGTGGTATTGTTGTGCAAATATTGCCTGTAAATCTCTGGAAGAAAGCCTATGGTTCCTCAGTGAAGCAAGGGTGAAGAACCGGTCTTCTTGAGGTGTTGTCCCCCTGGGACGGCCACTTTGTGGTCTGTCTTTGACTTCAACAGTCTCACGGAACTTGGTCCTAAGTTTGGAAATGGTACGAGGGCTGACACTAAATAATGCTGCCACTCTGCATAACGGAACACCAGCTTCCTTTTGCCCTATTGCACGGGCTTTATCCTGAAGGGACAAATGTGGCATCTTTCCATGGGGGCAGTGCTGCTGCTTGGAGCAACAAAGTTGCAGGACCCATGCTCAGGTGTGTGCTGGCAGGTCGCTCAAAACTAGAGCTATTACTAGCAAAAGCATATTGGGGGATTTTGGCATATTTTCGGAGGGCGCTACCCACACGTTTAACTGTGTTGCTCATTCCACAATCCTTACAAGTTATACTTCCATTGTAAAGGTGACTAATCAACGATAACGATACATTACAATACCAATTGGTATTAATGAGGTGGAGAAATAATAGACCAAAGTTAAAGTTTCCAAACTTTTTTGGAGTTTATATACACCTTCAATATCAGTAGCTGCCACAGTACCTTACATAAACAACTTCACAGTACCTAATACTGCGCATATATATATATATATATATATATATATAACAGCTTAGGTATGCATCAGATCAAAATGTATGACTCAAATCTCTGCCCAGGGGCATTGGAGACCAAATAAAACAGGACAGGGTCTAATAACGGACGTGGCTCCTGTGACTTCATGGCAATTTCTATGACGTCAATCATTTATGACTTATCTATTAAGTATGGTTCCATGTTTGGACAAGGTTTCAGCCCCATCTGACCACCATTTACTTCCATTATAAAGATTAATCGGTCCAGTGGTTTGCGAGATTTTCTCTGGATGGACTGGACCCTCTAATTGGCCGCTAGCCTCACCATAAGATATATTTAATTAATAGGTAAAACACTAGTTGAAACTAAACCAAAGCTGTGAATACCGATTTATTATATGCACTTCTGCGCGTATACGCATGCTGTATGCCTGTGTGCAAATGCTATTTAATTGTTTCATAATGTCACAAAGTTGCCTTGGCTAGAAACCCTTAATGCAATGCAACAGTCTCATGTTTTATAACTTGACACATTGTTTTTTTTTGTATTGAATCTTTTAACTAAACATATATATCAAAAATAAATGAAAATATGCACAATGTATTATGTGGGTTTGTAAATGCGGGATATGCAGACCTTTGTAGAAGAGCATCACTATCTTGGAGAAGGACTTCATGAATTGGATGTTGTCATAGCAATACTCCTGGATCTTCAGCAGCAGCACCATTTCAGATTGGCCCTGTGTGGTGAACTCTGCCAATAGTGGAGCATTGTGCTGCAAGGTAAGTAAGTACATTTTATTTATAAAGCACCTTTCAAAACAATATTACAAGGTGCTGTACAAGGGACCACAATAGAGTAATAACACAACCAGAATGAAAGAAAAACATTGACCTGTACAAGCGAGTCAGCTAAAAACTTCATGAGACAAAATGCTTACAAAAACAAATGTGTTTTTAACATGCTCTTAAAACAGTCAACAGACTCAGCATTTTTTACAGTCACAGGTAGGCCGTTCCACAGTGTAGGAGCAAGCACTGCAAAGGCCTGGTCACTATTTGTTTTGAGTCTAGTTGCGGTTAAGTCCAGACGGCCTTTGTCAGAGGACCCGAGAGATCTCACATTGTTCTTAGGTCGCAGTAAGTCAGTGATATAAAGCGGTTGGTGTTAGTGAGAATTCTGGCCACCGCATTCTGCACACACACACACACACACTCTTTGTATTACAATCCTTGTGAGGACATACAAATTTTAGGATGGCAATGTGATTTAGATTATTTTTTTACATTAAACCCTAAAGCCTGAGTTATAAAAATGCGCTGCTGCACAACACGTTGTGGGCTTGTAGATCGGCTAGCTTTGTACCTGATACATGCTCAATTAAGTATAAATTTGTCATAATAAGTAACAAGTGTTAATTTATCCATGTATAAGTCTGAGAGTGTTCAGATGTACATTTGTACACTCGTCGAGTGTTAAAATTAACTTTTAACTAAAAGTAAAACAAAAAAAGGATAAAACAGGTGTGAAAATAATTCAAGAATTACTTCCCTGGCCTACTGGCAGTGTGCACAAAAAAGTGGCACTTATCGTGATCGGTCCAGTGGTGTGCGAGATTAGCCACAGGACACAGACACACACAGATCCCCCTCTAGACGGCTCTCTCGAGTGCCACGCCGTAAAAAACCCTCACTGAGCTTGTAGATCGGCTATTTGGGAGTACGACCTACTTTGAGGTGTTTGAGCGCCTGCTCGGTGACCAGCTCGTCCTTTTTGTTCCACTCCACAGCGTTCATCAAGCAGGTCCACAGCAAGCCGATCACAGCCTGCTCCTGCAGCGAGCTTCTCTTCATCTCCTCCTTCACATACACAACCATCTGCGCAAGAAGAACTTATTTCTGTGAGCTTGCAGATCAGCTAATTTCACCATTCGTCGTATACAGGGCTTGTTACAGTAAGTGGTTAACATCTAAATGCCTGAGAAGATCATCCACTTCAGTGCCCACCCAGGTTCAGGACAAACATCAACAGTTCAACATACCAAAGAAAAACAAGGTAAGCTCTGCTGTGTTCGACTGCACTCTCAACAGCATTTCAACCGCTGATTGAAACATTGTAGATAGCGCATTAAAACACAGCGGAGAATATCTAACCAGCGTGCAGAGGTAATTTTTTCCCAGGGTCTCTCAGTACCTCCTTTATGGGACACTCCTGTGACAGACGCTCCTGCAGCTCCTTCTGCAGCTCCTTGCGGGTTCCCAGGGTCTGCTGCACGCGCAGGAAGTCCGACAGCTCCTTCAGCCCCGCCTCCGTGAAGTACTTGGTGAAGTGCTCCACGTTCTGCTTGTTGGCAGGAAACAGCTCCTGAAATCATTTAGTAGAATGTCGTCGCTGTCGGGCGGAAACCTTGTATGTCTAAAACCACTACTTTCCAGGAAATGGAACAAAAAAAAAACCTGTGTTCAAATGGATCCAATGTAGTAATTATTAAGTCACAAGCTCCAATTAATACTTTTTATTGATTAAATATTCATAAAACCGACAAACGCTTATGCAATAGAATTTTTTTGGGGATCTCCTTGATTGTGAAAATGGCTAACAACAAAAAGCTAACAAAGTGTCACAATGTGACGCTTTGTGAGCTTGTAGATGTGCCATTTTTGCTACTTTTGTGTGATACTGTAGTATAACGAAGTAGTTTCAATAATAAATTTTTTTTTAAAGTTGAAAGATGGAGACAAGGTTTCTGCCCGACAGCAATGACATAAAAAAAAAAAACTGTCAAACTAAAAAGGAATCCAGGCAAAGTCCACTACTGCTGCACAAGGAAATCTAAAATAATAAATACACTATAGGAGCTAAGACATAAAGAATAATAAAAACACAATAAAGAAACAAAAAACAACATAAATCACTATAAAATACAAAACACACAAACATCACAGCCAGTGAATCTTGGCAGAGACCACAAAACTCTCAAGTGGGACTAAAAGTGAGACTTAAGGCGAGATTTCAATGTTTCAACGGAAGGGGCCAGTTTGATATGGGACGCCAACATAAAGTGCATTACAGTAGTCCAAAGTCACAAGTGTAGAAATAAAAGCGTGTAACACTTGCTCAAAGTCATTAAAAGATAGCATAGCACAGATTTTAATTTGAGCAAGCCTCAGATGACATTTGAGGACATCTCCTGGAACAAACATGACGTATACGCTCAGTGTCTGAGGAATACTTGTACCCAGTACAGGTATATTCAAATACAACTACACTACAGAATATTCAACTAAGGGCGCTGTGAATCAACTGACAACAGCTAATCAAACGAAAAAAGAATCACTTTCAATAAAATAATCAATTTTTGGACACACAGCCTAAACTGAACGCTGCTAAATATTCATTCAGTTCACAGGGATTCATGGTGTTAAAGAGTGAGGGGACCTCGTCCCTGTTGATAATTATACCTCATGTTGAGCAGAACAGTGCATTTTTCAGTGCATTTTTAGCAACGTCAAGTACAGGGGGACTGACAGGTGAACAGTGTCACCATGGAAACACCCTGCAGATAATAACATTCAGCCTTCAACGGCAAAATGTTCCCAACCCACCACCACAGAGCTCATTGTCCATGCATTCATCTTCTGTGGACAGAGGTTCTCAAACATTTTCATGTCAAGGAGGACCCCCAAATGTATATGTATTTGGCCGCAGACCCCCATTTGAAAAGATTTTGTGCCAGGGATACCCCCATAAGAGAACATGTCAAGAATTGTCAGTGTCAGAATTTTTTAAAAATAGCCAATCTACAAGCTCACAACATGTAGCGATGCGACACGTTGTGAGCTTGTAGATCGGCAATTTTCAAATGGTTGATTTTTTTAGGGCTTTGCTTACGTGTTGAAACCATTTCTCATTTTGCTGGGGACCCCTGTGATGCCCTCAAGGACTCCTGCGGGTCCCCCGATACCACTGTGCGAATCAGTGTCCTAAATAAAAATCGATCAGGCAGCTGTAGTTGACTCAGTACGCTGCTACGTGAGTCCTCACTAAGGCCAAGAAAGTAGATCATATCACTCCAGTTCTCAGATATTTACACTGGTTATTTCAAAATACGGTTTAGAGCCAAAATACATTTCTTATCCTCTGCTTTTGTTATGAAATATCCAACCTCTCAGGTCGTGGATACGTCTGCTTTCTGTCCCCAGAGTCAGAACTAAACGTGGAGAAGCAGCGTTCAGTTTTTATGCACCACATATCTGAAACAAACCCCCAGAAAACTGCAGGTCTGCTACAACTCTCACTTCTTTTAAATCAAAGCTCTCTTTGCAGCCGCCTTTTACTGAGTTTTTTTTATTATTGTGCTGCACACAGTATTTTTTGCATGTGGTTCTGTCTCACACAGTGTTTACGCTGAAAACCCACTTTCAGCGTAAACACCCTTTCCGGAAATAATGTGATCACAACAAACCCAGCCCTCTCCGATCTAATGTTTGCTCTGCTTTCTTGTTTTTTTTATGCATTTTTGGCGAGAACAAGCTATATTCAACAGCCAATAACTAAAGAACGGAGGGTGGCGGTGACACACTTTTTTCCCCAATGGAAGCAGAGACACTCCTCCGTCTTTTGTGACACTCTGTGTGTCGATCGTCCTGAAACAAAATATTCTGTCACTCTTGAAAAGTTAGTAAAAATTCTCAAAAACGCTGGCAGCGGCTGACTTAATTAATTCTGGCCCTCAATGAGTTAGTGTTCTTAATGTTTTGTAAATCCCTTTGAATTGCCTTGTTGAAATGTTCTATGCAGGTAAACCTTCAGGACATTTCAGTGATCTCCTTTAACCACTATAGCCAATATACTTCGTTGACTGGAGTCCCCCAGAGGTATATACTAGGCGCCCTACTTTTTTTTTTTTTTTTCCTACACTAAATATCTCTGCTGAAAATAGCTAAGTCCACAACATGTCACACTGTGACACGTGACAGAGCTTGCACATCTGCTATTTTTGCCAAATATTCGCACCAGAATAGGGATGCTAGGGTTCAAGTGGTTAATTCAGTAGAACAGCATAGAGACAGGACATTGATAGCATACAGAGAGAGCAGGACTTACAACAAAGGTCTCAAGCTATAATTGGGGTCAATGCACTGTGAATTCTATTCTTACCAGAAGTCTTTTATCCAGGTTGGCCTTCCTCAAAGCTGAGGTGACAGAATTGGCATCTTTCTCAGATATCCACGCTTTGAACATCTTCACTGCAAACGATGCAGAGATTCCTGAGAAAGTACATTAAAAAGATTAAAAACTGACCTCCATTACATCTTCATACGTTCAAGATATTCAACCACATATGAAGAATGAAACCATGATGGGTGTAAACGTCAAGAGGGACCACACCCACACTTTGATGTCCTTGTGAGGACATCAACATTTTAGGATGGCAATGGATATATATATATTTTTTTAAACAATAAACCCTAAAGCCTGAGTTATAAAAATGTGCTGCAGTGCGACACGTGAGCTAGATCGGCTAGTTTTGTACCTGACACATGCGCAACTACTGTAATTATAAATTCATAATAACACTAATAATAAAGTCATAATAATACTAACCCAAACAGAAACACACACACACACACACACACACACACAAACCTTCCTTGACGACATTGTCGCTGAAAAGGCTGTTGATGATGGGCGTTCCGATGGTTCCGTTGGCTAGCAGGATGCCGGTCAGCATGGCCAGCTTGGTCTGCTCTGACTCACAGAAACCCTTCAGGAAGAGCAGCAGCTACACAGGAAGTGACATGTGCACACAGGAAGGGACAGGGATGAGGGTGAGAGCCTGGTGCTCAGACTGTGTGTGTGTGTGTGTGTGTGATATTGCTTGACTCTTGTCTCTATTACGTATGTTAACGGATATGATTAGCAACTAGAAAAAGTGCTCCTCGGAGCACAAGTCTCCGCCAGGTCAGGTAGGTTATTATGGCCTCCTGGTGGCGCTATAATAGGCCAATGTGAAAAGGGTGCCATTTATTCCTAGGCTGTGCACGGCAATCTGACACTGTATGCATGATTTGAGGCATTTTGTTCTAAAAATGTGTTTTGCTAACACTGCTGACCTGCTGGTGGCGCTATAACATGCCAATGTTAAAAGGTTCCTCAACGTAGTGCAAATGTGCATTCAAAGTTTCACCACAATCGGACGCTGCGTTCATGATTTGCGGCATTTTGTTCAAAACGGGCCACTCCTGCAAACATTACATGTCAATGTTAGCCAATCAGGATGGAATATGAAAAATCAAACAGATCCGTCTTGATCACATGACTATAGAGATCATGTGTACCTATTTGCGTGAAATTTGGATCAAATCTGAAGGCTTAATATCAAAAAATGTGTTTTACATAAGTCTGCCTCCTGGTGGCGCTATAAAAGGCAAATGTGAAAAATGCAGGGCAAAGGTTTTTCCTTGGCCTCTAGAGAGTGTGCATACAAAGTTTTACACAGATCGGTGCAGTTATAGGTAAAAACACGAATCGGCCTGTTACAGCGCCACCATGAGGCTGATTTGAACATTTTCAAATGGCATTTCTTCCTCTGCCTAATGGGAATGTGTGAGCAAAATTTCACGGAAATTGCATGCTGTGTTCATGATTTGAGGCATTTTGTTCGAAACGGAGTACTCCTGCAAACTTTGAAAGCCAATTTTTGCCAATCAGGATGGAATATGAAAAATCTGAAATTAGCCGTTTCTTTTAATGACTATAGAGATACTGTGTACCGATTTGGGGGATTTTTGGCCAAAATCTGTAGGAGTATTGTCCAAAAATGTGTTTTGCAAAAAGCGGCCTCCTGGTGGCGCTATAACAGGCCCATGTGAAAAATTTGGGGCAGAGGTTCTGCTCTGGCATCCAGGGAGTGTGTGTGCACAGTTTCTCTGCGATCAAGCCAACGGTGCCGGAGATTAGCTGTACACAAAATGACAGAATGACGGACACACGGACACACACACGGACGGACGGACGGACAGGGGCGAAAACATACTCTCGCCATGCCTTTCGGCCTGGCGGAGACAACTAGTTTCTCAACGTCTGGTCCGAGACCCTTAAGGGTCTGCAACTCTGAGAGGGTACAACTGGAACCATTTTTGGTTACTGTTACTGTAGCTAAACGACAGGGAGGATAAACAGACTCCGACCAGTTTACAACCAAGAGTCACTGAAACTGACAGAACAGTAAAGCATATCACACAGCTACCAGAACTTTGTGAACTCCAATCAACACTGTAAATTATCAGTGTTCATTTGAGTGTACAAATGGAATTTGTGACATTGAGAACCAGTGGAATAGGAAATAATAGAATACAATGCGATTTAAGCTAATACAAAAATTGCATAGATCGCATAACATTCACATTCTGTGTGGTGCGTGTGTAAATGTTATTAACAAAAGTAAGTTAGTCCCAACTCTGGTCTTTACCTTTTTGATTTCTTCTTCAAATGCCTTCTCTAAATATTTATATCTCCTTATAAGCTTATGGAAAACCTGCAAAAAGAAGATCAAATAGAGACAATTAGTGGCAACAATATCCAGTTCTTTGACACAAAACAAAAAAAGGGGGGGGGGGGGGGTCTAGAAGGCACTGTTGAGCCATAATGATTTACGAATGACTTGCTCCTTGTCTATGAATGGACTATTTAACTTTTGCTCAGAAATTCTGAAAGGAAGCCTTCATATCTTTGTCAAAAAAGGGTGTTTGTTGACATTTCTTTTGATTCCAAGAGAGTCGCAATACCTCCAGAGCCATGTATATCTACCCCTATTTCATCAGAAAGCCTTCTGGAGTACCTGAGCATAAAGGCGTAGAGCTGAGTGGCTTTCTTCAGTGGTGAACACGCAGTATGCCGTCACCTTGGTCTTGTCGCCCCCGTCATCGATGCGTGTGCCTCCAGGAGCTGTGGTAGTGAAAGTGGGATTAAAGGTTAAAAGCACTAATTAGAGCATGTCCCCGCATCTGAAGCTTATGTCCCCAGTCTGGTGCTGACAAGACAGCAGACAGGATGTTTGTTTTTGTACAGATGACAAAGAAAACTATTTGAAAAGTTTTATCAATTTTTATCAATTTTTATCAATTTTTATCAATTTTTATCAATTTTTTTATCAATTTTTATCAATTTTTATCAATTTTTATCAATTTTTATCAATGAAAATATTATTTGTGTAGCTAGCAGACATTATAGAAACCTGACCAAGTTCAAACAACATCATACATACTGTTAAATGTTATCTACGGCTGCAGTGATACTATATAACTAGCTGTCAACAGAGATTCTGGCTTGACGCTTCATGTACGTTACATTTTCATTAAAGGGCAACTTTGCACATTTCTAACCTTTAATCCCATCTTTCTATTGTAAGGGGTATTGACATGTGAACATTTGACTTAAAACTTCCCAATTACAGTTCAACCTGCTGCCAGGTTGGCTTGGGGTTAATGTTTTAAGGCCATTATGCACAGGAAACTGTTTGGACAAACATAGATGGGCACATTTACCAACAGATGGGACCGACAGTATTTTTTTCATGATATTCTTGCTGCTTACAGTGTTATCCTGTTTTTGTCCTATTTGTTATCCAAGCTAAAGGCTTATCCTCCATTACACAGCTACAGTACCTTGACATTCATCCACTGGTATCGTGTGTGTGTGTGTGTGTGTGTGTGTGTGTGTGTGTGTGTGTGTGTGTGTGTGTGTGTGTGTGTGTGTGTGTGTGTGTGTGTGTGTGTGTGTATACACATATATATATATATACACAAGACATTTTTACATTTTATTATGGGGCTTGGATCAGGGAATTTGGGAAATTATAAGTCATAGATGACTGACATTACAGGCTGGCAACTGGATCTCGATATCCACATGATCTGACGTTTTATTATTTATCTACAAAGTGCTTTAAGCTGCTATTCATGGGTTGCCTTGCACTGGATGATAAGGGATTGGTTTTTACATAGACTAAAGAGCAAACGTTGTCCTTTTTCTGTCTTGTTATTGTGCCTGCTATTTACAAAGTTTTATATTTGCAATGCTTATTTTGTTTTGTTTTTAACTCACTGAGTGCCAGAATTATTTCTGGCTATGTTGTCCCAGTGCCAGAGATTTTTTCAAAGTAAAAAAAAAGTGCTTAGGAAGCAAGATACAGCCTTTTTTCAGTTATAAGTTAAACAAGGAGTGGATGGAGCTGCAAATCTTCAGATAATGATATCTTGGGTTCTGATTTTTTTTTTCTAGTTTTAGTTAATTTTTTCAAAAACACGTGAAACACGTGATTGGCACGTTGCACCATAGTGGCAAAACATGTGAAACACGTGAATAGCACTCAAGTTAAATGACTGCTGACTGCATAACAATTTGTACCTTTGGGAAAATAAAGACTCTGCTTTACTTGACTATTCAAATTCAACCAGTCATGTATATTTCTTGTTGGAAAATTGGTCTTAGAGGACAGCATCCTTCTCTCCACCATGGAGCTGCCTTTGACCACGATGGTGTACTGTATATTTTATTATATTTCAGTTACCATCACATCCAATTGCCTTTTGCACTCTTATGATGTAAGGACCTACCATGAAACATGTAGCTACTTCAACAAATTTAACACCGATTTACTAGATTGACAGGGGCTAAAACCGATTAAATGCATGTTATATACCAGCTACCACGTCTTACAATTCTAATGAATATTTCTAGTGTGACTAGATCTTTTCTGCTGTAAATAGATATTTGATAGTGTTACTACAGTAGATCTTTTCTAGCATTACCAAATCTTTGCTAGAGTGACTAGATGTCTGCTAGTGTAACTAGGTCTTTGCTAGAGTAACTAGATCTTTGCTACTGTGACTAGATCTTTGCTAGTGTTACTAGATCTTCTAATCTTTGTGAAGGTAAACCTTTTAACTCTAATTGGTTTGGCAGGGAGTGGGTCTTCCTGGTCACAGGCCTGCCACCTACTGAAAATCAACAATGAAACAAATCCTAGACAGATTCAAGATAGGCTGGATGTGAATGAATGTGTGTTATGTGCGCGTGGGTGTGCATGCATGTGGGCATGTTAAGAGAGATTATAATTCATCTACTGTAGCTAAACGACAGGGAGGATAAACAGACTCTGACCAGTTTACAGCCAAGAGTCACTGAAACTGACAAAACAGTAAAGCATATCACACAGCTACCAGAAAAAGATTGTATATCCAATGCTTATTTAAATATTATAGTAAATAGGATTCAATGAGGTGAAGTTTCCAATTTAGTGTAATTTAGAAGTTTCCAATTTAGTGTAAACCCCTGTATATTACTTTATAACTATAAAGGACCTCCCAAGTCATTCTGATAATCAGGCTTTACACACAGACAGAAGCCAACTGTAAAAGAGCTCCATTGTGGGTGTAAACCATTATATAAATATTATGGATTTCACCGATACATTGTTTTTCCAGAAGAAAATTCTGCCCCACTGAAACAGCGCACAGGGGATGCTGGCTCCTTTTTTGATTCAATAGTAGTAAAAGGAGTCTTTTCCAGTGCACAGGGACGGAAGGGGATGTCTTTGATTAAGCAGAATTACTGCTTTAATCTGACACAGCCACCAAGTGGTCGCTTTGTCCTTTCCTGAGCGAGCTTTACAACTCTGGACTGAGGTGGTCTGACACTTGGACTGTAAATAAAGAGGACTGGTACTATGGTACTTGTACCCAACTAAAAGCACTAATGTTAACCTTTGAACAGCGCAGGGTGTATTCGTTTTGTCCCTGTCCCACAAAACTAGCAGGATTTGGGGGCGCGCTGGTAGCCAACCAGATGGCGCGTAGACCACATAATCCCAAAGTCCCTGCTTTGATTAAGGCTGAAGACCTGCATTGCGTGTCCTTCCCCTCTCTCTGCCCCCAGATTCCTGTCTTTCTATTATTCTATACTAAATAAAGAAAAAGGGGAAAAAAAACAGGCTAAAAAATATAAATGAATCAAAAACAGGATTTGGTTCCCTTGTGCCTCCAGTCAGACAGGATGATCTGAGACTTAAATTTTGTCACTGATGGGTGGAAACCTTGTATCTCCATATTTCAAATTTGTATGTTTTTCCATAAATTAATGCCCTACTTCATCGTATGACATGAAATGATGCGACGTGTTCTGAGCTTGAAGTTGTCACCATTTCTGTAATTGAAAGTGGTTAAGTGTGTCAGAGGGGTTTTTATGAATATTGAACCAATAAAAAGTATTAACGAAAAGCTTGCGACTCAATAATAATCCACTGGAACACAGGTTCATTTTTCCTTTTCCTGAAAGGATAATAGGTTTTGGACATACAAGGTTTCATGCCCGACAGCGACGATTTGAATATCATGCGCGGAACATCCAGCCAAGATCTGACGTCACAAGCAGTCTAGACAGTCGTTCAGTGCACTCACCGAGCATGCTGCCCGCGATGAGGATGTCAAACAGGGTGTCGGCATAGCGACGGTAGTCCAGACGCGAGCCGGTGACGTCCAGGAACTTGGCTATAGCGTCCAGGTCCTCGCCCGCTTCATTGAGGCCCAAAACGATTGTGTCTCGGAAAACTGTGGGCTCAAACTTCTCCTTTTCATCTGAGAGACAGGACAAGGAAGTGCGGGTTAAGGAGACTTTGCAGTAGTGGTATCTCAAACATTTTCATGTCAAGGACCCCATTGATCCGTATTTGGCCCCGGTCACCCATGTGAAAAGATTTTGTTCCAAGGAGCCCTATAAGTGAAGATTTGTGTTAACATTTTCTAAAGAACACAAAATGTGTCACTAATTTGTTTTGAAAATAGCCCATCTACAAGCTCGGAATGTGCCGTGATGGGTTGTGATCTTGTAGATAATATTTTCGAATAGCCTAAGTATAAAACAGTGGTTAAAGCGGTTAAACTGTTCCTCATTTTGCTTGGAACCCCGTCAAGGACACCTGGGGGTCACCGCACCCCTCTTTGCGAATCACTAATATTACAGGACATTACCAGAAAATGCCCAGTGTAACTGGCTCACTACATTGTACAATAGGTTCCGCAGACGTCATATAATAATGTATAAACAGATATGTACTTTTACGGCAGCATGAAGCTGGCGTGATTATCACTGCTATATTTAGCTGGGCATGGCACACAGGCCATTGTCCCTCTGAAGCTTTCCTGTAACCCAGAACACTGTTTGCTTGGCAAGGGCTTAAGCTTCTCCATTTAATCCAATGAGGATTCCTCATCACAAAGCCTACAATGTTAATTCCTTTCAATAGGCAATTGTTTTTTTTTTTTTGTGTAAAATGAAACCGGTCTTCTTGTTCTGCGAGTGTATAGTGACCGATGGTTCAGTGTGACACTCACTTGTTAACGATTTTCAAAAGCCAAGGCAGCTTCAAGAAGAGAATGCCAACGTTTAGTTTTATCAATAAGTAACGCTGCCAAGTGAGACAGATTTCCCTAGTACTCTAATCTAACTGAGTACTTTCTACAGTACTTAGGCATTGACGAATAATGATAGAAAAGGGGATGCTAGGAAACCTGCACAAAAAATATACTCTGTGTCGATCTAATCTTCAAATATTTAATACAGCATATTAAAGCTGCACTATGCAACTTTCCTCTTCTACCACGGATTTGAACCCGGTGTCCTTCGCAAGTGTTGAATTTTTTACCATTGAGCTAATGGAGTCTGCCTGCTTGCTCAGGGGATAAATCTAATCTTGACCATCAGGTCAGAATTTGTGTCAGATCCTGTGTCTAGGTGAGACATGACCTTTGACACAATCTAAATGTCTCAATAGAAGAGCAGGGAGACAAAATACAACCACCCCAAAAGTTATATTGTACTAGACCATACCCGTGGGGGGATATGCGCACATGATCTGGCAACCCGGGAGCCAGCGAACACAAAAACGCTAATAAACAGCTGAAAAAACGGGCTTCGCTGTTAGGTGCACATGGTAATGGTCAATGGCTGTGTGCAAATTCAGATCAATTGCTCCAGCCACTGAGGAGAAATGGGCAGAACCAATTTTGGCCTCACCACTACAACACTACAGAGGTTTGTCAAATTATAGGAGGATTAACATACTCTCACTTTTATTCATCAAAAAAAGGTTAGATAGTGCCGCTTTAAGACAGACGTGTTTCATCCAAAACGCATCCATCTGTCTGTCAGTCAGTCTTTTCCTTCAGTGAAGTCATCTTATAGTACCTAATAGTTTACTCTCCTGTTTTGCATGAGTGAATGATGCCCATGGTAGACGAAAGAGCAGGCTGGCAGGGCTGTGCACCAATGTCATGCCAACTAGCACAGTGACATGTTTCCACTAGCATGACGCCACTGGGACTGGGACATTCTAGGAACTTGTTAATGTCTGAGAGAGCCAATGCCAGTGGAGGGCTTGTGTAATAGCTGACAGTGAATGCCATTGGACAAAAACAACCTGTTGGCACCACAGCAGACGGGAGCCCAGCTGGCCTGATGGAAGGGCTTTAGAGTTAATGGTCCGTGTCACAACCTGGTGCGTATGTGTGTGTGCATGGCTGAGTGAGGGAGTGAGTGTGAGTATATGTGCGAGTGCATGAGTGAGTGAGCGAGTGCGTGAGTGAGTGTATGCGTGTTCACTGTCCACTTCACTAAACGGACACAATATCAATTTTGAAATGATATCTCATAATACAAGGATGATAGATTTCCCACACACTATCTTCACTTGCAAATAAAAGTATATGTTTACTGGGAAAAAGGAACAATGTTCTGCACACAGAAACATTACAAATAACTTGAAAATGTATACAAATAAATGTATTATTTTATTTTTTTTATTTGCAGGTGAAGATGATAGTGTGTGGGACTTCTTTTTTATACTATAGTTGGCCCATGGTCTTCTCTGATGCATCTGTAGGTGTGCAAAAGTTCTGCTTATTTATGTTATTCAGTACCAAACATTGCTACTAAATATACCGTATAAATTAATATGTTACTTTGTAATGGAAGACTTATTTTACAATTATTTTAGAGAAAGATTTTGAGAATACAGCCAGACTGATGCTGAGGTTTGGCTCTGATGGTGATTCTGATTTAGGAGTCCTAGCCCACCGATTACTGATGTTTTGACCGATATTTTGTCAAAAAGTACTAAAGCAATTTGAAAAACTTTATTCAAAATTTTCATAAATAGAAAATTCTAAAATAACACATTGCAACGAGTTGTGTGCCTGTAGATCTGCTATATTTTACAATTATTTAAAAACCTTTGAAAATGTTTGAAACCAAAATAGGGAGCCACGTAGAAAGTGGTTAAAAATCGGGACACATTTTAATTCCTAATTAGAGTATTGTATGTCTGCTGGTGTTGTTGTTATCTGGGTGTCGTGATGGGAGTGCGGTCCTGCTGTATATTAATATCTATATGGTTCAGCTGACTGATGTGTATTTTTAAGCTCGGTTTTTGGTTCCATGTGTTGTTTTGTTTTATTTCTGTCTCTTTTCTCTGTTTTTCAAGTAAATTGTTGGGATCTATAAATGAGGCAATTCAATGACTGTATGTTGGACATTTGTATGCAATAAATGCTTCTGTTAAAATCCAATAAACAAAGGTTTAAAAAAGAAATAAAAAAAAGGTCAAATAATATCAGCCGAACTGATACATATCGGTCTGGCTCTAGAATCAAACCAGGTTTCTTTGTCAACCAGTGAGATAAATTGTGCGCAGCCGGTGGTTCTGAACAATGCTTGGTGCTCACCCCTTTTTCTGGTCTTGAACCTCTGGCCTGTGAGCACTGGCTTCTGCTGCTTACCGGTATTCATAAAAGTCCTGAAAGCAACGCATGAACACACGCATGCACGCACAAACAATTAGAAACTGCTGCTCATACAACAGAATGTTTTACATAAAATCACACAAACGACATGTAAACTCGGTAATAGCTTTGTTATCAGATCAGAAATCAAGAAACTTAAAAGTCCAGAAAAACCTGTATACCGGTAATATGTCATTTATTTGGATTAATAAAAGATCCTCTTTAACAGCCACAAAAAGACAACATACATTATGTAGATTGACACGCAAATTATTTATAACTGTACCATAATAATAGTGACAAACATTGTGTTCTGGGATACCTGTGTCCACTAGTCACAAGCACAGATTTTTCAATAACCCTAGAAAAAGTTCAAGGCTCAATGCTTACCAGCTGTGAGTGTCTCGTACCAGCACTGAGTTAAACAGTTGTAACAGAGTGGCCGCTGTGTCTGAGAGTTCTCTCACTCGCCTGCCAACCCTGTGCTCTGTGCTAAATATAGTGGGCTCATCCCTGCTGCACAAACCTCTCTCTCTCGCTCTCTCTCTCTCCCTCATCTTCTACTGGGGACACGTGTCATATTACTGAAAGGGAATGTGTAGCCATGGCTAATAACATACTCACACATGTACAAACCAGACAGCAAACACACCTGTCCGGTTGATCAGCACTAGCCTCATTTTTACTTTACGTTTTCAAACAGCTGGTTTAGACTGACATTGTGAAAGTTTTCAAAACAATTGTGAGCTTTTAGATTGGCTATTTTTGGTATTTTTTGCACAACACCATTGTACGGTGAAGTATAAAATAGGGCTTAAGTTCTTAATCAGACTGATTTAGTCTTTTTTAAACACCCTTCTCGATTATTCGATTAACAAAAAGCGTAATGGATAGAACAATCTCTAAGAAAGGAATATATACTTTGCCCCCCTAATTGACACTGCCAGTCACTTGCAGACCGTTGAGCAACAGGCTTACGGTACGGTGACCAGACTGAGGGGATTGAGCGCTATAGGCTAGGTCAGGGATTACAGCACTTTCTAATCCACAACATCAATCCTGGACTGCCTGTCTGCCGTAAACAGAGTCTGTCCACTACTCCTGGCACTGACATAAGCTATTAGAATTGCCATGCACGTGACACAATAATGAAAAGTATTAGGCAAATCAAGAGACCAATTTGAATGGCTTAAGTCTTAAGTCAGCAAACTCAATACCTCCAACATTATCTATTCTATAAACTCTTGTTTTAGTAACAGTTTATAGGCTATATTAATTGGAACGTTAGTAAGTGTTAGAAATGTTCAAGTGTTAGTAAAAGTAGTATTACTGGTGCTTCTTAGAAGCTTTTTTCTGCATCAATTTTCACACACACACTGGTCCCAATCATTGTGAAGTTCTCATTATGATGAGTCATTGAAAGTTCTCACACATACAGTAGGTTATGATAGACATTCATTGAATCATTACAATTTAGGCATTTAGCAGATGCTTTAAACGGTTAAGCAACTTACCCAGAGCAACTTACAATAAGCAAAGTAAATGCCTACGTCATCAAATGTAGAGAGATGAACTAGGATCACGACGAGTAACCCAATAACCTAGCACCAGTCTAAAGAATTACTATTAAAATAATCTGTACAACATTGAAACTAGGATACCAGGTAAACAATGAACATACAGTAGCATCTGTCTAAATAGCCTGCTATCAAAATGTGTTGTTTCATAGTTCTCATACACAGGACATGATAAACATTTAGTTCTCATGTACACAGGTTATGGATAGTAGACACTGACTATATGGATACAGGATAGGTGGGCACTAGGGATATCTGGGCACCTCAACCTAAAATTGTCTATTTTGTCCAAAATGTTAATGTAAATGTTGAAAAAAAAATGTCTTAAGTAATGTAAAGTATACATGATGTGAACATGCATCATTATCAGACTTAATTGTATGCTCCAACTTCTTGTTTATACCCCAAAATGACTGGATATACAGTGTTCTTTTTAGCAATTGTAGAAATATTAAGACAGAACTTAATTGTTGAATGTTTAAGCATGTTTTAATCAAGTATAGTTTACTTTTTAACATTTTGTGGAAAAATTCAGTCCATATCTTTCAATAAAGAAGTGTTTTAATGCCGTCTGTGGCCGAACGCCATTTTTTCACCCTCGTTCACTTCCTGTTTACATTCAGTGTAATTCCGGGTTTCACCAGATGGGCGCCTCACTACCGCCCATTGGGAACTTCCGACAGAATCGGCCACAGACGGCATTAAAACACTTCTTTATTGAAAGATATGGATTATTACATTAAACTACTACCCCGTAGCGAGAGTTAACATTTGGGGCGTGGGGGTAAGCACCTTTATTTTCAATTTGTACATGTTTGGAGTGTCTACGGGGTATAGTGCTGAAAGTTCCTTGTCCATGGGGGGTGAACCCTACAACTCTCGTAGATTGAAAACGTCAGAATCATAAATACGTCTACGAGAGATGTATTCTACAGCTAATCTATTACCCACCCACAGTGAACATCTCATACATACACAGGTTGTGGTACAGAAGACAGTCTTTAGCCTTGTAATGCTGCATACAATGTCCAAATGATTGTGCTAGTCACAGTCAATCAGCTGTGACTGAAGTGAGATAGTCATAACTTGAACCTACAAATATGACTGTCTGTGTGGCTTGGCAAGCGACACCGTTATACTAACCGAATGTTTATCTGAGCGCACCTGTAGAGCAATAAGGTCACTTTAATAGCCTTCTCATCACACATCGTAAGTAGTTAGCCTATCCGTAGAACACAATAAATATATATATATATATATATATATTCATATTACACGATTGGACGTGTTCTCTAATTACTGTACCAACTGCGCTGTTGTAGAAAGTAGACTGTATCCAAATAGTCGGACAAATCAAACACGTGTGACAACATTAACTTAGGTCTACTCTTTGTATATAATATAGGTTATTATGATAGTCATGACTCTCTTACCTGACTGTGGTTGACTCAGTAATAAGTTGGATAATGGAGATTCTGTAGAACTATCCCTTATGAAGTCAGCTTTATTGTGAGTGAGGCTGGGACCGAGGTTAGCTTTATTGTGATTAAGTATAGCCGCTTCACTCAGCTTGTTCAAATCACACTCAGACAACCAGTGTTGCCATGTCGGCTTATTATAAGCGACTTTGGGTAAAGTGTAAAAATTGTAAAAATTGGTAGTTGCGTGTTGCGGTGTTTTGGGCTTGTTTCTAAGGTGTAGGCCTACTTGCTTATTTAGGCTTGTCTCACATTTTTTTAAATATATTTTTTAAACCAGCGGTTCTCAAATATTTTCATGAAAGTTTTGTGCCACAGGGAGCATTTGTGTTGCTAGAATATTTCAAAAAAGATTCCAAATATCCCACATTTGATTTCTAAGAGTTTTCAAACAGCCGGTTTAAAGTGCTCATGTGACCAAGTTGCTTCTTTTGGGTTGTTTTTCTAGACCTGGCTGCTTATTTCTCTCACAACATCTGGCAACATTGCAGACAACCCGCAAGGTCTAGTATGGAGGGGGTCTGACATTCTTTAAAAGTGTACCTTAACACCCAAGAAAACATTACACCACAATGTATTTAAAACTAATATACTACATGCTTGTCCAACGTAATCAATCGGTATGCTCAATAGTGTATGGTTATTGTGATCAGTTTTTTCATTGTTGGAGTACACCAATAACCCCCCTCCCTGTCGTCTTGATAATGGTATGTTCCAACGATGGTTCATCTCTCCCAGTGAGATGGGTTGTCTGGATGCAGACCACAGAAAGGGGGCGGATCCTTTAGGGGGCGGATCAAGGTTCATACTAGCTTTCCAAATAACTGCAGAAGTCCTCAAACTTCATCAGTCCTTTATACCATTCAAACTATTGTCACCTCCTCAAATAAAAGACATGAGTCAAACATCTGATACACAGACAATGGCTGTGTCAAAGAAGGGAGATCTATCTGCGTCTGATCGGAAGCTTCTACAAGCTATAGCTGCAGGTATAATTTTATTTTAAATTAATTGATAGTAAAAATGTCAACCATTACAATATCAAATATCCAACTGATATGGACAATTATATGCTTTTTCTTTCTTTGTAGGCTAGATGATATTTAAAATATTCTAAGACCTGAAATGAGAACCCCTAACCCATTCCAACATTTGGGACATATCCTGCCAAAACATTTCAAATTATTACTTATAACACACTAAATTTTGATCAAAATATATTCTATATGAATTACATATGATTTATGCAATGTTTTGGTCTGGTTTCCTTTCTAAAAAAACACGTGTATTGATAACATAGGTGTAAGAATGTACTATTATTATCTTTGTTGAAACATATTTTTTTTCGTAAAGATGTTTTGTAAAGAATTTGTCAATTCCGTCAGATTTCTAGAAAAACATAATTTAATCAGGCATATATATATATATATATATATATATATATATATATATATATATATATATATATATATATATATATATATATATATATATATATATGTACACACACACACACACACACACACACACACACACACACACACACACACACACACACACACATTTTTATTAGTTTAATTATCAGTAACAATTGGTAATAACTAACAAGTAATGCAAAAAAATCTATGATAATTGTCTTAATGTTAATCATATTCAGTTTACTTTCTATAAAATATACAAAAAATGTCACTTGACTAAACAATATGGCTACAATTTAGGTAAAGCACCTCAACATTAAAAGAATGGGTGGTTTAGCTTTATTTAGAGTGATTTGAACAAGAATAATTAAAACAATGTTATCAATAATTTATTTAGCATTAACTTGTGTAGTGTATCCGTGTGTTCCAGTTTAGACAAAACATCTGAATATTTCACAGCCACTCGGATGATTATGCTGTTTATTCGTGTGATGTTAGGTACTCTAGAAGGCCAACAACAGATAAGAGCATCTGCGGCATTCTTGTAGAAAATCTCTTTTCATGTCTTGCCAATTCTTGACTCAACACCCCAGCGATTCCCAGACTATGGGCCGTGAGGATATTGCAAGAAGGCCCCTAAATAACTGGCAAAACTCTAAGATTATTTTATTTATATTTATAACACACTGTATATATTAAGAGATTTAATTTCAAGTGGGCCCCCAGAAAAGGTTGAGAACCCGTGCTAAATCCCAAATCCAACCTGAACCTTTTGGAGAAGAATGATGTCCTCTGAATGTTCTTGACTTTGATTCTGTTTATTTGTAGATGATTTGCAGGAGGCAGCCATGTTGCTTACAAGCACAGATTTGCAAGTAAACTGTTTGGATGAGGTATGAAGACTGTTTTATGTTTATATCAGACTTTGACAAGTCTAAAAATCGTTTTTATTAGATTAAACCTCTTATTCCCAATAAAGAGTTTCAGACAACCCTATCGTCCCTATTCTGGGGGCGAACATTCAGCAAAAATAGCAGATCTACAAGTTCACAACGTGTCAGAACACGGCACATTGTGAGCTTGTAGATTGGCCATTTTCAGCAAAGATATTTAAGTGTAGAGACAAAACAGGAGAGGGCCTAATACAAAGCCCAGGGGGAATCCAGTCAACTAAGTATAGGTGGTTACATCTTTGGCCCAATTCTATTCTGGGAAGGATCCAAAAAAAGCTATATATTGTGATGATGTTGACATGTTCAGAGCAACGGCTATAGAAAGCATATGTTCTTTATTGTTTCTGAGACATACGGAGGTGACAGCCCTTCAAGGTATAGATAATAGCATCATGCCACTAGATGTAACACTCAGACTCCTGCACATGCCATGGTCCATAAGTGTTCCCAGTCTGTCAAAATCAGGTGTGTGTGTGTGTGTGTGTGTGTGTGTGTGTGTGTGTGTGTGTGTGTGTGTGTGTGTGTGTGTGTGTGTGTGTGTGTGTGTGCTTTGGTTATATCTCACATTTGGCTTAGCTGTTTGTCTGCTTTATCTACTTATGTAAACCTTACGTTCTTCGTTGACCGGGGTCCCCCCAGGGTCTATATACATGTTGTTCCCCTCCTTTTTTCCTCCACACCAAATCCCGTCAGCAAAAATATCCGATCTACAAAGCATAGAACTCGTTGCCATTTTGCCAACTTAGGTGTTTTTGACAAATGTGCCCAGAATAGGGATGTTAGGGTTCCTGTGGTTAATGTGCATACAGTATGAAACAAATGATCCTCATGGATCAATTGCCTCTCTTTCCTACATCCAGCATGGCATGACACCGTTGATGCATGCAGCGTGTAAGGGTGAGGCAGACATGTGTGGCCTGCTGCTTCAACATGGAGCCAATGTCAACTGTAACCAGCATGAATATGGATACACCGCCCTCATGTTTGCTGCTTTGTCAGGTGGGTATGCCTACTACAGTCAAATATTCAGTGTTCATTTCCTCCTCAGAGTGTAAATATGGGCCCAAATGTGACAATTTTTACACTAATTTGAATGAAGTTTGATAGATTGATTGAAAACTTTATTGACTGAATGCTTGAATACTTCAGGATTGGTCACAGTACAGATAGTACGGTCAACGGTTATGCTAAAAGGATTTCCATTGTGGTCCATAAAAGGTCACATCACTATGACCCAGACATAAGCATAAACAAACCCGATACACCCATATATAGGCATGTCACTATGACTAAAGACATAACCATAAACAAACCCCATACGCCCATATATAGACAGGACCACGGCCACATCACTATGATTCACACATAACCATAAACAAACCCGATACGCCCATATATATAGGCATATCTATGACTCAAACATAACTGTAAACAAACCCGACCGCTATGCTCATATATGGTCATGTGCACATATGGGACCGACCGACTTCAAACTCGACGCGCACATCGGCAAGGACTCAAGGGAGTGCGGTGCCTGCTGTCAAGTGGTTGGGAAATGCAGTTGTCCAGAGCCGCCGATCCACCGATCCAACCAATATGGGCATACCAATATATGGGCATATACTGATGACATCAGGGATCTCCATATATGGCCATAAAATGAACAAGGACTGACAGATACAGAGATCTCCATAATATGGGCATAAAATTGACACAGGTAGACAGACAGATACAGAGATCTGCATATATGGACACAAAAGCGACACAGACAGACGGGTACAACGGATTCTCTGACAAAGCCCCGACACTATGACTCAGACATAATCGGTCGGACCAGCAGTACGAAATAGGTGTGAGGGCCGCATAGTGGCCCGAACCTAACTGAAATTTGCCTAGTAACCACTGTACACAAAGACAGGAAAATATTGAAATAGTATCTGTAGCACATGATCCAAAATAACATATTCCCCTTTCTCTCTTCACTTTGTTCGTTTATCCCAAGCTTTATCTTAATAGTCAGCAAATGCAAATACCTTGTGTTGAAAAAAAGGCATTTAACGGCTCTATGCAATTAATTAATCGGGGTCCCATGGGGGTCTAGACTAGCCCCCCTCCTTTTTTCTGTCTACACCAAATCCCATCACAGAATGTTTACCCCAGAATAGGGATGCTAGGGTTCATGTGGTTATGTCTGTTTGCAGACAGAAAGGAGTTACACTGTCCCCTCCCACAACTATTGTCAAGGTGTCCTTGAACAAAGCTTCTGACCACTAAATGCTCCAGTAGATCTGAACCGTGGCCAACAATAGAAGGCTGTGTTTATACTGGGCAACTCCCAGGGGTGAATGAGTGTGAATTAGAGCCTGACTGATATATCAGTCTGGCCGATATATCGGCCAATAATTGACTTTTTTTGCAGACATCGGTATCAGCAAAATGCAGCCCATGTGTCAAGATCTTTTTTTACCATAATAACACGTTACCTGACCACAGCAACATCTCTCAGAATCTCTGTTTGCTGAGTAGGCCCAATTATGTAATTTTGCATATCGTTGCTGCCATTAATAGTTTTTGTTTTTACATAAATGAATGCCCTACTTTGTCATACTGTACAAGAGTGTCTCCCAAAAGTAGTGAAAATAGCCTATTACGATCTACAAGCTCACAACGCGTTGCCATGTGACACATTGTTAGATGGTAGATGGACTAATTTACCTTTTTTTGGGGGGGGTAAGTATAAGAAGTATGTCTGTGGGTTTTTATAAATATTTAACCAATGAAAAGTATTAACAAGTGACAAAATAATAACTACACTGGATCCGCTGGAAGACAGACAGGATTTCTGCCTGACAGTGACAATATATTTGATTATATATTGATATTTGATTTTAACCCCCACAGGAAAGAGTGACATTACCACCATGCTGCTGGATGCGGGAGCAGAGACAGACCTGGTGAACTCTGTGGGTCGCACAGCTGCTCAGATGGCAGCTTTTGTGGGTAAGGATGGTGTTTTTTTTTAACCACTTAAACCCTCTATACTTAGTGAATCTGACCTAAATTGGCTCTGTACTTGGTCTACTCTTGTTTTCTTATACACCAAATCACTTTGCCAGAAATAGCAGATCTCATTGTGAGCTTGTAGAATATACAGAGTGCTAGGGTTCAAGTGTTAAAACCTCCAGCTCCATTGATGTCAATACGTGCTCAAGTAAAAAAAAATCAAAAACAAACAATAGGCCTATGTTGTAACAGCTAAGAAGACAAATATCGAAGACATACCTCCGTGTAGTCAGACTAATGTCAACTCTGAATGTTCACCATTGCACCCCTGTCACTCCACACAAGTTTTCACAATATCAACAATGACACCGTATCCCATTTCCCTACATCTAGACTACTGTCTTGTGACTTTTACCTTGATTCTTCTAGGCCAGCATGACTGTGTCACTTTGATCAACAACTACTTCTCCCGGGCGAGGCTGGACCATTACACGAGACCCCAGGGTCTTGAGACTGAACCCAAGCTGCCTTCCAAACTGGCAGAACCCCTTTATAAGATTATTATGACCACCAACCTCAATCCTGTCAAGGTGGGGCCTGTTGTTGGCAAAACAATTCCAAATGTATTTTTACCGCGTGGCACCTAGCAGGCTAGTAGTCTAGTAATCTGTCTGTCCGTGTGTGTCTGTACCATATAGTTAGTCTCACAAACCACTCGACCGATCAGCACCAGATTTCTTTCTTTGTTATATTTTTCACAATTTGTGAATCTCAGCTCCACCATATTTGGGCAAGAGTGACACCATCAATATGACATCATCAATATGATCTCAGATTGATTGATTGATTGATTGATTACTTTATTAACAAGTTTGTGAACAGTACAAAAGGTATATTTACAGAGAAAGGAGGGGTGGGGGCGGGGGAAGAGTACGCGATTACCAAGGTGTTCAAAGGTGTTAAAACTAACCATAATTGTATTTTAAGAGATCCACAGGGAAGCCACACCGTTATAGTTTTATTATGATTATATCATAATATATAATCAAATGAAGATACTACATGTATATAATCCCATTCATATGTTCCACACATAGCTTTTTGCTATAAATATTCTTAACAGATATCTGTCACTCTTTCCTTGGTGGAAAGAGAGGCAAGTGGCAAGTTGCATTAATAGTTCCTTTAACAAATCAACACCCTTAAGGTATATTCACATCAGCTTTTTAAAAGCTTTCTGACCAGAAAAAGTGCTCTGATCAACGCCTTCTAAAAATGGGTGCTATGTGGTTGTCTTTTGGTCATTTCTCATGGGGTTTAAAGTAAAAAGGCGATGCCTATTTATATAATTGTTTTAAAAGGCATCTAGTGTGAACACAGCCTTAGCGAGTAGTTACTCAACACATTTTATTACAATATATCTGTGGGAATTTGCTTTTATCATTAGAGTGTAAACTGAGACAACTGCCCGCTAGGTATAGCTGCCCGCTGTATATTCTCTTCCTGAGATCATGTTGTGTTGTTCAAATTAATGATAAAGCAAAACAACTTCTATGAACCCTTTCATATGGTAAATGAAGCTGGGTGTATTCTGGCTCATTGAAAATGATAGTGTGATATAAATGGAGTGCTACACTATACTGTATAAGCACAGTCAGTTCAAAGTAGGCCTTAGATAGCCTAGTGCCCTTTGAATTCCACCAGGTGCACATGCATGCAGCAATCACAGTGGCACCCCTCCACTTCTAAATATATCTGTCTAGAAGTGAATGCAGGACACCGTATGTGATAACAGGGTTACGCTCTCCTCCCTTAGTCCCCTTGCCTGAACCAGCATTAACAACTTTCAATGTGGTGTCCCTATTGTGGGCATGTCAGTAGGCCTATAGGCTAAACAAGTATAGGTTTTTTTTCTCTCAAAGAAATGACAAAATTGTCAAACTTTTCCAAAATTGCAGAAATAGCAGATCTACATGAGAGAATGACTGAGCTTGTGGATAAGCTATGGTCACAATTTGTTCTACAACAAAGTACAGTATACATGTATAGGGTTTGTGTTGTTAGCATGTTCATTTACTTTCAACTTGGGACTGACATGTATAAACAATAGCATCATAATTCAAATAATTGTTTTGAAAAGCATTTTACGTTTCCTTAGTTTGACATCAAACAGGCTTTCTTCAGGGTACAGGGTGGGAGAGTGATTCTCTCCCTAGGAACAGTAGGTAATAGAATGTAATGTAATAATTTCTCTGTGAACAGGCTTTGAGTAACACAAGATAAGCGTAATAACTTTTTTCATATCATAGACCCCCAAACTGAAATGTATTTGGCCACAGACCCCCATCTGAAAATATTTTGTGCCAGAGGCCCCCATACAAGATTTGTGTTTACCCCCTGGAACCTCCTCAAGGACCCCTGGGGGTCCCAGGACCCCCACTTATATAACCCCCACTTATATAACCCTGTTTTTCATTTAGTTTGACTCTGATGAAGTGGTTAATGAATATCTTTGTATCTTTTTTTGCATGGTGTGTGGGCCCTACTGCTGCTGTGTCAGATGGTGATGCTAGTGAAGGAGAGCCCTGTGCTGATGGAGGAGGTGGCTCTGGAGAAGTGTTGCGGCGTCATGGACAGTCTCTGTGAGCAGTGTGTGCAGCAGCAGGACATGAAGGAGGTGCTCGCCATGAAGATGCACTACATCAGCTGTGTTCTGCACAAATGCCTGGAGTACCTTCATGATCACGACGAACAACTGGACGCACTTGTCTACAGGTTGGCTTCCATCAAACGCACTCATGTTTGTTGTTTACTTGTTGACCGAGATGCTACTTGAACTCTATCATCCCTATTCTGGGGCAAACATTCGGCGAAAATAGCAGATCTACAAGATTACAACACAACACAGAGTTGCGATGCGTTGCAACGTGTTGAGAGCTTGTCTTTACACTCTATTTACTTGACCGCTTACCGTGTTGCTGGTAGACTAGGGACTCTTACTTCAATCTTACAATTTATAAACCGCTCTCTGGATAAAGCCCAATTCATACTTCATCGCACGACGGTGTCGCACGTCGAAAATAGGCGACCTACAAGCTCACAACACCTGCGAAATGCCTAAATTCACATTTTTTGTTGAATGGCATTTTATCCTATAAGTGCAATGATGTTTGTACATACTGCTTGTTTAAATTGTAATTGATTATTTGCCTAATGTCATAGTCTGCTAAGGGGGAGGGACAGTGATGGATATCCACAGTACCAGGAGAAGTTTATCAGGGACTGTATCAAGAAGTTTCCGTACTGTGAGGGCACTGTTCTTGAAAAGCTGATGAAAAGTGTTGCACCAGTGGAAATGGTAAGTGTACTTTGTACAATGTAATAACCTTCCGATTAAATGTAGCATAGACTGCCTCACACAGTATAGGAGTGAATATAGATGTGGGGCTTTTAAAAAGGACAAAAATCTAGAAAAAGGAAGCTCCTTGAATGCAGAAAAATATGTACAAAAAGCACCTTAACAGCAAGGAACACTAAAATGCTTTCGACATACAGTACACGCAACACATTTCTAACTAAACTTCTTCCTCAGGCTGCATTGTAAGAACTCTAAATATTTTTCTGCATTCAAGGATCTACATTTTTTTAAATATTTTTTTCCCCATTATTTTGGGCCAGTATGGAAAATCCATTGCTTATTATTTAGTGTTATATGCTTATTATATATGGCATTTTCCAATCTGGAAAAACTACCTAGATTATTTAGATTTCTTTTAATATGCTGTAGCACCAGTTGGTCTCGACACGTCAGAACCCATGAGACAATTCCACTCTTGTTTTCCAGGGCGCTGATCCGAATGCTGTTTCCGCGTTAACCCAAGCCCTGACAGGCCAGATGGCCTTCGTGGATGCGGACTACTGTGCCACATGTGGGGAGAGAGGTGCAGATAAGAGATGCTCCCTCTGCCAAACAGTAAGACAATGTCTCATAAAGTCTGTCGACAGTTGATACAAAAATGCACATTAAGAAATCCAAAATCTGTTTTATAAATAATAATTGTTTTTAACCCTTTGTTTGCTTTTGTCTTGAAGATGACATACTGTAGCTTGAGCTGTCAGAGGCTCCACTGGTTCACCCATAGAAAGATTTGCAGGTCACTTCAGCAGAGTGAGAGCCCAGAGAAGGACACCCCGAGATTGAAAGAACTTAAAGGTGCTCATCATGTTATCTCTTCCATCTTTCTGCTCTAGTGCTGCAACTATCCATGATTTTCTTGATTTTCTTGAATATTCTATATGCTTTTTCGATGAATCGAATAATTGAGTAGCCTGTTTATTTAATAAATATTTTATTATATATTGTGTCAATAAATCAACGCAAAAAATGTGAATGGATTTTTTTAATAATAATTGACTAAATCGATTAGTCCGATTAACCACTTAAGCCCTATTTTATACTTAAAAATAGCCAATCTACAAGCTTTTAAATCAGCTAATCGATTAAATTGATTAGTTTGATTAAATGTTGCACCCCAACTTTGATGTACCGTTCTCAATCTGGGGAGTGGGGACCCTTAGAGGTTCTATGATGTTTTTTTTCTTCCATTTACACAGCACAATAAAAGATTGAATCTGCTGAGGTGTATGTTCTGAAAACATCAGATTTGGATTTGAAATGAATTAGTATATCTAGACTCAACTGAATCTGAGTCCCCAGCAAAATGTGTTAATATGGCATCAAAGTCACTTTAACCACCTTAACTACTTTGCTGTTTTTTTTTTTATGTTTGGGAAAATCTTGAAAACTTTGAAGATTTTGGAATAATTTTGGAATATTTTGACACAAATCTTTTTTTATGGGTGTCCCTGGCACAAAATCCTTTCAGATGGGGGTCCGTGGCCAAACCGGGGTCTTTGACATGAAAATGTTTCAGAACCCCTGGTTCAGAGTGCCATCTAGTGTTAAGTAAAAGCAGTGGCTCTGTCATTCTCTGCTCCCTGTCAGATGACGAGAGTGACTTGGTGAAGGAGACGGCTAACTTCCTCCAGGAGCTGTGCATGAGGGCGGAAGAGGAAGTGGCTGCTGCAGCAGGCTGTCCTGGAGAGAAGCTGGGTGGTCAGTCCAGCTCCGCCCAGCACCCCCCGTTTTAATGCCCTCTGGTAGAAGGTACAGGGTACCCAAGTGTGGCTTAAATAGATTTAAAAACTCAATTAAACTGTTAAATGATGCTTTGAAATAGGACTGATTGTAAAAGGCTAGATGAATCTCACTATTCGTGCATTTGTGTAGTGTTCTCTTGTTATGTATTTCTATTGCACTGTATGTTTTTTGTATATTTGTGGGGCTGCAGGGGTGGAAGCCCAAGCCAAATTTCCCTTGTGGGCAATAAAGTTTACCTTGACCTTGACCGTGACCCAGGAATGAGAAGATGGAGGACCGTTGTCGATGGATGACCCGGAACAAAACTACAAACCCTATAGCATTTGTAGCATCCAATTGAAACCATGTGTTTTTCTACTGTCGATAAACCAATTCCATATTGCAAGAATGAGTTTCAGTCCCAGCTTGCCTGTTAAATGTTAGGTTTGACAATAACATTTTGACTTGTCTGTCAGCTGGCTGTAAAAATGTTACAATGTTCAACAATAATATACTGCGTACACACACGCACGCACGCACGCACGCACGCACGCACGCACGCACGCACGCACGCACGCACGCACACACACACACACACACACACACACACACACACACACACACACACACACACACACACACACACACACACACACACACACACACACACACACACACACACACACACACACACACACACACACACACACACACACACACACACACACACACACACACACACACACACAAGGTTGCATGAGGCCATGACATCACTCACTCACTCACTCACTCACTCACTCACTCACATTCCACTGTCTCTCTTCTCTATTATAGGTGTGATCGTATGTTGTAGTGTTGCCGTTTAGGCATCAGCCAATGTACAATTACTGTACATACTGTTTTAAACAGGCATAGAAGAGGAAGGACGACTTTTAAGATGGAATTGATATTCAACATTTTGAAGTGCTATTTCAAAAACAGATTCTGTATGATATAATACTGTATAACGAAGCACTTTTTTTTAGCCTGTCTAGCACCATGTTGTTTGCTAAGGTGCCTAATGTGGAACAACATTTTATTCAGTAAGGTCCAATGGAACACACTGTACGGACATCTTATATATACATTCTGTACTTATGGAAAAGAGCAGTTTCCACTTAAACAAAAATAAAAATTCAATTTCATAGTGTGTGCCTATAAGTCATATACAGTACAAGTGGGTGTGTTGTTTTAATAGTTTATGAGGCTTGCTTTTTAAATTTACATTGTTTGGACAATCACTTATACATTATGATATCAATAGTAGCCTACCTCACTAAGATGAGGTGAGTTTGATACATTTTTGTACATAAACTATACATTTCCAGTTGTGGAAAACGTTTCAGGATGTTACTTGTAAACACTAGATGGCAGCTTCTCCCTTTCATCATAATTCAACAAAATCCTCAATAGTTTTGACTTCACTGTAATTTGTGACCAGGATTAACGGATCACATGTCTGACACCATCTCTTCACATTATCTTCACTTAACCAAGTGACATTCAATTACATTAGAAAAGGAAAGGCTTTTTAGTTCTTGAGAAAAAAAGCTGAGATACAACTTCAAGACGAATTCGTCCAGTCAAGGAAAGTGCAGGTACATGTTTACATGAACCTGCACTTTCCAAATTCACCTAAAGCTTATTTTGATTTAAAGAAAAGGGAGTCCAGCTAGATTTACAGTCTCCTTAGCCCTTGAAGTAACATCTTCAAAGTAGGTAGGGTTTCAGGTCGCGGAGGAGAGAAGGGGCCCTGAGTCTTGTTGCGCTCACTTTCTCACACATGAGGGACATCCTACGGCAATGCGGCGGAGTTCTATAGACATCTACTCTCTTTTCCTGCGCGCATTGTTCCGTGTGCTCTGCAGCGGTGTGTGTCCCATGGGAGAACACTGGACCCTACGCTCATAGGCACAACTAATAAGCATGGTCCCTGTCACGGTGCCTGTCAATAGGAGTCATAACTCAGCCCCCTTTCCTCTCAGTTCCACTCACTCCATTATCTCGCAGCTCCACTCACCGATATGTCATCCTCACTCTGGGGCTGTGGAGACGCATAAAAGGGTCGATCTCAAATTTCCGGTTTTAGAGATGTAAAAATTAGCAAATGCTGCAGTCGGATCAAATAACTTTGATAGTCGTCTTTCAGGCCTCCGGGTTCATCTCTCCTGCGTTGTCCAGGCCCGCTGCGATGTGACAAACACAGCTTTTTGGGGTAATTGGAGATCATTTTGACAGCAAAGCTTTTGAGGGGAAAAGGAGAGAGAGGGGGAGAGAGAGATAGAGATAGAGAGAGAGAGAGAGAGAGAGAGAGAGAGAGAGAGAGAGAGAGAGACAGAGAGAGGAAAAAAATATCCCTTTAACAATAATGGCATGAGCTGGACAGTTTTGGAGTGGATTTATTTTCACTGGTATCAAAGGGCAGGCATAGCCAAGGAGAGTTGGGCTAAATTCATTGTCAGGGCCCTGGGAATGGGATGTAACGGGACACCTTGGTTCTTAGGGGCACAGTTTCGGCAGGATGAAGGGGGGAGAGGAGGCTTTGTCTTGCTACTGTATAATTTGGATAATACACATACATCACATTGGTGAGCTCATTCAAGGCATTTTGGTTAGATGATGAGACTAGGTCAGAGAATAACAACATATACATTCAAACCAAACTTTAATCCCTAATTGTGAATATTGTTGATTCACTGCCCCGCTGAAATTATTTAGGTGCATGTATCAATGTACAACTTTCTGCATTCAAATCTTTCCATCTATAACCCTTTTTAGTTCATGTTATTTTGTGTTTGTGATATACATTTTGTGTCAGTTACAAGGGCAGAGAGTGAATAAAAGTAGGTTACACTGAAAAAGCCTCTCACCCCCCAAACCACCCTGTCTACCTCCGACTCCACCTTTTGGTCTATTGTGCTCAATGAGCCTTGCTTCAATTGATCTATTCAATATCATGGATGTGGGCATTTATTTAGGGAAGAATACATCAGACGTGGGTCACACTGCTGTGCAAATAAGCCTTTTTCGTTTGACTTCACCTGTTTGGGGACTTAACCTGTTTGGAGCACAGGTGCATGTGGTTCAATGCTGATAGCTTTAGATAAGAAGTCAGTCACTGAAAACTGTAACATCTTCCAAAACCTTTAGGACTTTAAAGGAGTCTTAAATCTTTAAAAGATATGTGTGACATATTGATATGCTGCAGTTTAAACTAGGCTACTGAGGTGAAGATTGATGGAATTTAACCATATGGCCATGTAGCCTATAGGCTATGGTTAAATTCCATCAGTCTTCACCCCGGTAGCCTACTCCAAATCATATCAATATGACACACATATCTTTTTTTTTGTCATTTCAAATATATAAATATAAATAAACAAATGGCTTACTAAAAGGAATAAATAGCCTTGGTTTGACGATCAAATTACACGCCACATAATCTTATATTTTTATTGTTATTATTATTTATTATTATCATTATAATAATTGTTATTATTGTTTGTCTGGTCTTGTCTTCTTTACCATATACTTAGAGGTCAGTTTTAAGGTAGACCTAAAAACGAATACAAATTGATTCCGTTTGACACTGATTTATGATACCTTTATCCATAATGTATAAACCAGACATATTTTTTTCTGTGTGTGTGTGTGCGCATGTGTGTGTGTGTGTGTGTGTGTGTGTGTGTGTGTGTGTGTGCGCGCGCGTTGGGGGGGCGGTGCACGTGTTGCACTGACACTGTAGTTGTGGGCGTACCTATTCCTAAAAACGCCTTGTTCATTCATAAGCTCGCTGTTGTCAAACAAGCTGTGGGTATATAGAGCCTGAACTACAACTCAAGAAAGGCAATGAAGTACAGTAGTACCTATAGGCTCTACCCACTATCATCACATCAGCAGTAATAACTGCATCACTGACGCACAGAACGCACAGTCCTTCCAGTGCAGCGATGCTCCTTTGGACGCGCGGACACCTGTTGGCGGGGTTTTTCTGCATACTGATGAGGGAGGGCGTCCTCCACGTTCACGCTGTCAAAAACGACGCGACAGAGTCGTTAAACGCTCAGGTGATCGATACGGTTCTGGATCAGGACGTGCCGAACAATCAGTCCATGAATCGGGCACAGAACGGAGGCAGGCGGGGATCCAGTGATGCTCCGCGTAAAGGTGAGTTTTAACCCATTAAAACCCCAGCAGTGAAAAGCTTTCACTGAAAACAGCAGATCTACAAGCTCACAACGCTATTGGTGGCGTTGTGGGATCTGCTATTTTCAGAGAAAGCTTTCCCTACAATAACAGAAAACAGAAAATACACTAATAGAGCCCTGAGGGACTCCAGTTATCCATATGGGGTTTAAGTGCTTAACCCATTAAGACCTGAGGCCGATTCTACAAATGCCTTCTAAATCAAACAGTTTTTTGGAAAAAACTTATGTTGCTATAATATCAGTGGTTCTCAAATCATGTCAAGGACCACCCAAAATGATGTATTATTTGGCCGCGGACCCCCAACTCAAAATATTTTGTTCCAAGGACCCCCCCCCACCCAGAAGCAAAGATTTGAGTTACAAATATATATATTCAGTGATTTGTGCAAATTTTCATGATTTAAAAGAAAATAGCAGATCTGTATTAATTAGAAACTGTATTAAGCTGTGGTATAGTGTTAGCTAAATACTGAACTGTGTTGTGAATTGGATGTGTGAAAATGCTTTCCATTATGCATTATATACTGCATTTATATGCCTAATATATTTCCATACCGTACTTGCTTTTACACAAAATGTGTCATTTAAAGTAAATATCAATGTTCAACAGTGCTCAAATTGAGAGCTAAGCACTTAAACCCTATAGTTGACTGGATTCCCAAGGGTTCTACACTATAGTGTCCCTCCTGTTTTTGCTCTACAATAATAATTGTCTTAACTGAAAATAGCCGATCTACAAGCTCACAACGCGTCACAATGCGAGACGCTGTGAGCTTGAGCTTGTAGATTTGCTATTTTTGCGTTATGTTGCCCCAGATTAGGGATGCTAGGGTTTGAGGTCTTATCCTTTCATCTCCATTCCGATTCCCAATCACTAATTATTTAAGGCACTTCCAATGAAATGGTGTGTAAATGTGCATAATTATCACGCCTTAGTGCATCCAGTACCAAATTAAATCCTCTTACGGGTCTATTTGGTTACACAAATTAACATTTGCACATATACAGATTTCTATGTATGAATTGTATTTTCCTCTTCCTCCTTCAGGTGGCCTAACTCAGAGTCAGGTTGGTTGTCGAGAGCTGAGATCCACCAAGTACATCTCAGACGGCCAGTGCACCAGCATCAACCCCATCAAGGAGCTGGTGTGTGCAGGGGAGTGCCTGCCCGCCCACCTGCTCCCCAACTGGATTGGTAATGGAGCGTACACAGGGAAATACTGGAGTGCGCGGGACGCCCAGGAGTGGCGCTGCGTCATCGACCGCACGCGCACGCAGCGCATCAGGCTGCAGTGTCAGGACGGCAGCTCTAGAACCTACAAGATCACGGTGGTGACCTCCTGCAAGTGCAAACGCTACTCCAGACAGCAGAACGACTCGGGGCACAAGACGGAGGGAGTAGGAGGAGGAGGAGGAGGGCACGACAACAAGGACCAGAGCCGTTCCAAACGGAGGAAGGAGCAGAGGAAAGCTGGACTCCCTGAAGACTGGGCTGGGGAACAGTCTTAAGAAGTAAAGCCCTAAATCGTGCTGCCAGGGGACTCCTGAGCTGGTTTTCTATCCTACCGCAATGTTAGTTGCATTAAATCGGGGACATACGATGAATGTGTCCTCATTCTAGCTGTTGAATCAGGGACACGAGGTGATTGTGTCCATATCATTCTAGCTGTTGAATCAGAGACATAAGGTGAATGTGTTTAACTACCTGGTAGGGTGGAAAACCACCTGTACATGGGGTTCGGACCCACAGCTACGCACACGCAGACTCATACGACCTATTTTCTACGCAGTAAAATCCATTTAACTCCAAAGAGTGTACAAATGGAAATGGTTACATTTGTACGCTTTTTGGAGTTAAATTAACACTGAGGATTTTACTGTCTAATGCAATATGTTTTTTTATTATACAGAGGAATATGCAGTGATTTCTCAGAGCAGCTGGTTTGCCATAATTGTGAGGACTTGTTGATGCCGAATGAGATGTTGAAAAATTGGCAGACAAGCAGCACAAGATGTAAAGCAAAGAAACCTATCTAAATCTATTATATGCAAAATATTGGTTCATACAATCTGCTATGCCATTCAGACTTCAGTCTCAAGTCACATTAATCGTCCTGCAAATGTAAAGTCAGAGACCCGGGAGTTGTTTTTAATGTGTGTGTTTTTTTCTTTTCATAGGTTCATATATTGTAGTGTGATGTAATGTGCTGTATATGAAGTGATTTAAGGGGTTACATTTCTAAGTGAATTCTAAAGGATTGTATAACAATGTAATTTATTATTTTGTTTTTATACAAGGATCATTTCTACCTTATGTTCTAGTTAAGATAGCCACTGAGTCAATCCTTTGGGAAACAATAAAAAGTTAACTGGATCAAAACTGTTTACGTGGTGTTTTCTCTTTTTTTCGTGCAATGTTGACTTGCTTGCAACACAATGCTGCAGACGGCTGCAGACACAGAGCAAACAGGAACACGCTAACAACAGAGGCATTAGTCAATGATGGAACTCTCCTTTCATCAGACACCCTACTCGCTTTTATTGTGAAGGGATACCCTTACCTTCAGGCTAATGGGGCTTGTTCCAGCAGCGGCAACATGTTAAGATGCCTTATTGTATCGCATATCCTTTCATTTCTCCACAGTGAAAGCTTGTGGACTAAGCCATGCAGTGAATGGAGCACCCCCTGTGCAAAATGTCAACAGGATGTTTAACCGAGGCTAGCTACACAAGGATCAAACTGCTGCATTAAGTGGATTGATGTCCCTTTGTGCAATAATACTGTTGTGTAGCTTCAGTGACTGCTGGACATCATAGAAATGGTAAGGTCTCTAGGCAGTGGTTACCAAACCACTGTGTACCAAAACCATTGTGTGCCGAGGCACAAGTCCAGGTGTCCCTTGGGATTTTGTGACAACCACACATCTATATTGCAATATATACAACTATTAAAAAAGTTACTAATTATTTACTTTATCAGTACTTTGTGTGCACTCATTTCCCAAAACAGAAGCAAATTCTATACCCTAAAAATTATATTTTAACCACTTTCAACCAGGCATCCCTATTTTGGGGCATGTTTAGGTGATCGAGGCATGTTTTAGATGTTTGAGTTTTTCTTTTTTTTTTTTCACCAATTTTCCCAAATAGCTAAAATAGTCGATCTACAAGCTCACAGCGTGTTGTAGTTAGGCTATTTTCACTCCGAATACAGGTGTGCCTTGAGATCGTGACTTGCCCTTTGGTGTGCCTTGGGCACAAAAAGTTTGAAAACCACACGTCTAGAAATTGTGACTAGCAGACAGAGGAAAACCATAGTGGATGTCTATTTCAGGCAGTGTTTGAATAGCACCTGTATCATTTGCTGGTCGTGTGAAAACTTGTATTTATGGTGATTATCTTTGACTAGGTATTAGAAATAACAATGATCTGAGGAACAACTGCAAGAACTGTGTTCACACGGTTCTGTGTGCTTTGGACACAGTCAAATCCTCAGTTTTGTGTAACTAATTAAATTTGATGCTTCAAGTCATCCCGACTGACTTGTCCATTCAACATCTGGTTCTTCTTCTGTAATGAGTTTAATGTTTTGTGTTAATGTGATTGTTGTGTTTTCACTGACAGCCATGAACAAAAGGGGATTCATCCTCCATCAATGCAGTTTTACACGAACTTGAATGAACTTAGCACACATAAACGTGTCAAAATGATTAAAGGTTCACTAACAGGGGTCTCCCTGTCTCTCCAGCTCTTTAGTAAACACAAAATACATTTTAATCCAATCAAGAGAGAGGGCCCATTTATCATCTTAAATTTGATAGTTTTGAACAACAATTTTGCCAGCTCATTATTTTTGTTTCATTACTTACCAATTTCACTTGTTTATCCTGTATCTTGTATAAGTTCTCTCCTGAAAAAATATCAAACACCACATTTAAATACAGTAAATGGTAAAATAAATGGTACTGTGCATTTAGCAATACAATGTACATTACATTCACAGACACACACTCACACAACAATGGCATAGGCAACCATGCAACGCTCATCGGGTGCAGTTAGGAGCTTGCTCAAGGACACTTCGACATGCAGCCAGGAGAAGCCAGGGATCGAACTCCGGAATCTTCGGAGTCCCAAGCGGCCGCTCTATCTCCAGAGCAAGTTGTGTTTTATTTACTGTGTACTGTAGCTGCAGGAAGCTGAACCTGATGGATGATAATTACAGTGCATTCAAATCATTACATGTGACGGACAAGATATTTTTTATTATTTTTTTCCCCTGGCAGCAATAAAGCATATTTGCGAATAGAAGTAAGACATCCAGTATATTGTCTCAATCCCGCCTCAGTGATTCAACTCCTGCTGTTTAACAGACTGTGTTGGCTGCAGGCTGTGTCTGTCGCTCCAGAAGCTTGCAATTTGTATACTTACCCAGTCAACACCTCAGAGTCTGCCAACTTTCAGTATCTGCACAATTGGCACAATCGCCTCGCCTCGCCTCCCCGTTTAACTCATTAAGACCTGAAGCCGATTCTATAAATGTCTTCTAAATCCTAACAGTTTTCTGAAAAACCTATGTTGCTATATATCAGTGCTGCTCAAACTTTTTCTTGTCAAGGTCCCCCAAAATTATATGTTTTTGGCCGCCGACCCCATCAAAATATGTTGTTCCAGGGACCCCCAGAAGCAAAGATTTGAGTAAAAAAATAAATAGCGGATCTACAAGCTCAGAGCGCTATGAGCTTGTATATCTGCTATTTTTGAATAGCTAAAGTATAAAATAATGGTTAAAGTGGTTACACAGATGCGTTCCCGGTTTGAATGGGTTAACCTCATCTTCTTATTCCAGGGCCATGAACTATTCCCACAATCTCATAATTACATGCTTAAAGAAAAGCCTGCAAGGCGCTGGTTTATAATACTTTATTTTAACCCACTCCACATCCTGCCATATCGTGATATCTACCATTAATAGAGAGTGCTGACACGCTCTCATACATAATGACACACATTTCTACCTGCAGAATCTTCCCATATAGCTTAGTGAGAGGCAAAGAACAATGCTGAAGCGACTTATCAGTGGTGGAAGAAGTACTCAGCAATACCGCTATGTAGAAATACTCTTACAAGTAAAATAATACAAGTATTGACAAAAAACACTTAAAGAGTATCAAATGTAAAAGTACTCATTATGCAAAACGTCCCATTTCACACATTTAAAAAAAAAAATCAAAATTGGTAAAATGTTTTCTAAAATTGTATGAAATAGGGCTTAAGTGGTTACTGAATGTTTTGTATTAATAATCTAAATCTGCAAAATATCTGGTGTGGAAGAATCATGGTAAAATGACACCATTGTCAAGTTGTTCACCTTTGGCCTTATACTGTATGTAAGTAGGTTCGGGCCGCTATATGGCCCTCACACCTTATGCCCATATATGGAGATCCCTGATATTATCAGTATATGCCAATGACGACACATTGAGGTTAGACAACACACTCCATATTTGGGCGTAGTTGCATTTGGAACTCCTTATATGGTTATGGCTGACATGAGTGTGATGGCGTGGTCCACCTGCCTGCCGTTCCTCCCTTAAGCCAATTTTAATATAGGATGTGAATATCATAGAGTCAAGATGCCGTGGCATTGGCCTGGTATTTATTGTTGTGGGTACAGCTTGGTCCCATGACATAGCTTCTCTCTTATCTTTATATATAGCTGTGCTTTCTCCCTCTCCTTTCCTTAGAGAACTACTTTACCACCAACCTGAGTATTTAATGTATTTCTCTCATGAGCTCATGCACTCAACTTCTACTGTATCTTATAATGCCAAGTGTCTCAGACTCTGTTTGCCTCAACAACAACAGTAACTAAAATGTTAATAACCGTATTTTCCGCACTATAAGGCGCATCTGAGTATAAGGCGCACCTTCAATAAATGTATTATTTTCATATATAGGGCGCACCGCATTATAAGGCGCATCCGCACTATAAGGCGCACTGACGGTGCGGCTTATAGTGCGGAAACCAAGGGAACCAATATTGATACATATATAAGGCGCATCGGATTATAAGGCGCATCCGCACTATAAGGCGCACTGACGGTGCGCCTTATAGTGCGGAAAATATGGTACTTGTAGTGGAGTATGTACAATATTTGCCTCCGAGATGTAGTGGAGTATAAAGTAGTGAAAAATGGAAATAGGCTACTTACGTAGAGTAAAAGTCCCTCAAAATTGGACTCAAGTACAGTACTTAGTCAAATGTACTTAGTTACTTTCACCACTGCCGAAGTGGCTTATCTTCTGAATGTCATGGACATGTCTTTATATGTGGTTGTTGGAGCTGCATTTTGTCTGCTAGCCATGTGGTAACAATCTTTATTCATAATAAGAAGGCAATTAATCACAAGATAATAAT
The DNA here is from genome assembly GCF_963280865.1 of Gymnoscopelus braueri. Taxonomy (NCBI): domain Eukaryota; kingdom Metazoa; phylum Chordata; class Actinopteri; order Myctophiformes; family Myctophidae; genus Gymnoscopelus; species Gymnoscopelus braueri. The sequence goes on along the minus strand of NC_137613.1, from coordinate 27,747,226 downwards.
CTGCCATGCAGTGCCAGACTGGCTGCCAAACCAGTCTCCAAACGTCAGCCTACCTTCAGTGGTAATCTGCCTCTTTATTCTTCTTCATGATATATGAGGTAGGAGCTCTCAATGTTAAGTACCTACAAGTCAGTCTTTCAGCCACAACAAAAAGAAACGACACTGAATTCATCTTCCACAAACCAGTCATAGGAGAGGGAGAAGAAGAGAGGAGAATGCACTCAAAGCTCCTGCGGTCTGGGAGCTCGTCTGAAAAGGCCATGGAGGTGGACAGTAGTGGTCTACGTGTGTGTTCTGAAGTCAATAACCACCAGTGGTAGACAAAGTACTCAACCCCAGTACTTGAGTCAAACTATAGATGCTCCTGGTCAAATATTACTCAAAGTACAAATATGTACTTAAGTACAGTACTCAAGTAAATGTACTTCTTCTCAGAGAGGAGACTTGAAGCTCTCCAAAGCAGGCACACCTGGTTATCATTCAACCAGGATGCAACAGTGGGATGTTCCAGTAGCACCATGTAGAATGTCTAACCACACAAAGAGGGCCTGTGTTTCAGAGCTGCATTGAGTAGAGGGAGGGGTTCCTTTTCACTATATTATCCAATGTTGGAGTTGTCGCAGCAATTACAGTTCATTTTGGAGGGAAGACAATGTTGATGAACTCTAGTGTCCCTGTTCTGGGGGCGAACATTCGGTGAAAATAACTGGGCTGCTATTTTCTATTTTCGGAGATATGGTAACTAAGTATAAGGATAATTCCTTTTAACAGGACGTTCATGAAAGTCCTTGCTTCCAATGAGGGCCTGTGAGCAATTAGGGGTTAAGAGTCTTGCTCAGGGACAAATTTCATTTCATTGACACATATGCTGGCGTGGCCTGGAATCGTACCTGGGGCAACTAGGGCCTCTGGCCCCCTAGGCGGGCTCAATAACCACTCAGCTATGGCCGCCCCTTAAATGTATAATGTATAATAGTGTTTAAGTAGTTAAATAAACATGACAGTTGCATTCTGTCCCCCCACCTTATACGTTTCTTTCTTCTTGCTTGTATGTCATGAGGCGTTAACTTTGGCCTTAAAATAACCTATAGAAGGTCCTGAACAAATTGATATTTACAGGACAACATTATAAAAACAATATCGCTTGCACATAGACTGTGGGGCTAGGGTTATGCTAGCCTATTATTCATTGAGTCAATCCACAAACATGATCAGTTTTTTTTACTTCAGTGCAATATTTGGCTTTGTACTGAATCCCAGGTATTTAACAGGCTCAAAGCAAAAAATGTATCAGAATCAGAATCAGAATCAGTTTTATTGTCACATCACAGGTTTACAAGGTAAAAAAGTGGGTGAAATTCTTTTTTGTACATCGTTCCCATCGCAACGTTAGTTTCCATAGAAAGAAGAGGGGGGGGGGGGAGAAGAAGAGGGGTGGGGGGCAAGTCGGAAGGAGATCAAAACAAGAGAGCAACAGAAGGCCAGACAAGTTATCTACATATTTACAAATTACCTGAGATAATAAAAAACTAAAAACTAAACTAAGGTGCCTGAGCATAGCAGCAATGTATTGTATACTGTGCATGTTATACTTATACTGTGCATGATAGACAATGGACGTTAAGGTGCTTAGAGGAAAAGGAGCACAATAAAAAAAGACAGAAAAAAAAGTCAGTGCGTTATACAAGGGATTAAGGTGCAAAAGGTCAGTGCGTGTCCACCTAGAGTGGACTGACCCTAGTATAATCCGTAAGTAGCTCCATGAGGGAGTGCAACAAAAAGTCATTTGTACCTGGTGTAGTCCACAGGTGTGTCCGAGGGGGGGCTAAAGTCCAAGTCATTGTCCCTGGTATAATCCACAGGTGTGTTCAGGAAGAGCCAGAAAAGTCTGCGCCGCCTGCTGTCAGGCTGCTGAACAAGGCCTATGCCTCATTCAGGCTTATGCCCCATTCAGCATTCTGACAGCAGCCGGATTGAAACTACACCAGAACCTGGTGGTGGAACTCTTGATACTGCGGTAGAGCCCCTTGCCCGGTCGCGGTCGTTGTAGGGGGTTGAACAGTCTGTGACTTGGGTGGTGCTTGTCCTTGATGATGCGCTTGGCTTTAACCACGCACCGCTTTTTGTACAGTTCCTGGAGCTCTGGGAGCTCGATTCCCATTATCCGCTCTGCCGATCGCACTACTCGTTGTAGGCTGATCTTTTCTCGGGCAGTGCAGTTCCCGTACCAGGCCGTGACACAGCCTGTTAGGATGCCTTCAACAGAACTGTTGTAGTACAGCCTGAGGATGCGATGTCCTACTCCGAGCTTCTTCAGGCGGCGGAGCCAGTACAGTCGCTGCTGAGCCTTTTTCCTCACGTGTGTGGAGTGCGTCTCCCATTTGAGGTCCTCCTCGATGTGTACTCCGAGGAACTTGAACTCGCTGACCCTTTCCACTGCAGCACCGTCGATGAGGATGGGCGCATGGTCTCTCCGCGGCCTCCTGAAGTCCACGATCAGTTCTTTGGTCTTGTCGACGTTAAGAGAGAGGTTGTTCTCCCGGCACCAGCGTGCCAGTGATTTGATCTCCTCTCTGTAGTCAGACTCGTCGTTGTTGACGATTCGGCCTATCACTGTCGTGTCGTCCGCGTACTTTATGATGGTGTTGGAGACATGTGTGGCTATGCAGTCATACGTGTACAGGGAGTAGAGGAGAGGGCTCAGCACGCATCCCTGGGGTGCTCCGGTGTTGAGGGTCAGGGGGTCGGATGTGATGCTGCCCATTCTCACCACCTGATGTCGGTTGGACAAGAAGTCCTGTATCCAGTCGCACATGCTTGGGTGTAGCCCTAGGTCTCTGAGCTTTTTGTCAAGTATTGCTGGGACAATGGTGTTGAATGCTGAGCTGTAGTCCACGAACAGCATACGTACATATTTGTCCTTCAGCAGCTTGTTGTCCATGTGCGAGAGGACGGTGTGGAGAGCCATGGCAAAGAGGCAAAGATGGCAAATGTATGCATATTCTGTATGCTTCCTGCTCTGACATCATTCATTGCACCTTCACATCTGGACAGCTTCATCACTGCTCCACTTGAAGTTGGATCCTGTATCTTGTGTTTTTATGCAGCTGCCGGGCAAAAGCCGTGGCTGGAGGCATAATATCTTTGGTTGTCTTTGCGTACGTATGTCTTTTACTTACGTACTGTCCATCCCAATCTTGTGAACGCGATATCTCAGGAACGCCTAGAGGGGATTTCATAAAATTTGCCACAAACATTCACTTGGAATCAGGCACGAACTGAATGGAATTTGGTGGTTAAAGGTCAAGGTCACTGTGACCTTCAAAAATACGTTTTTTTAAGCCTCCGTCTACGAAAGGCGCCATCTGTTATGCGCTGGACTGTGAATGGCTGCAAGAGCTTGCCTAAAAAATACACTTAATAACCTTTTATTAAATTCCTTCAATGTCTTCACTACATATATTATATTAGTCTGGACAGACATGGATTAAAACTACACCCGCGATGCGGTATAGTTAAATTTAAAGTAATTCCTTTCATACTGGCACCTGTTGGGTTTTTCCCCCGTTAGCTTGAAGTGACGGTTTTGTCACTTCATCTGAGAAATGGGGCATTTCTGTGCAGTAACGACATGGGTGAAGGAACTGGCAGAGATTCTGCAGAGAATAAATGTCCTCTGCTTGACAAAAGTGATTTTGGCTTCGGCATGGCTTATTCATGGGACTGAGTTGCACAGTGAGTGCATGCACAGTACACAATAAAATCCTGATTTTTCCATTTGTTTTCCATTTGTAACTCTGAGAGTGTACACATCCAACCAAGTGGACCAAGTGGAACCACGGGTCCATTTTGTACAATCTCACAGTTAAATTAACACTCGTGATTTTACGGTGTACATTGTTCATCCTCTTGGTCATACCATTCAGCCCTTTACTCTTGCCTGACAGACAAGGGAGAATCTCTGTCAGCTAAACCCTTTAGGACATAGACGAGACATGTCAACAATGTCTCTAGATGGACCCGAGTTTGTGTTTCACACAGTCGTCATGACAACAAAAAAGATACCTGAGATTCTGACGTGATGGCTTGAGAAAGGTTAGTGGGTCATAATATGAGCAGGTCATTGGGGTCGATATATCGTACCTGGTCATGCACTGTATCAATACAAAATTAATTTATTTTGATCCGACAAGCCATTTGACATTAGTAGTCATAATTTGTTTAAGAAAAAGGGCTATATAAAAGGTCCGCTCCTTTTTTCCCCTACAACACCAAGTCTCTAGCCGTAAATAGCCAATCTACAAGCTCACAACGCATAGTGTTACAATGCGTTGTGAGCTTGTAGATCTTTCATTTTCGTCAAATCTTCTCCCCAGAATACGAACGCATGTAGTAAATGTGTTCCGTTTCAGGTAACATTTTACACGTCTGGGAACCCTCTTCTATGAAGGTCACTTCAAGTTCAGACTTGACTGTTGAATCTCTCAGAGATGTTGACAGATTGTTTTTTTCTTTTCTTTTCCCATTAGAAGGCAGTTCACTACATACAATAAAGACAGATGCAATTGTGTTATTGTGGGTGAGAACAAGTACTGTTTTTGGGGTCTACTTTAAAGCATACGCTGTCTTTGATCAAGTGAGTCACATCCCTTGTTGACCAGCATGCTCTTCCTGACCTTCCCCCATTTGAAAGCAACGTGAACGACTAATTCAACTTGACATGCAGGTCTGTGGACCATTTTCCCAGCCTGTCTAGAGGTGCTTGTATTATTGCAGGTGTGCTGCGGAGACGGGGTATAACCAGCTCATCGACTGCCGAAGACAGAGCCGTGTCACCTTGCTTTGTTGCTCGGACGACGATAAGCCCCTTTCCTCTAGCCGGATGGCTAGTGCTCTGATGACATCATCAGTCATCGGCCACGGGAGATCACTGGAGCGCTACTTGGGTGGGCTGGAGGGAGGTAGACATCTGCAGCGAGATAGCTGGCTGGCTGGTCCGTTTCCACAGGGGCCGAGCTTGTCCTCCCTCCTGCCCTCTCTCCCAACACTCAACTCTCACAATATTTATGATTCATGCTGGGTGGGATTGAGCCTTTCTCCTGAAGCTCTTGTAGTCTCCAGAGCAGTTGACTCGCTACACAGCCTGCTGGACATAATCTACTACTACTGTATACTCTCGAAGTCATAATCGTCTCATTAAGAATGGACGCGGGAAAGTCCTTTAGCCTTACGCTTTATTTAGACGATGGTACAAATAAAGGAAAATAGCAAATCTATAAGCTCATGTGAAAAGGTTATATAATAATTATATAATTTCATGAATTTGTATTTGATTGAATTTGTGCTCATTCAAAGATAGATGAAGGGTTGAAAGTCTTTAAAACAGTTCAGTAATTTCTCTACAATGATGAGTTCTTCTCTGGCACAAACGGGGAAATAAATAACAACAAAAACAAAACAAACAAAGTAAAACATCAGTATTAGCATCTGCTATCTGACCGTGTGACCGGGATACTTGATCCATAACAACCTGTCCTGTCCTGTACAGTACAGTATGTCAAATACGTTGTTATTATAGTCTTTCCAAGTGTTGTTTTGGGGTTGTTGGTTTTTTAACGATAGGGGTCAGCTGTCTATAACAGCATTTGTCTGTATTGTCCCCCATAAGTATGTACTGTACTGTATGTCGCCACCAATTTTGCCAAATCAATGGGATGACTCAGAGTACTCTCGAACCCCCCTCCCCCCCCCCCCCCACCCCTATTATTTCACAGCATCACACCGGAGGGGTCAGCCAAATATGGATTTCCACACAGCTCTAGACTGGCCTCCAAGTCAGTACGACTTGCCACACCACTATTAGTCCCTGTCTTGTTTGTTTAAATATCATAAGAGCCTTTGTGTAAAAGTAGTAGCAGTCATTACCATGTGTTTACGGTATGTACTGTATCACCGTCAAATCATAACAGCGGATGACTCTGCAATAGGAGCAGAGGGTATACAGATGTCCTACGCCGTATAGAGGAACCGCCAATAGTTAATCACGGTAACAGAATACATTCAATTACCCATCGCCTTCAGCTGAAACACTAACCTGTGTACAATACACAAGGCAAGAGGGATAAGTCAGCGTTTTGTATGAAAACCTGTTGATGTCACCGGGAGCGGGACCTCTACCAGTGAGCTCAGTGCTGGTAATTGATGATGGCGAAACTACGGTAGTCTGTTACGGCACACATTAAGGATACAAGGTTTCCCGTCCACGAGACTTTCTTATTGTCACTCGCAAACGATCCTAAAAAGACAGGAAATATAAAAGCTACGCTGTTTGTTCCTCGTCGGGTGTTGGGTGACGATGCTGAATGCTCGCGGACCACTTGATATCCTTGTCGCCTGCTTGATGAGCTCATGCTTTTGGATATGAATTACAGTAAAAAGCATTGATAACACAGGGACGTCCTATTCAACAGACGTATTGGTGAATGCACTGGAAATCCTTTTCTTTGGAAACACATGCTGTCGGGGAAGAAGTGTTAGCGGCAAGATTCTTACCCCTTATCAATGGGAGACATAGTAATATGTGGTAAACAGTGTGTGTGTGTGTGTGTGTGTGTGTGTGTGTGTGTGTGTGTGTGTGTGTACTTGTATTACTATACTTGAGAGGGCCAAATGTCCCCACAAGTGTAAGTAAGTAGTAGCATTTGAGAAATAGACATTGTCAGGACAAATGTCCTCGTCCTCACAAGAGAAATTATTGTTTTTCTGGTTAAAAATATCTGGGGATGCCTGGACCGCTGGCCTTACGGTCCAGGCACCCGGGCTCAATGTAGCCTGACAGCGCGTCGCGGGTTCGACTCCCGATCCCGACGGTCTTTGCTGCATGTCTCTCCTCTGCTCTCTCCCCATTTCACGTCAGCCTACTGTCCTGTCAAATAAAAGGCATAAATAAAAAAGCCCAAAAACAAATCTTTGAAAAAAATTATAAATAAGTAGATAAATATCTGGGGAGTTAGGCTTACAATTAGGAAAAGATTCAGGTTGGGGTTGGCGTTAGGAATTTAGAGGTGAGGTTTAGAGGTTTGCCTGATTCATATGTAGTTGCGTGCCGGTGTTGTGTACCAAAAATAGCAGATCTACAAGCTCACAACGCGTCGTGCTGCGAAGCGTTGTGAGCTTATAGATCAGCTAATTTAGGTGCGCGACACCGCTAAATGATCGATAGTTAATCTTCACCATTAATACATGTACAAGTAAATACAACTAGAGGACGTCAATCAATGCATACAGTACATAGTAATAGATAAGTACTGTAGTAGACAGAACTCTGGAGCAAATGACAGACCGTATCAGACCATATCATGCCTAACAATAAAAACGTTCTTAGATTGGTGTACCAGAGATAAACATCTCAAATGGGGGGTCCACGGCCTAATGCATATGAATTTGGGGGTCATTGAAATGAAAAGGCTTGAGAATCACTGGATTACGCAATCTCACACTCATCTAGTCATTGAGAGACGACTCTGGATGGAGGTATGTCATCTTGAGATCCCGTGAAGACAAACCGGGAAAGCATCTGTATCATTTTAGATTTTAGAATTGGGAAAAAATGGCAAATCTTTGAATATATATATTTTTAAAGCGATTTTTTAAAACTCAAATCTTTGCTTCTGGGGGTCTCTGGAACAACATTTTTGAGATGGGGGTCTGCGGCCAAATATACATAATTTTGGGTGGTCCTTGACATGAAATAGTTTGAGCATCACTGTTTGAGCAACATATGTTTTTCAGAAAACTGTTAGGATTTAGAGGACATTTTGTAGAATCGGCCTCAGGTCTTAGTGGGTTAAGCCTAATACTTCATTGTACGGTAGTGTCACTTTCCGAGAATCAATCATTCTCAGCGAGTAACACATCGTATTTGGCTTTAGGATGTAAGACATCACTCATAATGTATTTTTTACCTAATAACTATTAGCTGTTAAGCTAAGAGGTTGCCAGAAGCTAAAAGGTATATATATCACACCCTAACAGAGCCGGAAGGTCCTTGTTTTTGATATAATTCCGTCTTTCATTTACTGAGGTGATTACCAGTCTATGAGGACAACAGACAAGCCTCTAGGCTACTTAGACAAGGGCTTGTATGTACAGAGACCTAATAGTAAAACCTACAGTAGTAGGAAGTGGGCATTAGTAGCAAAAATAGCAATCTATCGGCTATTTTTGGCAAAGAGATTTGGTGTAGACGGAAAAAAGCAGTCCAAGTACAGAGCCAACTCAGGTCCAGTTTACTAAGTATAGAGGGGTTAAGTGGTTAAGAAGCACTCAAAATGCAGATAAAATGTAGAGAAAGCTCAAATCATATATAATATGTTGCTGGAATGTCTGTTGACCTTTTGAGTGGTAACACTGGGATATATTTTTAATGCCAATTGTTGAAAAATCACACATTTATGTACATTCATTGTGTTGGAATTGTCTGACATACATGCAGAATTAACTGCTGCGACGGGTTGGGGAGAATGGATGGGTATTTGGTGATTTATTGGTACTTAAAATAGGTTGTACAATGGTAGCCGATGCCCGCATTAATTCAAAACACAGGTGTTGAGCTTCATGGCAGTCAAGGGCATGGCACCCCATGTACGTACCTTCAGGACATGATGCACACCCTTTCCTACACACTTAGATCAGGGACATCTGTCCCTCCCATCCCTACGACACCATGGCCAACAACACTCCAAGCATCCTTAGACTCTTCTCCCTCCTGGCTTCCGTCCAAGCTATGTGGAATGACCCCCCCCCCCCTCAGACTTATACTCTCCCTTTTCCACCGCAGTCTGAAAGCGTATCACTTCAGACTCCATCTCACCCACTAGCAGCACTCCTTATTCTTTGTATCACTTCTTGTTTCCTATGTTTTGAGAGATGCTATAGTAGATGTTATGCAGATGTTTGTTGGTTACTTGTTCATATTATGTTATTTAGATTACGTTGTTTACCACAAATGCTAAGAATGTCATAGCCTGCCATGTTGTTAAGACAGATGTTAGGTTTGATGTTTACCTGGTATCCTAGCATTTCATTGTTTTCGTTCTTCTTTCTTTACCCTGTTTGTTGATTAGGGTTCATGCCATTTACTCTGATCTTGCTCTTTGTAAGTCGCTCTGGACTAGAGCTATATGCCTAAATTGTAAATTATAATTTTAACGCCTCCAGTTCAATTCCGATCTAAACCTTCATATCTCTCTACTATCTAAATAAAGCAAAAACTGCTGTAAAGAAATGCACTTTTCAAATTATTCAAAATGAAAACAATTACATCATTAAACTATAAACTATAACTATAATATTAACTATTATAAATATTAACTATAATATTAACTAGCATTCTGCAAAGACTGCGGTGAACATGAATTGGCCAAAGGGAACAATCAAAATCATTGCTAATCACTAATCGATCCTGATCACTGATTTGGAAAGAATCAATTATTATAACTAGAAAAAGTGCTCATTGGAGCACAGGTCTCCGCCAGGTCAGGTAGGTTATTGTGGCACTATAATAGGCCAATGTGAAAACGGTGCCATTTCCTCCTAGGCCTTTCATTGAGGCATTTTGTTCCAAAAATGTGTTTTGCAAAAATCGACCTGCTGGTGGTGCTATAACAGGCCAATGTGAAAAGGGTGGCATTTCTTCCTCGGACTAGTGGGAACGTGCGTGCAAAATTACACGCAAATCGCACACTGCGTTAATTATTTGAGGTATTTTGTTCAAAATAGACCAATTTAATCCTGCAAACTTTGGAAGCCAATGTTAGCCAAACAGGATGGAATATGAAAAATCATAGACAGATCCGTCTTGATCACATAACAATAGAGATACTGTGTACCGATTTGCATGATGTTTGGATCAAATCTGTAGGAGTAATTAAAAAAAAGGGTTTTGCAAAAATCTGCCTCCTGGTGGAAACATTTGGGGCAGAGTTCTGCACTGGCACCCAGGGAGTGTGCGTGCACAGTTTCGCTGCAATCAGGCCAACGGTGCCGGAGATTAGCTGTTCACAGACAGACGGACGGACAGATGGACGGACAGACAGGGTGCAAAACATAGTCTCTGACAATAATTATAATATACTATAGTTTAAATGGAATATCAGTTCTTGAAAATACAAGTACTGAGAACTTGATGAGTATAGTGTATCATTTTCTGTTGTATATAGTCCACTGTAATACTCAGTTACTCAGTCCATAAAAATGTTTAGTAAGTAAAAGCATTTTAAAATAATAATTATGCACTGTACCTTATTGAAATGGATTAATCTGATTAAAACAATCAAATCTAATCAGCGTGTATTGACCCTCAGCTATGTGTCAAAATGTCGCTGAGCAAGACACTTAAACCCTAACTGCGCCACCCTGAGCACTCATCATAATCATCTGAGCAGACATCTGCTGGGTGAAGCTGAAACAAAATTTCACCTGCAGGACTATGGTCTCCCTTTCCTTTCCTTTCCTGCAGCTGTGTTGCTTACAATCACGGTGTATACTAGTACAGTGGTTTTCAACTCTTTTCATATCAAGGTCCATTATTTATTCGGCATTTGAGCCACGGACCACCATTTGATGAGATTTAGCCTCTCAGACCCAAGACTTGGAATACTTTGTAATCGTTGGATAATATTTTGTCCACAATTCCATGCTGTATTGATGTGGTACCATAGGAGAGATAACAAGGCAACAAACGTTGATCAAATGAACAATTATTCTATATTCACTAATTGTGTAGAGTAGACTCAATGCAGATGTTAACAATTTAACTCTTGAGAGCGTAAAATGAAACCAAATAACTCTCTAACCGTAACTCTCAAGAGTTAAAGATCTATAAGGGTCTATTGGTTTCCAACTCTCCATCATTTAGCTGGGAACCACCTGGAACCCCCTCAAGGACCACTGGTGGTCCCTGGACTAGTTGAGAATCTCTGTACTAGTACAATAAGGTCAGTCCTTATAGCCTGCCATGTTTTTACCCTGCTACAGTTTTGAACCTGAACTGGGAAAACAAACTACAAAATCAGCCTATGGTTTCACGCTCCTTGAAGTGGTTAAGACAATTACAGGGTGAATGAGCCAGATTACTGCAGGACAGCATGTTATCATTCTTACACAACCACCAATGTTAATTATAACACTGTAGACATCTGGATGTTATTATGGGGATATCCTTAAGCACATGGATTCCAAAAATGAAGATGATCTCTGATGGAGGGTTTTCTGCACTAACGAGTATCCAATCCTCAGCATAGCCCAAAAATGTTTTCATCACACAGTAGAGAATGTGTGTGTTTTATTATACTATTAGATCTCAAAGTTCAACCAAGGTTGAAAGGAACCGAAACATGTAAAATTTAATTAATTTACAGTGACTCATGTTTTTGTGTTTCTATGATTTGTTTATGATTAGTTGAGCTAGACATCTTTCCAATTTATGAGGTCACACTGACACCTAGTGGTGTAATCACACACTGCACTGAACAGAAGTCTATTTAAGACAAGAATTAAAAAAATTATCTTACTTCTTAGCCATGAAAATGACTAAGAAATTTTGACTATCCTTGAGAGGCCATTTGGTCCCCACGTGGATAGTAACATAAAACATCACACTCAGTTGTCACTGTATTACCAGTCACTGTGAATCTTGGCGAAGGAATGTTTTTTGACCGAGATTGCCATTTTTTCTCTGTGCTCCGTTATGTGATTAAAACCCCAAAACCACCACGTTTTGCCCCAGGCCTTTGTGGTGAGGGGCCGGTTATGTCCAAGACCCATGTACCAGTCAAGGTATACAGACAGACCACAGAGGCGCAGAGAGATGAATACACAGGGCTGTCTTTACCGAGCACTTTGGTACATCTAGTCCAGGGCTTCACAAAGCTTTCCATGTCAACTTAAGGACCCCCAAATAGCCAGAGCCTCTGGCTGCGGCCCACCCGGTCTGACAACTCAGATGCCCTCTACAGCAGTGGTTCTCAAAGTGGGGTCCGGAGACCCTCAGGGTTCCTTGAGGGGGTTCCAAATGGACCCTTACAGTTCTATAACTCAGAGTGTTTGTAAACTCTCAGAGTTATGGTGGTCCTTGAAATTAAAAGGTTTGATTACCAAAGCTCTATACACTACAGCATGGGCCAGAGCAGGCAGTTCTTTCTGAGAAAGCTCGGGTGCTGCAAGATGCTGCAGATATGGCTAGTGCCCTCTTCTTTCTTTGCTTTCTGTGTCTGCTGGGGGGTTACAACAGCTTCTAGGATACAAACAGACCGAACAGGTTGGTGGGGAAGGATGTAGAGGTGGCAAAGGTCTGAACGGTGAGGAGGCTCACCCCAGGACCCCAGGAAGACTAGAGGCTCATTCATGTGTCTCTATTGGGGATCCTTTAATAAACATAAACATAAACATAAGCTGGAAGCTAACATGGCCCCTCCACGAGAAGATATTGGGGCAAATGAGTATGACAGCGGCCCCCGCTGCGGAAAAACCACTGCACTACTCTATCTGGTTAGAAACACAAATACAGACATGAAGGGAAGGGAAGGGGGTGGAGTGTTGAAAGAAGCTTCCCAATGCACCGCTTCATTGGCCTCACAAAACACAAATTGAAAACATGCAGACAGTAAAATCCTCAGTGTTCATTGAACCACTTAAATGAACCAAAACCTCTTTACTTAGTGAAACGGACCCGAGTTGTCTCTTTACTTGGACCGCTTTTCCCCCTCTACACCAAATGTCTAGGCCAAAAATAGCCAAAAACATTAGCCAGAAATAGCCAATCTACAAGCTCAGAGTTTGTAGATAGGCTATTTTTGGCTAACGTCCTCCCAGAATGGAATAGAATTGTTGTAGGTAGGTGGGGTGGTCCTTGAGGATTGTTTGAAATATGCTTGTGGTCCAGACAGAGCTCAGAAAAGGTTGAGAACCACAGCTCGAGAGAGTTAAATGAACACTAAGGATTTTAGTGTGCAGGATTCAATAAATCATTACTGGATACATTTCCTGTGCCAGTACAAGCACAGTGTATTTACCCCCTGCATCGTCTAACTTGTGTTTGACATAACATAGAAAAGACAGCACTGCATGAAAATGTACAGTATACAGCAAACTCGTGGACCCCTAATACAGTAGGTCCATGTTTTTTACCAACGTTGCTGTGGAGCGATTGACTGATTCTCCCTTATATACTGAAATTGCGTATTGCAGTGGTCCTCAAACTTCTTTATGTCAAGGACCCCCAAATAAATGTATTTGGCTGCAGACCCCCATCTGAAAGCATTTTGTGCCCGGGACCACCATACAATACTTGTGTATATAATAAAAAGTGTTAAAATTGTTCTTAAAATTGTTCTTGAAATAGCAGATCTACAAGGTTGTGAGCTTGTTGATGTACTGTACAGTATATTAAGTGGCTAAACTGATTTTGGTGTGAAGTAGATCTCTATATTGACTCATTTTGATGGGGACTCCCTGGAAGAACCCCTGGGGATCCCCGGACCCCACTTTCAGAACCACTGCCCTATAGCCTACTGTAGGTCAATTTTGTACAAACTTTGCTGTGGGGCGATTGACTGATTGTCTGAACTGAAATTGCCTATTGTATAGGAATGCTGGACCAAGCCTGGACACATAAATAAAACAATGACCTGGTTTATCCTTTGATTACAATCTGTTGACAATCTTTTGATGAGAATCGATTCTCGAGAAACAAATTGAGAAACCATCCATTGATTAGAAGAAAAAACAACTATTGCTCAACTATTCCTCTCTGCATCAGACTATATAACCATTTCCACTCGCAGCAGGTCCATGTTGACTGAATTATATCCTCACTGTCAGGCAGAAACCTTGTATCTCCATATTTCATCTTTTTATAAAAAAATATTCTTAAATGAATGCCCTACTTTTATACTTCATCATCTGATAGTGTTGCTATCTTTGGAAGATTTAGAAAAACTTGTATTATTTTATTTTTTATAATATTTAACCAATGAAAAGTATTAACAAGAGCTTGTGACTAATAATAACTTCATTGGATCCATTTGAACACAGGTTCTTTTTTTTCCCCATTTCCTGAAAAGTTTTGGACATACACGGTTTCCGCCCGACAGCGACGATATATTAGCCGGGATGGAAACCACACAGGCCTATGTGATGATGTGTTGAGGTGATTTCTGTCTATGAACAGGCTTTGGACTATAGTACAAAACCCATACGCGAGTCATTGAGTTGAATAGACTGTGTGCTGCGGTGATCTGGGTTGCAGCGTTTGTCAAGATAAATACATTGAGGGCAAGCGAAGAAAAAAAAACAAAAACGAGAATGTTCACTTCCCCGCCACGACAGAAATAGTCTCCTCTTTGAAATGGAAAATTCAAAGGTTTACGTTTGCCAGACCTATACGTCGTCGAATCGCTGTCACCGCGATATCTGTGAAATGGATTTTCTGAGTTTGTACGTAGGCCAGCGCACGCTGTGCCACGGTACTGATTGCTACAGTCTCCAGACTCCTGTGTCATGGTTGCGTGCCCGATAGTTTTGAAGTACTCCACAGAAGTACATACAGTACAATATCAATATTTCTATGTATTATGAGGTCATGTCATATCTATATCCATCAAATATATCTGTGTGTGTGTGTGTGTGTGTGTGTGTGTGTGTGTGTGTGTGTGTGTGTGTGTGTGTGTGTGTGTGTGTGTGTGTGTGTGTGTGTGTGTGTGTGTGTGTGTGTGTGTGTGTGTGCGTGTGCGTGCGCGCATACTGCAATGTGCATAGGCTTCTTAACCTTTGATAAGCCGTCAAATCATTTTAACCCATTAAAGACCTGAGGCCGATTCTACAAAAACCTTTTTGTGCCAAGGACCCCCAAAATGACATGTATTTGGCTGCGGACCCCCCATCTGAAAAGGCTTTGTGCCAGGGACCCCCAGAACAGAAGATTTGTGTTAAAAAAATCAAAATTATTCAACATTTTTCAAACGCTTTCAAGATTTTTCAAAAATAGCACGCTGTGAGCTTGTAGATCTGCAGTTTTTGAATAGCCAATGCTAAAATCTAAAATGACAGATACTTTCCCGGTTTTAATGGGTTAAAGCATTAAACCACTTAAACCTTATATACTTTGTTGACTGGAGTAGCCCAGGGTCTATACTCCCCCCTCTCCTTCCCTCTACACCAAACCTCTTCACTGGAAAGAGACGCTATAGGGTTCATGTGGTTAAACTAACAGAATATCCTGCTATCCTCAGGACACATTTGAAGTTATTCAGCAAGCCTTTCATGCAGCAGCATCCATTCACTGTAGCCTCGCAGAAACACCCGGCCACTGAAAACAACAGTCTCTCTAGTCTACTCTCTGCTCTGCTCACACTTAATAAAACTAGAGCGATGAGTCAGGTCCAACTTTCACATTTTGGTAGCTTCACAGATTAGAGAGGAAGATGGTTCCATGGGAAACCAAATGGGGTTAACCAATTCGGTCTGATTCTAATAAAACTATGCCTCGCTAATTGGAGAAAAGGCTAATGTGTCGTGTTGGTCTGTCATTTCGCTACTGAATAAATGATCCTTCTGGCCGACGGTTGGAAAGTTGAAAGCGCGCGGCATTCCTGCTGCCTCAGAAAACCATGTTATTTACAGACAAGAGAAGCCGTGCGAGAAACCAAAGCCTGTCACACTCAGGGAGATCCGATGCTCCAGAGCGGCAGATTAGTAACCAACTACCAATTTCCTATTATAGCCCCTTTGATAGGCATGACACTGACTGATAATTCCTGTCTGCGATTGGCTGACGCCCAGTGCTTCTCGGGGGTCGTGATTGGCTGCCCGGCGTCGCTCCAGAGACTTGGTAAGTGCCACCACAGACTGCTGGTGCGGCGTTGAGCCGCGACATAAATCGCTGGCCTCCGCATTCATTCGCGTCGACGTCATCGCAAGTGTTTTGTCAGCATACTGTCTGGGAGGGTGAACCCGAATGCCATCTTAACCACATGGTGATGTCATTTCCTGATTTTAGGGCCATGATATTGCGGTGGGATGTTGGAGTGGGAGTGGGGGGGGGGGGGGTGGTAGGGGGGCTGGTGTAGGGTGGGGGTGGTGGTGGTGGTGGTGGTGGGGCCCTGGAGAGCAGTTGGCCTGAATCGTTCTAATTAAAGATGTATGAAAGAGGCCCCTGGAAGGAGCTTACATCTATGGACGGCACGAGACTGTCTCCATGACGGCCCGCCGCAAACTGAGAGGCACTGTGCATGTCTGTGCATGCTGAGAGAGGGAGAGGGGGGAAGAGAGAGAGAGGAGAGACAGACAGACAGACAGACAGACAGACAGACAGAAACAGAGAGAGGTTTAGACCAGTGATTCTCAAACTTTTTAATATGCATTAGGCCACAGATTTTGAACTCCCTCAAGGACCCCTGGGGGTCCCAGGACTCCATGTTTAGAACCAGTGGTTTAGACAGGCAAGCAGATACACACACACAGACAGAAGACAGTGTCAGAGCAATGGTGAGTCAGGTTAAATCATAGGTTGTTTTTCTGCATAGACCAGGCCATGAGATCTTGTTTCTGAATAGTTTCTTAAATCTATTCTGAATAGACCCGTTCAGTTCACGGCACAAACTAGGTACTGTGCATGGAAAATCATGGCAGTTCTCTCTCTATCCATCTCTCCCTCTCTGTATCTTTTTATCCCCCACCCCTCTCTCTCCCTTCTGTTATTTCAAGACTGGCGTTGTCTCACAGACAACGTGAATGAAAATGGCAGCGCTAATTGAAATAAGAGCGCTGACATCAACAACGGAAAGCATCCAAGGATTGCGTTAGCTCCCACGCCGATCCAAGAGACGAAAAAACGCCAGCTCCGTGCTCTGCTGCGCCCAAGGAGCCACGCACGTTCATTTGTGCCGATCTGTTTATGCGAGCGTGATTGTCTGAACAGAGCAGAGATTTATGACCTATTTACTCTCCATCATCGCCGGTGTCTGGAAGCCTGCTCTGATAAAGACGACAATCACAGATTAATTCAAACTGTGATTTTATCAGATAAACACATCATTGCCGGGTTCAGTTTGTATACTACGCGAATGTGTATTTGTTGTACGGTAGGCATGTGCACTTGTAAATGAGGCAGGCTTAAAGACTGTGTTACATTTAAGATTTCCCTAATTAGTCGTTTTTTTTGATTAATCAGCCTTTTTGAGGAGGTCAGCCTTGTTGCATGTAAACATGGCACGGCGGTACTCCACGGCTCATTTGCTAAGAAAATGGTGCATTCGGGACTGTTTGATGGTGAGATCCTTGGGCGCATGTGTATGCAGGCCCCGCCACAGCCCTGGCAGGGAGATGCCGTCTGCTCACAGTGTTTACGGTTCATCCTCGGCCAGGATTAGTATTCTAAGGGTAAAAATAGGAAGCTGTGTCTTGATTACAGAACAACAATGACCCAACATGTGGTGAGGGATGCGTGTGCAGTGATTTCCAGGCCTGGATTAAACCTTGCATCTTCTTCGCTGGGTTTCAATGTTTGGAGGATCCGATTTGGGAAGCCCTACCAATATGTAAACACGAGGCACTGGAGGCTTTGCGGACAATGGATGAGAACATTTGAGGCTTCGTGTGTTCTCGAGTTGCACTGGTACAGTTTTAACACAGCCAGCAGTGGATCCAATATGCGGTTCACCAAACCACAGGTCAATATGTCAAACTGCAGATGTCTGACTGATGCTGCACTGCAGGAACTTGTATCATGATGCAGTATTATTGTAACTGTACAGTAGTAATGTCCTATCACTCCTGTTGTATTCAACCACAGCAGCAGAGGGCAGTGTGCCCATTCAGTGCTCAATTAGCCTGGCAAGACTCTGTTATTAAACTCTAATAACAGAATCAGACTAAAATCAAGACACCTGTGGATCTCCCTGTGCTATAAGATAGCAGAGTAAATATAACCTTTTTGTTTGTTTGTTTGTTTTTTGAAAAGGCACAGCTTTAGACTGCCGACTAAAGCTGTATGTAGGCCTACGTTGAAAAAGAAGAAAGAACTAAAGAAAAGACTCAATGTGACTCTCACTGTGGCTACGTGCACACCAAATTATTATTGTTTTGGCCAAAGTCTGCTGAAAGCCTTTGGCCCAAATATTCAAATATGATAATAAATTGGACTCACACCACTCTTTAGTTGATGACATGGAGCCTTGTCTATGTTTCTTTAACTTTTTGGACATGCTTTCTTAAATAAACACACTGTAATTTATTTTTGAAGAACTTATGCGGTAGAGATAACATGCATTAAAATGTGAAGATAATAATTTAAAGCTATGTAGAGGAGTGTCAGGTATTAGTATCATGTATAGTGGTAGCCTACACTGTACTGTATGTTCAACCCTGCATTGAGAAATGGCTGGTACGGCTGCCAATCACAAATGAGAAACCATTAACCATGGATCGCTGTGGAGTGAAGTACTTTTGGACGGACGAAATACCATGTACAGTACAGTAGAAACTCAGCCAGAGAGCCAGAAGACCTTGAGAGGAGAAGGAAGCCATTAAACTTTTAAGATGTCAACTTCACTTTCGTGAAATATTTTTTAATATTAGAAGAACAATGTGGCATATGGCGAACGTAAAGTGAGCTCCTGGAGAGACAAGGGATTTTTTTCCCCCCTCGTTTAGGATCCTGATTGCTGAAATGTGCCAGTGGATTCTACTGCTCTGGGCTTTAGTCGGGATGGAATTCAGTTTTAAAAGGGACTGACATGGAGCGGCACGGCCTGGAACACTTCATCCCTCGTATGGGAAGAAAGGATTCTCCATTGCACTCTGGAGTAACACAAGCTCAAAGCTCATAGGCAGACTAGCTTTCACTCCCTGCATTAAAATGCTCTCTACATGTCTACTGCATTTTGAAAACGTATCAATATCACCTGTTTATGACACAACAAAATGGACCTTCGACTATTCATACTCACATTGAGTCAAATCCCCCGCGTAATGACTCAGCTGTGTGGGTAACATGAGTAAGTAACTTTGTCAAAAAGTTAGAAATAATTAATTAAATTAAATTATTTCATGATTTTCACAACTTGCTCCCTCTCTGTGCGAGAAACATGAAAATCACATACATTAACTCTGTGTCTGTCTGCCTCTGTAATTAATACTCTCTCACTTAGTGAGTCAAGCATAGACATAGACAACACAACGATTTTAGTAAAGTAGTCCAAGTATAATATTTTTCTTTTCTTTTTAACCACTTTCTACCTGGCATTCCTATTTTGAGCATAGGTTCCAAATCCAATCCAACTTTATTTATAGAGCACATTTCAAAACAACAGAGTTGACCAAAGTGCTGCACAGTAGGCATAACAACAACAAAAACATAATGCAATACAAAATAACACACAATACAATTAAACGTAAATACAAATATCAATCAGGGTTAAAAGCCAAGGAATAAAAATGAGTTTTAAGATGGGTTTTAAAAACAGGTAGTGTGGGAGCCAGCCTGACATGAAGAGGTAGCTGGTTCCACAATTTGAGAGCTACAACTGAGAATGTTTTTTTTTAACAAAGTAGGGTTGAAAAGTTGAAATACTGAATCTAAATGAACATTTAACAGTCCAGTTTCACTACTCTTTCTTAAAGGCACAATCCAGGATGGTTTGGAACATATAAATTAGGGCTACATTTCCAAACTTTCATACCCCATCAATGTTTATAAACAATTCCAATATAATCAAGCCAGTTAACCAAAAATACAGTAAATACAATAAAAAGTATTTATATTCATAAGAGCTGAGTCAATCACCTAGATAATAACATGTCTCCACTGCTACCACTACAACTTTGTTTATGTTTGTAGCACTGATTGGGCATTTAAGATACATCCTGGTACTTATTTTAATGAATAAAACGTTACCCTCAACCAATCTGTATAGTTTATAGTATGTTAATACAATGTAACTTGCACATCTACAGTGGTCTCCCTATACTCCTCCATTGAGAAATGTAGACCCATGGTGTTGATTATGATACCTACGGATTGACAAGTAGTACACTACGTAAGGCCTAAAGCTCATAAGCGCAATGTCTGCCCTGGCCAAGAAGGGATCCCCTCTGAGCGGTAGATTTTTTATTTTATTTTTCCCACACCGGAGACCGAGTTCAAATCACATGAAACTTACATATTGCTGCTGAGTCTATTTGTACACCCATCTCCTCCTCAGAAGGTCTGTCTGTACACCCACCTCCTCCTAAGAAGGTCTGTCTGTACACGCACCTCCTCCGCAGTTCCTTTTTAATCACACAACAGGCTTCATTTCGTTTAGCAGAAACCTTGTATCTCCATATTTCAACTTTTTATGTTTTTTAGTGAATTAATGCCGTACTTTGTTGGATTGTCAGTAGCAAAAAAAAAAAGCCGATGCTCATGAGCTTGTACTTGTATTTCTGAAACATTTTGAAAGTTTAAGTCTTTCTGTGGGTTTTATAAATACTTAACCAATGAAAAGTAATAACAAGAGCTGTGACTAAATAATAACCACATTGGATCCATAGAAACAGGCTCTTTTTTTTGACATTTACTGAAAAGTAACAATGTTGGACATACAAGGTTTCTACCCGACAGCAACGATTCCCAATTCATTGAGAAATGATGTGCTGAAGCAGTTTTTGAGGCCTAAATAATAAAAACGCCACAACAAAGCATACCGGCTAACCAGAGTTAGTTTTTCATCACTATTGTTCATTTGGAAACGTCAAAGTTTCAAAGTTCATTACAGTAATATACAGCCTCATAAGAGAGCTCAGAAGCACAGCTTTTATAAAAAGCAAAACATGTATAAACACAAACCAGAACCCTGTAATAAACTACACAGACGGTGTTGAAAGTCTTATTTCAATTAAACGCCACAAACGCGACGGCAACACCGCAAAGAGAGAAAAATGCAACATTAACCATAAAATAAATCACATTGATATATACTTTTTAATTGACATTCATATATTTTTATTACATTTTCATAAGAACTTTATTGGGAGTATTAAATAAAACAATAGCTCTAGAATTACTTTTACTCCCATTAATTCCAAAGGTCATTGGGCGGGGGTCATGCTATTCATTTACACACCATGCCCCATAGGATAGGATATGCATCCACCTACAGTACAGTAACACACACTGTACGTTTATGCTGAGTGATTGACAAAGACAGGTTGCTGGTGCTGTATGCGTAGCGTACCGCAGTTAACGTTCAACTCTCCTCACACGAACAAACACAAAATAAACCTCCCTATCACATAGATATGGGACAGAAATTGAGAGCATGTGTGTGTGTCCAGTAGCGCGCGCGCGCACACACACACACACACACACACACACACACACACACACACACACACACACACACACACACACACACACACACACACACACACACACACACACACACACACACACACACACACACACACACACACACACACACACACACACACACACACACACACACACACAGGTTTGTGGTGAGAAAATCCCCTCTCATCCCATGGGAGCTGTCAAATTAGTGGTGGTGCGTTAGAGAGGCTAATGCCTAATTTACACGGTGTCGTGTGCCGAAAATAAATCTACAAAGCTCAAAACGTGTCCATTCACGACACGTTGTGAGCTTGTAGATCGGCTATTTTTGGCACACGCCACCATCGTACGACGAAGTGCAATTCAGGCTTACGAGGCAGAGAGAGAGAGAGAGAGAGAGAGAGGGGAAGGCTCAGAGCGAAGGCAGAGTCTCGGAGAACCCCCCAAGCTGCTCGGGGTACGCCGTGCCACAAGGCCTGGGGCCGTCGGAGCAAAAATGAAACCATATGAGCATTAATATGCACCCTGGGCCCACGCTGAAGGATTACTTTACAGAGCTCCAAATTATCCTAATTTGTTAAGTAAACACCGTGTTTTTTCTGTGGGACCTTACACGGGGGATAGAGGGTATGGGCGGTGGGGGGTCACCGGATGTGGTACTAGTACTACTACAGGGCCGAGAGCCAGGGACCCCCTAACCCCCCTCCCTAAGACCGGTGGCAAGGCTTTTCGGTGGTCTGTTAAAGCAATTTCCATCATAATGAATCTAATTTCCTCTCCTCTTGCCCACCTTCGTATGTGCGGTTTAAACCACCGATGTCGCCTATAGGTTTACAGCAGGCCACGGGAAATATCAATACTTCCTTTTAGGCGACCAGAACAGTCTAAACATTTATGGAATAGGAAAAGGCTTCTGAAGATGTTTGACAAGTGAGTAGGAATTATAGACAGCGGGGATGGCTGGGGGTCATTCAAATAGACCGCCGATATCAAAGCCGACAGCTCCGTTTTGAGTGACATTCTTTAAATCGGTATCGCCAATAAGAGTTTTGACCGAAGACCGCTAACAATTTCAAAGAGCTTCCCAAAGCAGGGATAAAAATTGACAGTGACATGCCACCGGTATAAAATGTTCCCCCCCTCATTTTTACATGGAAATGTAATTTGACCGTCTAGTGTATAATACTTTATTTACACGTATTCCTACTATTTCCACCACAACTAAGTCGCTGCCTCAGGCAGACTGGGATATTTTCCCCCTCAAAGTCAAAGGCTTTTTCCTTGTGGGTGAATATTCACTATGTTTGAACTATAAAAACAACAAGTCAAAGCATGAATACAACAGCCAGAAAAAATCCCACACTTGCCAAAACCGACACTTTGCTGCTAATTATTTTTTCTCAACACATTGCATGTCAGTAACACCATTGTGATATTCTGTAATTAGTTTCTAAGCTACTTCTCTGTTTCATAATGGGGCAGCTCAATTGGAATCTGCAAACATAATGCCTTCAACATGCATAGTTTCTATATGGATTATTAGTTGTTTACTTTGGCTGTGGCTTGAAATTTAATATTTTCAACTATTACTCTTTTTAGTGTGTGGTTTGAAAAGGCATGTTTATATAACATATGGAAGTTATGAAGATTATGAAATCCTGCTGACAGCAAAGTACTGCAGTATAAAGTAGGACTCAGTTTAGTTTTTAAAAATTAAACAAAACAATGTTTCAACAGTTGCAAAATTGCAATGATAACATTGCCGAATAGCTCTTTGAACACCCAAATGTACCATCTCTGTAATAACGTGCAATCGTTTTAGGGTACATCATATCGTGCTATTAACCTTGCAGAGCGGCTTGCAGAATATGAATACACAGTTAAGAATGTGTCGGTCCACAAATCCAAAACCCAAGCTGACGCAACGCAGTTCTTAGAAAAGTTTCAGTGGGGGGTCAGATAGCTCCGGTCCAAAATAAATTGCCCACTTTTCCTGAGGCAAGGCTATAGGAATGGTTCAGATTTATTGTGCGTTGCGTTTTGGAGGAAGATCGTATGCATGTGGTCAGTAGCAGTGACCCAGCCTACCTCTCACGTTACGCCCTATATATAACATCCACCCTCAGCCTCCCTCGCTCTCTCTCTCCCCTCTCTCTCTCTCTCTCTCTCTCTCACTCACTCACTCACACACACGCACAACTTCCCTGGAACCACCTTCTCCTTCCACACTGGGCCTGGCCCAGTCTCTCCTGTCATCCGAGATCCTCCTCAGCCTCTGACTGTTTACCCACGCTCCGCCTGGCAACCCGCCGCATGCTCAGGATTACCAGAGGCCCTTCCTTTCAACGCCACCATCTCTGCCTTCCTTCATCCGTTTTCTCTGGGAAAATTAGGCTGTGGAGGTGCGAGCTGAAGAGAGGGCTGCAGAGGAGAGCTGCGATTGAGGCTTCCAACCTCCCCCTGACTCCTGCTCTTCACTCGCTCTACACTGCTCTGACCGGCTAGAGCTCTAAGTGGTCCCTTGCTGTTTGGGGGAAGTTTTGGTTTTTTGGTTCTGTGGACATGGATCACTCTCTGTTTGGTTGTTTGCGCAGCCCTCACGCCACAGCTCAGGGCCTGCACCCTGCCTTTACACAGTCACCACTAACTCTGCACGGACGTTCAGACCATGTCTCCTATCCGGATCTCCCGGGCTCCTCGCCTCCCTGCAGCTATCCCGGAGAGGAGGGGTTGTTCGGTGGCCTGCCTCATCGAGGCCACCTGTCCCAGCAACATCCACACCACAACCCGCATCAGTCCGGCTGGCACGTCCCACAGATGTCCTCGCCCAACGTCCGGCACGGCCTCTGCCTGCCACCCCACGAGGCCTCGGCCCCGGAACTGTGCTCAGGGGCTCCGAATCTGTGTGCCACAAACCCCAGTCTGGGCAGTGGTGACCCCACCGGGGTATCGTGCATCTCAGGGGACTATGGCCGACAGAGTCTATCTCCAGAGGTGTCAGAGAGGCAGAACAATAAAGGAAAAAGTGACAGTTCAGGTAAGATGATGAAATCCATGTGAAGAACTGAGTGGCATTGACTCAAAGGTTTGGTCTCAATGGTTTTGTTTACAGTCATTTTCTTAACACATGATCTTTGGCTTTATAAAACTGTTTGTCACAGTTCTACTGTACGTCGCGGGTTTAGATTTTGACGATCTAGAAACATGCAGTGGAGCAGTTATACTGTATACAGTATGCGTATATATAATATATGATATTATGGTTTTCTAATGAAGAAAAATACAAGCAATGATAACGTCCTAATCATAGATTTTTTTCAATCTTTTGGAGGATTTGTTTAGTGTCAATCAATGCATTTTATGTACCGAGCGAATTTCTGAGTATGGATCAATATACGGGTTAAAAACTTACGCCGGCAGGGAAAAGGTGCAATGAAAATTGTATAAAATATATTATATTCATTCATAATATAGTGTTAATAATTTTAATATATTTTCAAACCAGAATGTAAACCGTTTAAATATAAATGGTTTATTTCCATTTAAACACCTGTGCTCAACAAAAGATATGACCATTTTAATGTTTGTTGGTGTATGTATGTATGTATGTATGTATGTATATATATATATATATACATATATATATATATATATATATATATATATATATATATATATATATATACACACACACACACACACACACACACACACACACACACACACACACACACACACACACACACACACACACACACACACACACACACACACACACACACACACACACACACACACACACGCACACACACACACAGCATTTAGTTAAGGGTCTGCTCATCTGCAAGACCTCAAATCTTATTCTCAAAACCACAATCTTATTCTTAAATGGATTAATTGAAATGGTTCCAAACTCTGTTGTTCTTTTCTATTAAAGTAGAGCTCAGATGTGGGAGATTTTTACTTACCAGCTAGATTTATGTCTCTCTTGAGAAATGAGATTAACTGTATGAATAAATATTAAATAAATATTTTTGTAATTTAAGTACATTTAATTTCCAGTAAATGTAATTATTAGAATATTGGTTTACCTATATAATTATTGACGATACTAAAACACAAATACATAACGGTCAAATCAATATTTGGTTCATAACGCCACCAGCATTGTAGCTTTTAAATCATGGTGAGATAGGTTTTAAATCATGGTGAGATATGTTTTAAATCATAGTGAGATATGTTTTAAATCATGGTTTTACATTCCCCTCACACTCTTAGGTTAAGTTTAACGTGATATTCCACCACGAGGCCA
Source organism: Gymnoscopelus braueri (assembly GCF_963280865.1). Classification (NCBI taxonomy): domain Eukaryota; kingdom Metazoa; phylum Chordata; class Actinopteri; order Myctophiformes; family Myctophidae; genus Gymnoscopelus; species Gymnoscopelus braueri. The sequence goes on along the minus strand of NC_137613.1, from coordinate 27,721,523 downwards.
TTAATAGCCTACAGGTGCAATTTTTGCGGAGCCGGCTTTTTAACTCTTACAATGGGCACACCTGGGCGCTGGAATGACAAACATTTGTGGCTTTAGAAATTACCTTGGTGTCACAGCTGTGCTCAAAATCATGACTTTTGTGTCACAACATAATATAACCGCACGCCATGCGTAATGAATACGCCACACCAATGGAAATAATTGATAGTGAAAAAGAAGCAAAATTAATGAGTCAATTTCTTATATTCTGGCATGTAAATAGGATCAAAACAACATAATTATTTTAATGTTATAGCATTTAAGGTGTTGTGCTGTATTAGACGTTGAAGCTCTGAAACTTAGACAACCAATTGATCTGTAACACAGGGTGGGGTTCAGAATGAAAAGCTTGACTGGCTGGTAAAATGGCGGATGGGGACATGCTAAACCTCTTTTTGAAAGCAGGGCAACGGAGAGCAAAGTGCAGGGCATGAGTCAAAGCCAGCTGAGGTCTTTCATTTGCCAGTGGCAGTAAAGGTTGACCTCCCTGGGTGTCAACCGCTTTCAACCTGGCGTCCCCATTTTGGATATAATATGTCCAAAATGGGGACGCTAATGATATTATCATTATAGGCAATAATGGAGAAAAAAAAAGGACATTTAATATTACCATAAATAGCCGATCTGGCAAGTTCACAACACGCCACGATGCATTGTGATCTTGTATATTGGCTATTTTCGCTATATTCGTGCAGCACCATCATACGATGACGAGGAAGTATAAGTAGTTTAACCCATTTAGACTTGAGGCCAATTTTTGTGCCATCTAAATCCTAACAGTTTTCTGAAAAACCTATGTTGCTATATATATATATATATATATATATATATATATATATATATATATATATATATATAAAATCTAAAATGACACAGATGCTTTCCCGGATTGAACGGGTTAAAAGCCTATGGTTGCAAACACAAAACCTCAGGTCAATGGTAAAAGTTCATATATGGAGTTTTTTTTTTTTTTTTTTTACCAGACATCATGTCTGCTCTATTCAGGCCAAAAGACATGTAATCAATTCAGCATGGAGACGGCTGTGCCAGCCTGTGTCGCAGTGAGTGCCATGCCATCACGTTGACTGACATTCTGTCTACTTTGAAAGGCTTCACTGAAGCTGCCAATGCCCTTAACCAAATCCTATTTCCCAACTTTAACTTCATTGGCACTTAGAGAAACCACATAGTTTCCTTTCTTTTGGACTTTTTTTTTATATTTAAGAATGACGTTGTGATGATGAAATATACATGGCCTGTTAAATACAAACCACCTTGAAAGATTATAGCAAATGAAAACAGAAATACGTTGTAAATTAAAAAAGGCTGAAAAGCGGAGCATGCCACGGCAATTTCCACAACGCTTAACTGTACTGTGTGAAATAAATTCATGGCTGGATATTATGACACATAATACCTTGATCTGGCCAACTTCTTGATGTCATAATGCATTTTGTAATAAATATTAAATGCTAAATGTCTGTGCCCTCACATTGTGGCACAGTGTCTCTTTCCTGGCGCGCTGCAGTTTGCCGGCACTTCGCACATTCACGGTACAACTAATGAGATGTACGCCAGATTTATGTGTTGTGGACCAGGGAAATGTGAATAAATGATCATATAAGTGAAGTATGATTTGCCAAAAAAAGAAAAAAAGAAAAGAAGAATCATTCATATTAACTATGTCTTAAAGCTGCAATCCAGAACAAATTGTACATCTGCAGTGGTTGGAGGTGGTCTCCCTACTCTTCCATTGAGAAATTTAGACCCTGGTATCGGGTAGGACACCCACTGGTTGACAAGCAGTACTGCCTGAAGCTCATACGTGCCATAACTGACAAAGCAGGGATTCCCTCTTGAAAGATTGGTAGACGTTTGGTCTCCCACGTGGGAAACCCGTGTTCAAATCTCGGGTAGGACATAAAACATACGAATAGCAGAAGTGCAATGAAGGACAGAAGGGAAAGTAGAGTTTCACTCTAAAAAAAAAGAAAGAAAAAAATGTATTTAAAAAATCATATTAGAAACATTTGCTTATATGTCGGTACAATACAGTATGTGCCTTCACAGGTGATTCCAGAAAAGTATTCTCATTTGATATAAAGTATATGGGTACTCAAAGCAAATAATACTGTAGTTTGTATTTGTCAATCATTTTGGCCAAACTGTGAGCAACAGTGAATATACTGGACATCTCACAGCTTCAGACTGGTGTGCCATTAAGAGTCTGAACATGTTGGCTGAACTTGAGGCGAAAATGAGATTAATTTAAACTAGACGTTGCTGGGGCACCCTGGTAGAGCGTGTCCTATTTCAAGGCACCAGTCAATCCGATTCTGTCCCCTTTTGCTAAATGTCATCCCCTCTCTCTCTCCTGGCCTTCCTGCATCTCTACTCGCCGTCAAATAAGCCGAAAATTCTGAAAGATATACGATACGATACGATACGATAATACTTTGTCAGTTCACACTGAAATTTGTCTTGCGACCCAGCAGCCATGTATGCAACAATAAACAGTACACACATTTGACATGACACAAGAAAAACAAAACAAAATACATACATAAAGACATACAAAGACAAGAGCAGTGTCCACCTCTCAGCCTACCCCTGGCCTATAACTCCTGATTAAGCCTCAGTGTCGTTTTGACCCATAGGAGCACTGATCTCAAACAATGCAAACTTTGCAGTTCAAATAATTAATATTCAATAATGAAGAATCTTGTAGAATCATTGTATTCAGTAAAATCGTGAGTGTTAATTTAACTCTGAAAGTGTAAAATGAACACTCAGGATCTTATTTTATAGTGGATAATCCAGGCTATTAAATTAACAATGAAGATTCTGTGTAGACTAGAGGCATCCTTGTCAGACTTGAACTGAGCACAGGGAACAGATCTGCGAACAGTCCCCCCCCCAAAAAAAATCAGACACTTCTAGTGTACGAGACCAATATCCCCATAATAAAAACGTGATTGGCACTCCAAATAGTTTTGCTTCCATTTCATTTTCATTTCAAACTGGCCCCTGCCATTTATCAAACAGCCCCGATTTTTTCACCCCCCTGCTTTTTTTTCTTCCCTTTCTTCCCTTTTCTTTTGCGTAGAGTCAAACTGTGGCTGGAAAATGTTCTGTTTTTCATTTCAGATTCCCAAGACGGGAGCTATAAGTCAGACATGAACAGCAAACCCAGGAAGGAGCGCACAGCCTTCACCAAGGAACAGATCCGAGAGCTGGAGTCCGAGTTCGCACACCACAACTATCTGACCAGGCTGAGACGCTATGAAATAGCCGTCAACCTCGACCTCACGGAAAGACAAGTACGTCACAGCTTGAAGTGATGGACTCACCCATTCTTACACTGTAAAAGTCCTGAGTGTTAGTTTAACTCGGATAGTGTACAAATGGACCCTTTTGGGTCTATTTTGTCCACTGAAAATAGACCAAAAAAGAAACAGGAGGAACCCTATGAACTATCTATGAAAACGTGTCATTTGCTAGTAATGAATGCTAATTAACGTACCTTTTGATGTGAGCTTCAAACAAAACAGAAAAAGAAATCTCAAGGGAAAAACTTAAATACATCAATAATTGCTGTAATTATTCACGTCCACATTCACTCGAGAATCCCAGAACTTGATGTCTCACATTGCTGCAAATATGACACCGGTCAATATATAGTATGGCTCCCATTAAAAAGCTGCACAGGACTTCACCACTGAAAGAAAAGAAAAGAGAAAGAAAAAACCTCTGTGTTTTGACATTAGCAAACGGTTCGACATGTCGTACTAATGTTCTGGGGCTAATCGATTCCAAACCACCAGGACTCTTTGAAATGTCAGCAGCAGCGCTGCTGGTCTTGGTGCCTGTGAAGTGACGTTCTGATGGTCTGTGTCAGAGTCCAGATGGTTTTTCTTAATCCTCAGACCAGAAACACTTGTATGAACCACACTAGGCTGTAAGATATAGAGACAAACCCACCCTCTCTGCTGCTGTTCAATTCAAGGCTTCAAAGTGTTTGGAAACAGTTATTATAATACGTGTGAATAATTATTGCGAAGAAAAGGCAGATGATGGCATTCCGTGTGTCTTGAAAGGAAAAGCAACAGTCGGTCAAAATCACATCACACAATAGTAATCACAAAAAGTAAACCGTAGTAACCTAAAGTCATGACAGAGACACACATCCAAATCCTGTCATCGGTGTTGTATTACTGTGGTAATTACTCTGCTGTTGCACAATCATACAAAAAAAAAGCCCCCAAAACACTGCTCCATATTTTGTCTGCGTGAAAAAAAAGGAAGAAAAATAACCACACCACTTTTTTTCTGTATCTCAGAGCAACGCAACAAACTCAGCACATCCCACAAGTGCTTCTAGAGATCTGTTTGGCTAAACCCAGTCAAAGTGTCTTGGCTGAGGCCAAAGCCAGACAAACCCACCCAGGATTTAGGCCTTCCTGCCTGCAGCTCGGTCCCTCACCACTCCCCCTCATATTGGCTGCCTATCCCAACATTCCCAATACCAGTCCAATAAATCTGTGTGTGTGTGTGTGTGTGTGTGTGTGTGTGTGTGTGTGTGTGTGTGTGTGTGGGTTGATCCTGGATCCAGACCACTTTAACATCATTACTATTATCTTACAGCCTCTGCCTCCCACTGTTAACTACTGTATAGCTTTACACGCCATGATTGCAAAATTGGACTGCCTCCACATGGGACATACAGTTTACAGTAGCCTAGAACGCGCAGCCGTACACCGTATCCGGTCCATTCGTCTCGTTCCAAAGCCGGGGAAATTAAACGTGTGTACATAATGTAACAGCATATCGTAGCCTTTAGTCATACAAGTTGGTTGGCGACTAAGCCGTTTATGAGAAAATGAGCCGCACATGCGTCTGTTTACTCTGTAAACTTAACTCCCACCGTTTGAGTGGCAGGCCACTATGCGGCACGACCTAAAATAAATAGGACAGGATAAGGCCGGTGTGAGAAAGCAGGTCGCGTCCAGGGGTACACAAGGAGGCGTTAAGGAGTGCTGACTGAGTGGTGTGTACTGCAGGTGGGGTGCAGAGGGGGGGTGATGGGCAGTGTTGGACAGCAACAAAGTATATTTACTTCAGTTCTAATAAACACTTTTGGTGCAACTTAGACACCCAGTGAATCCTGGGTTCACTAGGTGTTTCGGGTCTCGCAACATCAGACACCCTCGCCCATGCGACCCAGCCGGGGTTGATCAGGCCCCGGCTTGTGTCTAAGTAGCTTGCAGTACTGTAATTAAGTTAAAAAAAAGGAAGCTTAGGACTTTAACTCCACTACATTTCAAATATTATACTTTTGACTCCACTACATTTGTAGGAAGGGACCCCCGGGACCCAAACTTCCAAAAATACATTATGAATGTACCACTTAAGCCCTATTTCAAAATATTTTCAAGATACATTTTTAAGATATTTGAACATTTCTGAATGTTTTGGGGAATTTTCTTGGAAACATTGTACATTTCAATACAGCGATGCATTGATATAAAAAAAAATCACACCCAGTGTGAAGAGAGTGGTGCCTTTCATGAGTTCATTTTATTAAGCTATTTTTAGCTTAGACTGCTTTAAAATAACTTTATATTGGCAGAAACATCTTAAAAATATTTTAACTCTCTTTTAAGTACTTAAAGTACGTTTACTCAAATTGTAGATCGGTCGTTTTAGTGTGTGTGTGTGTGTGTGGGGAGGGGGGGGGGGGGGGTGCGCGAGTGAATGTGCGTGCGCAAGTATTTTTACTCAATTTAGTAACTTTCAAGTGCTTTGACTTAAATTAGTTACTTTTTACAGACTGTGAGGACTTGAAAGTATTTTTACTAATTTTAAGTACTTTAAAATGTTTTACTGACTTTTACGTGTTTTACAAATTTTAACATCTTTTAAGTATTTTTACTAATTTTAAGTATTTTTACCCAGTTTAGGAACTTTAAAATATTTTTACTCATATTTAAGTATTTTTACTCATCTTAAGTATTTGTACTTATTTTAAGTATTTTTACTCAAAAGTGTGTGTGTGTGTGTGTGTGTGTGTGTGTGTGTGTGTGTGTGTGTGTCTGTGTGTTGCACTCCTGTTTGCGTATAATTAGTGTAACTGGTTGCATCTTTGTGTTGCAATCAGCTGCAGCTGTTGAGGCCAGACGGACTGACGGACGGACACACAGACAAAGTCAGTCCTTGGAGTGGCTAGCACCACTCAAAAATATTTACTTGTTTTGTTTTTTTAGTCACTGTATTTGAATAGTGACTCAAGTACAGGGCTTGAGTTTGGGCATATGGAAGACTGAGTCAACACAGGGGTAGGGTGGGTACTGGGTATGGCTGTTAGCCACTTAAGCTCTATTTAAAAAATAAAATCCTATATTTACAAAATTATATCGAAAATGGAATGGAATGGATCAGCTTCCATTTAGTGTTCCAGCTCTAGTTTTCTCTGTTAATTTTGTGTTTCATCATTTCCAATTGAACTTGTTTATCCTCTATCCTGAGTCACTCCTGATTGGAAGAAATTGCGACCCCGATCTGGAGATTTATTTTCTGTTTACTAAAGAGCAGGAGAGACGGGGAGACCCCTGTTCCTGAACAAACACTGTATAGCAATGATTGCTATAAATACAGATTAACACTGTTTAACACTCTTATATCTTTTAAGTGGTTAGGGTGCTGTAGGGAACAAGAAGGCAGAAGGACAGGGAGAACCAGGGAGATTGCAGGGTGGAGAGGAGGTTGATAGAGGGGTGGTTCAGGCCAGAAACCCTGGGGTTGTAGGCCAGGCTAATCCATTGGATGTGATCTGATCGGTCCGTTTTAGGAAGCAGCTTAATCATCACTATGGGAGACACAGATACTAAACAAGCTGTCGAGTCAGGCAATTGAGTACGGGCGTGGGTCCAGCAGGCCATGGCATTGCATGCATCAGCACATACCTGGCCATGTGGAAGAAATAAGACGCTCCTAATACTAACCCCAACACCATGCCAGCCCTCCTAATCGGTAGCTCGCACCCATCGTATGCCACACCCAAAGGCCAATGAAAAACTGCCCCGAGACTGTAGCCTGATTCCTTGGCGTGGCTGGATCGCAGGGTCGTAATGATCTGGAGGGATAATGATTTTCTCCTCTACGGTGCCAGCAAAGATGAGCCCAAGTGACACTGTCGGGTTTATATAAGCCCCATGCCGTGTGAACAGGAAAGCGAGGGAGTCTGTGCTGCGCTGGCAGAGAGGTCTGTTTCACCGGGCCTGTAAATCTCTCCCCCCCAGTCAGACACACACTGATAGTCAAGGGTTCACACGCACAGAATCAGGACGTTCGGTTTCCTGACACACCGGGGATGATAGAGTTTTACTGAGAGGGATCTCCCGTGCCAAGAAAACCCAGCTGATAAAATGCCCTGACGGACACATTCACAATGGCATCAGGTTACTTTATGTTGCGCCATCGTTCTTTACTTTGGCGGATGTAGACAGCTGCCGAGGATACCGCGTTGGACGATTTGATTTGTATTCACTCGGTTGCTTCGACTGTGTTTGGGTTACAAGTGTCGAATGTAACGTAGCCCTGTTAATATCACTACGGCTAATCTTGGTCCAGACTCGATCAGAACTCGGTTCAGCTGTCCTCGGAGGCCATATGGCCTTGACTCACACCTATCAGTAGCGCCATCCTCACTTTCACACATAATGAAGGCAGCTGTTGCAAGCAAGTGCATTTAGCTGATTTAACCACTTTAACTCTGGCGTTCCTATTTTCCGCATGCCATTACAAGCAAAAATGTTCAAAGATAAAAAATAAAAAAAATTACACATTTGCTAAATGTTTAAAAATCACAAAAACATCTTCAAGCTCACAACGCATTGCATCATCAGACGTTGTGAGCTTGTAGATCAGTTATTTCCGCTATTCGTTGTGCGCATATAGGGCTTAATTGGTAAAAAATATATATAAAGATATCTAATTAAAGATAAGTATGCTCATCATTACTTTTTTATTATAAAAATACATGGTTGCAAACAAACTAATGAACATAAATAAACTAAACCAATCCAAACTGAATCCTCACGTGTGACATCACTGTCTCCCTGCAGGTAAAGGTGTGGTTCCAGAACAGGAGAATGAAATGGAAGCGGGTGAAAGGCGGCCAGCAGGGGGCAGCGGCGCGAGAGAAAGAGCTGGTGAATGTGAAGAAGGGAACTCTACTACCTTCCGAGTTCTCTGGCATGGTGGCCTTGCACCACTCCTCAAACTCCCCAGCCAATGAGGACAGTCACGACAGCGATCAGAGCTCCGAGCACGCTCAATTATGACCCTAAACACAGACTGATCTCCTCCTTGTCGTTCAGGAATCTATCTGTTCCTACTGAGGGTGCTGAGTTATAAGTCAAGTGGGAAGGATCATTGAATTGTCATCAGACAGAAGACGTTACTGGATGAGGGTTTTATGTTGGACACATGTAAAAATGTTTTTACTGATACTTGTTGTGAGCAGAGCGTCATAACAAGGGGACAAAGACTTTGTGAACATTCCAAAGATGCTTTGCATTAAATGAGTTACATTTTGCACTGTTAAGGATTTGCTTTGATCAATTTCTACTGTATTGATTGAACAAGGATTGCAAAAAAAAAAGTGTAAGGGGACACGCCACAGTTTTCAATAATTTATATTACAAAAGGGTACTAAGCCGTTACTAAACTCTCATCTCTACAGTTATTATATTTTACATTATAAGATGCTGTAACTGCACAAGACATATTGGCCAACATCTCTCTTTTGGATTTGCATTTAGCTTTTTCTTAAAAGTTTACTTGCTTAAAATCATTAAATAAAAACAATGACGAAATGATTTTGGAAGCAAATAAACACGAAAAATCTCAATCCTGTTGTTTTGGTATCATTGAAAACATGAAAACCTAAAATAAAGAGAAGCGACGGGAAAAAATATATTTAAAATCCGTAGGGTGTTATTTTAGATTGAGGATTTCTTTGACTTGTGTATGCGTGGTCGTTCTATTTTCTGGAGTGGCATTTTGGCATGCGAGCTGTAGCCTATTTTACATGTGCAGCTGGTTATTCAATAGCTCCTCGAGTTTGGATTTAGCTGAATTGTGGCTTTCCAGTTCTCCTCGGATACACAGACACAACTTGGACCGTGGAGTTTGTGTGCACTTATGGTCTAAACTCCAGTCCCAGCATTTGTCACTCTTTGCAAGACGTATCTGATTAACCACCCGATGTGGATATTTGTATAAGACATTCTCTGATCAAAGCGGTACAAAATGTCATTACTTACAGTATGTGGAAATGGCACAGAGCTTGCCTGGTGTAACGAAGGGGAAATACTGTATGTTCATGACGGCTCTTTGTCTCTGCCAACCGTCCAACTGTGTCACAGAGTTGTCTAAGCATGAAATGGCAGCGGCAACCACAGCCAGTCCTTTATGCATATTTCATGTATGTTCTGTCCACATACATACATGTACATGAACACACTCTGAGGCCACAAACAAATGCAAACACTTCTTCATGTTGGGGCAGAGCATTTGTAAACAAACTCACAAATAAATATGCCTTAACATTGTTTCCTGATGTACATGGAATTGTTGTACAGAACTTTATAATAAATAAATATTACATTTTACAAATGTGTAAATACATAATTAGTAGCTTAGTTGGGAGAACTTTGTGTCCACAAATTGAAAGGAATTGTTTATAGAACAAACTATCCATCCTATTTTGCCTTGATTGGACATAAGGGTCTAGTGGACTCCAAGTTATAAACTCAGCATTTGTCTCTTTGGCCTCCTGAGAGGCTCTCGTTTTAACAAGCACGTAATTTGGGACAAGCTGCGACCAGCTCTTGGTTTGCACTTGAACATTTTGGACAGACCGACCAACAGAGTGGATTATTATTTTTGTAGCTGCATGGTTGCAGCTAAAAATGTATATGTGACATACACTTCTGAAATGTACACCATACTTAAACCAATGGGACCTGTATACAGTTGTGTATCTGCTCTGGCCATGGCAGGTCATCTGGTGGTTCATGTGGTGGTTTCATTTGGTTGACTCACCTACAGTAACTGCTTTGCCGTTAACTTCACAATAGTGGTTTGGGGTTATTGTGCTGGAGCATGTCCTTTGAAGGAGTTACATAATGTTTGGTTGGAGTCAGCTGCACACTATAGTTACTTCATTCAAAAGCAACAGTGCCTTCCTATGAATGGAGACTGGTGTAATGAAACATCACTTCTGATGTTTTATGCAGAGTGCGTTAATGTAGCAAAATGATTTTTCTGTGCAGACCAGCAATGTGTGTGTCTGAGTTTCGAGGCCTTTTGACTGGTGGCAGCTTGGTTCCAGTGTGCTTTAGGATTCAGCTACAATTCCTATTTTAACGGTGTAATAAAGTGAGTGTGGGGAATGAATTGCTATACAATAAGAAGAGCATGTCTTTCTGAATTATTTAAATGAAGAGCACAGGAAGCATTGTCAGGATGTGATGTGAGATTCATCACAATCTGACGAGGACGAAAAGCGGGAACATTTAGATGATTATTAATATTCCAATAATTATTTAAGAGTGTACTGTAAGTGTCTTCATTTGTGTATCCCGTGCTGTTCTGAACGTCAACCTGCACCTTTTCTTTGGTGTGCTTTCTGATTCTTCCCCGTTTTAATATTTAACCACTTAAACCCTATATACTTCATTAGATGCAATAGCTAAAATAGCTGATCTACAAGCTCATAGCTGGTTGCAGTGTGACGCGTTGTGAGCTTGAAGATCTGCTATTTTCTTAGACTGCCTATTTTTACAGAATCTCCACCTATTATGACTTGCCCGGAATAGGGACACTGGTAGGATTCATGTGGTTAAATGAAGATACAATTTTGCATAGAAGACGCTAAAAAGCCTTGTGTTTTGGAATGCATCTGGCCTGTGTAACTTTTGATCTTGGATGAACCTTCCACCTTGACCCCGTGGGGACCAGCTTTCCTTTTGCAGGAAGGGTAATGTTGTCATTACAACACGCCATGCCAAAAACAACACAGCCAACTGAAGACTTTTCCACATTGGACTCGAGTGTCTGCTTCTGCTTTGCCAACAAAATGATTTAGTATCATTTGCAGTATAGCGTAGGTGTTGATAGATGGTGTACACAGAACTATGATACCTCGAGCTATTGTGAATAATGCGATTCCTCTCCAACAGCTCAACAAAGACGCTCGATCCAAGCGTGAGTACGAGAGACTGCAGCAACAGTGGCTTTCATCAATGCAGAGAATGAAATAGATATGAGATAGTTCTATTTTCAAAGTGAGCCTCAGTTTTTCCTCAGTGACTAAGCTGCTCGGAGAATAACATTGACCATGGATGTGCCTGCATTGAATTTCTCACAGTTTTTACAGACACTTTGGTACGCTTCCAGGACATGGTTCATCTGGGAAAGATTAAAAAGAGCCATCTGTGAAAAATCTACAACTGCTACATGTTTATTCAAATAATTAGGCATAACTGAGAGATCTGGTGTGATCACAGTTATTTTGGCCGATATGCGTTCCAGGTTTTTTAAGGCAAGTAGCGGATCTTATTCACTTTTACTGGGATTTTATTCTATTTTATTGAAATGAATATGACTCGACTTTCAGAGTTTCAAAAATAACTCATAAGTTGGAAAATTTGGATAAGTTGATTCATGTTTATATATTATGTTTAAATTAGCTTAATATTGTAATGATAACCTTTGTAAGCTTAATTCCATCATAGGACAGTGGAGAGCTGACTATGAGGCTAAGGAATTGAGTCGTGCTCAGGAAATTGTTCCGATTCTGAAGATTATGGCCGGATGATATTGAATGACGAAATACAGGAAACCACAAGCCCTCCAATAAACTGGCAGGGGACCATGAGTGACAGCTGTTTTACCCATTTAGGGCTTTATTTATTGGAATAAGGGCCATTTTTACAATTTGTGGTATGAAGGAATCGCCTGCCACACCAAGAATTGAAGATGTAAAAGCAAAATGTGACTTCACACCTGGAGTAATAAAGACCTGTCTCACTATGTATTATTCTGAAGCCAATGCATTCTAACTTTTTCTCTACCATATGTATTATGCAATACAGTACAAATTGTACACACACACACACACACACACACACACACACACACACACACACACACACACACACACACACACACACACACACACACACACACACACACACACACACACACACACACACACACGTTTAAGTTCTTTTAATCACATGTCTTTTAATCATGGCCACACCCCAGGTTGGATTGGGCTGTTTGTTAGGATCTGGGGAAGGTCATGGGCAACTTAAAGTAAATAAATATATATATTTTTTTACACTGGAAGTCAATGGAGAGGTTGCTTGGGCTGAAACCTTGCACAAATACGGAGATGCCTGACATCATACTAGTACTGAGGTCATAGACTGGTCTCCAAATAATCAAGTTGTCTGTAAGTAAGTGAGTAAGTGAGTGTCTGGACAAATATGCCCAAATATGGACTGGACATGCCCAACGTCAGGGCAAATCTGTAAATATACCCATACTGTATATGGACTGGACAAGTCCGATGTCAGTGCAAATCGGTGTTCTTAGGCAACGGTTAACGTCTGCCCTAATCGCCATTGTTCGGCAATGATTTCTGTTGCGACGTCCAGAGCAATAACCCCGGGCAGCGCTTCGTTTTCTGCTTGTGTGTGTGCGTGCGCATGTGTGCGCGTGTGTGTGTGCGTGTGTGCGTGTGTGCGTGTGTGCGTGTGTGTGTGCGTGTGTGTGATATACCGTGTTCATGAGGCTGAGACATACATGTGGTCACAATGACTTTGACTGTTGACCTTTAACCACCTACTTCTAATCCCCTTCACCGGCTTTGAATCCAAGTGGACATGTGTGCCAAATGTCGTGAAATTCCCTGAAGGCCTTCCCGAGATATCGCATTCACAAGAATGGGACAGACGTGAGATCACAGTGATCTTAACCTTGACCACCTATTTCTAATCTGTTCATCCTTGGAGGATGAACTGAACTATGTCTCCGGCCTATAGGTAAACACACCGGCTCAGCAAATGCTGTCGGCCGTGAGACCAAAACCTGTAGGCATGATTTGAAAGTACATCATTCTTTAAATTTGGCAGCTTTTAACTTAAAAGGCAATATTTCTCTCTAGGGGAAGTGGGAGCCTGTGTGGCCACTGACCGAGCCACCTGCAGATTCATTCACTGAATGCCGTTCTGTGCCACTGGACTCTGTGTGTCTCAGTGCTTCAAGAATGCACACACACAGTATTAGCCAACTCAGTATAATTACTGCAATACAGGAGGTAGTAGCTAACTCAATGTAATTACTGCAACTCAGGACTAAATGAGTATCCACATTTAGTCATTGCACACATTTAATATATTGCAGGCTAAATCCAAAACAATTCAACTTGAATGTAAGTCACTCTTATCCAGAGTGACTTACAAAGTTCTAAGAAAGTGCTATGGATAATTGTCAGTAAACAACAGGGTAAGATATCGAGAGTTAGAGACATCAAACCTAGCACTTAGATAACATTCTGTACTTCGACGAAGTTGCCATACTGTATTACTTACAGTATGTATAATATGCTCCAAATATATATAAATAGTGGTCAAATAGGTCACAAGTACATTTTCACAAATGTATTAAAATATATTTTGGCCAGACATATATTGTATACTTTGAAACATTGATTAAAAAGATTGTAGGCCTATGTTGATTATAATTTTGTATTTTGTATGGACATACTATAAATTTCTTCCTTGGTGTACTCAAGCACTAGTCCATTCGGTACCTACAGTAGGCAAACAGAAGCAGCCACTGGATACTTGATAGGAAAAATACATCACTGCAATGCAATGCATTGAAAACACATGGCCGGTGATATCTTCCTAACAGTATAGACTTGTGACGGCTCTTCCACAAAGTTTTAGACTTAACACTTTCAATTCAATTCAATTCAATTCAATTCAAAGGATCTTTATTGGCATGAGAAAACATACGTTTGCATTACCAAAGCAAGCGTCAAAATATAATAAAAACAGTTTAAGAAAATGGGGAAAGTGATGTCACATTGCGTCGTTATATACATGTTACATATACAGGGTATAAAGCTTTTTGAAACAAATAACAGCAATCTTTTGCAGTCACTTTGGGACAATTAGCAGCATTTTTTTCTCAAAAGTATTTAAATAATTTAGTATACAAAACAATGCCTCAGTTTTAAAATGCGTTTAAAGGTAGCAGCTCAGTTTATATGTGTAGTAGGTCTAGAGGTCTACTCGGTACAGATGCGGGAAACTCAATGGTTAGGGTTAGGGTGGCCTACATCAGTCTACATACCAATATAGCCCTACTGTATATACTTCATTGTACGACAAATGATGATTTGAAAACTTTGAAATTACTATTTTGGGAAAAAAAAATTTTTAAACAAAAAATAAAATACAACTTTTTCCTATAGTGACAAGCCCAAAATAGGCACGCCAGGTTTAAAGTGTTTAATAACAGTAGCCTGGGATACCTTGCCTTGCTTCAATTCATCTTGGTGAAGGAATTTTCTTTTTGAATCAAGTGTCATGACCTCGAAACACGTGTTGCTTCATAAGAGCTGGGAGATGCTGAGTGCACAGATATTCTTTGTTGCACTCGACAGTGTGACAACATTATGAGAACTTTGCAACCCACATGGTCTGTGCTTTTAGAGTATGTTGACCTGTCCAACACACAGCACTAACTTGATCTCCCTTCCCACCACTACACCCCACCCCCTCTCTGGGCTGTGTGCCGAGATGTACACCTGCATTTGGAGGAATACTGTATTCCCTGTCAGATGAGCTGCCTTGTGAAAAGCTTTCTAATAAGGCGTTTGTCTAAGATACACCCCACCCTCACCCCGTGTCTCTACACAAAGAGTACAGGAGAACATGGCAGCTGGCTGCAATATAAAGAAAGGCTCACTTCCTGTATCATCTGTTGCGTGGTGCAGCACAATCTGGTCTGTGTCAGCATTACAGATGAGTCTCATTTATTTTGTCAGTCTTCTGACAAATTGCCACAGTGCTCAGGCTAATAGTCGAGTTATCCATCATTACATTAAAACTGTTACTGCTGCTTACGCCAAGATATTAAAACTAGCCTCATCTAACGTAATGTCAGATCATGGATTCAATAGATCTGTATTAACAGCAGAAAAGTAGTGCTAGAAGCGTAAAAATGATCAATGCAGAATACAAATGTGTGTACGGGTTGACGAAATGCGCGTGGTAAGCCAGCGTTGAATACAACTAGATGAAGTAGAGGAACAACCTCTGCTTCCAGGTTTACATTTGCTCTCATCCATGCATTTCATGCCACTATTTGCCAAGAGAAACACAGAGACAAAATGGCTGTTTGTGTCTGGGGGCTCCAGTGTTTTTTCGCTCTGCAGACTGATGCAGTTAGGGGAAAAAAAGATTCACACAGCATTTAGCATGGAAAGAAAAGCAAGAGGCGTTGAGCACCATCATCAATACAACAATGGACCTGATAACTTCTATGATATATTATGTTAATGACTCCTTACTCAAATAAACATAGAATTGTAGCTGATTTGTGAAGCCAGGGTGTGTTGTGGTGGTGGTTTTCACATTCACTATCCTACACAGTCAAATCTGGAGTGTTAAAGGACCATACTGGTGGTCTGGCCTGTTTAGTCCATTGACTATGACTCACACTATATTTGACACAAAAAAAGGTGATCACTGATGTGAGTAAATAAGAACTTAAAGTATACTACTAAGTTCCATTATTCCACGAATGCTTTCAAGATTTTCAAACGAGCCCTGATCCAGAAAAGGATGAGAACCGCTGCTGTAGTATGTTTGTTTTTCGAGGAAGCCATTGGATTGCATTAATTTCAGCACGTTATGAAAATCAACTTGCAGACAATTGAAGCTGGACTGAGATAGATAATCCATCACATCAAATTGTACTGGTACCATTATTGTTTTGTAAAAGATATGTTATTGTTGCATTTTAATGCATTTTAAAAAGCAAATTGATTTGGAAAGTCCCTGGAGAAAAGATTGATTCATTAACTAAATTAAAACGTCCATGACTTCTTAACAGTGCAGATACGTCATGAACAATAACTCACTAATTTTACTTAAGTCTGATAATATTTTAATGACTTTAAAGAAAATGTAAACACTTTTTTTTATTTTTATTAGCTTGTAGATCGGCTTTTCGGCAAATGTTCACACCAGAATAGGGACACTAGTGTTCATGTGGTTAACAGAAAAATGGTCTATGTTTTTGTATGATATAGGCCGAAGCTATAGTATGAATGGACAATGACATGAATTGATGGCGGTCTGGTCCTTTAGTTTAAACTCTGAATGTTTACAAATGGACCCGTAAGGCTCACTGTTGCACCGCACTATTTGTGTGTGGGGAACACACAACAGGTTTCCTTCTGGTTTGGACTCTTAGATCTTCTGGTATGTTTCTGTCATCTTTTCATCCAGGTCTCCTGTGGGCAGGCTTACCTTGGCTTGGTAAACTGCAATAGGAGGCTGGTGACAAATGAATGTGCGTAGCTCTGCTTTGGCAGTGAACCTGGGTTCTACAGGCGGAACGCTCTCAAGATGAAAATGCATACAAACGTTTTAGTGGATTTACAAAAGGAAACTATGATTTACTGCCCCCCACCAGATGGTTTAGCGGCACCAGATGTTGAATCGCGAGGGCTCTCGTCGGCCAGGTTGTCCCTACCTGCGTCTCTGTACAAAGACGACATAAATAATTGCGATGTTAATGTTATCACGGTAGGGGACGGCGGTGAGAAATGCAGCCTCCGGTTGGGTGTCTGGGGCTGTTGTTGCCTCAGTGTGTGTCTACAGTAAAGCCCGACCGATGCCATATTTTTGGGTCCAATGTCGATCCTGATTTTGTGTTTGTAAAAACACTGATTATTACCAATGTTTTGTCCAATTTCTTTATTTGTATTGTTATCAAGTGCACAAGTTTCTAATAAATTAGAAAAAAAGAGATTACAGAGTTAGAAAATAAATAATCAAATTTTTGATAGATACAAATGTAAATCAAGTATATATATATATATATATATATTATATATATATTAAACTTCAATCTAAATAGAACGTTTAACTTTAAAATATTCAATGACAAAGCAAACCACATAAGCCCTACTGAAAAATCGCGGTGAGATGACTTCTGGGCTTGTAGATCTGCTATTTTTGAAAATTACAAAATATTCAGAAAGGGATCTATGATATCAAATCAGAGAAATCACAGATCGCTTTCTGAACATTTCGCACCTGTCACCAACCAGCATCGGCCTTCTCTTAAAAGTTTGAAAATTACAAAATAAAAATGTAACATTTGAAAATGTGCAGCTATGACATGCCCAAAATAGGGACACCAAGTTGAAAATCTGTACATCAAAAAAGTCAAATGGCCGATATATCGGCCAAACTATGCCGGTCGGGCTCTAGTGTCTATAGCGGTTTCCTCAGTGTGTATGTCTACAGGCTAGAGGCCCTGAAAAGCGGATCAGGATATCATTTCCCAGTTTAGAAGCAGAACAGGTTTGAAATTTATGCGGTAGCAAAGATACGATTTTCTGGTGAGCAAAAAGATAAAAGAGAGACGTTACATCTTGTTCATCTCTTGACAGAGCTTGTTTACTTTGATTTACACACTGAATCTTCCTCAAAGTTACTTCCCTGCTGCGTTTCCAAGGTTTTGTTCTTCAAATGAAAAAAAAAAAACTAAAAAAACTTTGGGATATATATTTAGAAGGGAAGCTGACCTATTTAAGTAAAACTGAATGTAATTTCAACGATCCATAACATATTCATAGACAACTATGTCAACCACATTTTCCGTGGAAGTCCTACAATATCATAGATTTTTTTTTCTTTTCTGGGGATTTCCAGGTCTTCCCTCTTCCAGAGGTATCATTTCGCTCCACCATACTTCATTCAGCTCAGTGTGTGCCCGGTTAATTTGCAATTTTCCAAGGTTTTGTTTTCCAGTCATCGGGACATTCTACCGCCACTGATCGCTGTCTCTGTGCAGCTTGACGTGCCGCATGCTGTCATTGCCCCGTTGGCTTTTTCCAACCACTGGTTCCTGACAACGTACCAGCAGGCCATCAGGACTCGCGCTCTGGAGATTTGGACAACGTTCCGCGGGACCACAAATAACCCGACACCATGCAAGAGGACTTTTCCTTCTCTCTTCCCCCCCCTTAAGGACAACGTGCATAGCAGATGATCTGTAATAATAACCGATGTCAATACAAATATTTTCAACGGATGCCAAAACATCCATGAAATGTGCAGTGATACAGAAAGCAATTAGAGGGGAAAAAATAACAAACACAGACGGAAGGATATACGGAGGATACAGAGGTTAAATACGAGGCCTGTGGTGAAGTAGAGACTTGCGGTGAGGCGACGGCTGGTCCTTGGAGACTAAATAAAGCAGGAGAGGAGAAGGAGGGAAGTGAGGGTTGCTGAAAGACAAACCCTCTCTTCTGGCCCTCGCCATCCTCGCGAGTAACGTTATGCCCGACTGCAAGCCTGTCACATTTCTGAACCTCCCGTCTCTGCTCTGGAATATGCAATGTTACTATTTGAAAATGCTGGAACTGATTGTACCAATATACACTGCAAAGTTAGGTTGAACCATGGCAAACAAACACTTAGCGCAGCTGTTGCTATAACGTACTCAAAGTTGCAATCCGGCACTTATTTTAATGACTAAAACTTTATTTTAGCCAATCTGTTGCAATATAATGCAATATACCTAGCACATCTGGAGTGGTTGGAGGTGGTCCCCCTACTCTACCATTGAGAAATGTAGACCCTGGTGACAGGTAGGACTCATACAGTAAAGCGCATTATCTTCCCTGGCCAAGCAGGGGATTCTGTCTGGGAAAAGTGTTAGAAGTTTAGTCTCCCACAAGGGAGACCCGGGTTCAAATGTCAGGTATAGGACCTGAAACTTGCTTATCGCAGCTTTAACTAAAGTGTCAAAATAGTCAATATACTAATATAAAACTACATCTAATACAAAATGCACCGGGAGCAAGTCAGTTATTACGAGACAACAACTTCAGGGGGGTCCCAACGCAAAGCATAGAGATGTTTACCCCCTTGAAATATAGTAGTTTGCCCATAACTTGCTCCCAGTGCATTATCCCTAATCACACCATGGCTAGCGCTTATACTCCGACATACGGTGGTGTCACTTGGCAAAAACAGCCGATCTACAAGCTCACAACGCGTCGCTAGCATGTAGATCGGCTATTTTCAGGGAGTAACACCGCTGCATGACGAACTATAATTTAGGCTTAACTTAAAGTGCCCATAAATACCAAAGATATTAAATGTTCCATTAGACAAGTCTTCCATGGTTCTCATTCGTCCATTCAGTGCAGATACAATATCCTATTTCTGCCACCCGGACTACTTCCATCAATTAGAACATACTATACATGTAGAGTATGGTGTGCTTCATCATTAGATTTTTCATTAGAACTGTGAAAAATATTCTACACGTCTTTTGCATGTGTCGTCTTATAGAAAATAAATATACCCCCGTGTGACACTTCTGGGCCAATCAAAATGTCACATTTGCCTATACTGTATATGTGTGTGTGTGTGTGTGTGTGTGTGTGTGTGTGTGTGTGTGTGTGTGTGTGTGTGTGTGTGTGTGTGTGTGTAACTGTGTATGCATATGTTACAGTATGATTGGAAAAAACAGTCAGATAAAGGAGTGCTTGTTTTCTTCGAGTTCAACTCCCACACTCCCCCGCGGCGGTGAAAACGAGTGCACCTTTTTTAATCTGACTGGTTCATACTGACTATATATATATATATATATATATATATATATATATATATATATATATATATATATATATATATATATATATATATATATATACGGTATATATATATATATATATATATATATACACACACACACACACACACACACACACAGTGTATATGAAATGTATGTGTGTATAATATATACATTCTGCTAGTTCAATGCATTCTCTCTGGTTATTCCCTGGAGGGCCAGCTGAGGACTTTACACCACCGTGAGGTTTGAGGACAACCCATTAAACAACATGGTAGATTGAGATGGACAAGGAATAGGGAAGGCAAGCGTTCCAAAGGCCCTAACAGGTGCAGCCTCCTGACGTTTGAAGAGCAGGGAGTTCGGAGTGTAGTCGAGAGCCGTAAAGCTGTGGCGGGGAGCAGAGGAGGGACTATAAACAAATTCCACGGGAAATATAATGTGAGTGACCAGGAGGAGTCTACACATGGCCACAGAACCTTAACCACTTTACAGCCTGCTTGGGGAAACGTCACAGACAGCCCGGGGGATACGACTCATTAGAGGAAAGTTCACCTGGAGTGTGACAGATCTGAGAAGTCACAAAAGCTTATTTTGGGGGGAATTTGGTTATAATAGTGATCCATTTTCTAAAATGGATTTTACAGTAGTCAACTCCATTTTGGAATTCATGGCGTACGTCCACATTTTAATCAACAGAATGGAAAACGCTGCTGAACGACCATATAGAACCCACAGCGTACTAATAATCTCATCCATTTTGCGATCCGGAGAAGGAAAAAAAAAGGCTATGCAATTTGTCCATTTCCCCCATCTCAGGAAGCAGTAAGTCAGTCTTGTCATCCGAAACGGGATAGTAAATATATGGTGGACTTATTGAAAAAGTGACCCCTCAATCCCTAACCCTTGGTTCATCCGCACAAATCATGTTGAATATCATCGACAGACAACCTGGTCCAAAACAAACCAATGCAGAGAATCCATACACCTGTTTCTCAGCAATTGTCCCCCTACATCAGCAACCGCAATTGCCTTTTAGATAAATTGAGGCCTACTCCTTTCAAAGTTTAATAACCAAAACCCCCAGATATAAAGTACGTAGGAAAGAAGCACATGTGCTAATGGCCATCTCTCGCACATGTTTTGACCGGTCTTTCATCACTTTCTCCCTCGCTCTCCCCCGCACACATTTCAGAAGAGGTCTGGCATGTGTTAAACTGTCCGGAATATGAGAAAGAGAAGGAAAGACGGGGGGAAAATGACGGGGGAGAGAGAGAGAGTGAAAGAGAGAGTGAGCAATGCGGGCCAAGGTGGGTGGGAAGCGTAGAGAAAATAGAGTAAAAACGAACAAGGAGGTAGAGAAAGCACAGGCCCGATTAAAGTATAAAAATTAATAAAAAAAGACGTCTCAGGCCTTTGGTCAGCAGTGTGAATACTGCACTGGGCTTGAACCCTCTCATGTTAGCGCCACGGTCAACAGTGTATAATAAACTACAAAGAGCGCCTGGGTTCTTCACTGGGCTGCCCACGCCGTCACGGTCAGCGGCGCTGGTGGCGATGTGGCGGTCCCTCTGTGGTGCATGTTGGGGCCACGACGCTGTGATCACAGCACAGCCTGCGGAGGAGGACAAACAACAATCCAGACCCGTCCGGTTCTGAGCCCTCACGCTGCTTTCCACCTAACTCTCAGGGTGATAGTACACGTCTTTTCCCCCCTTCTAGCGGTGTCTCTCTGGCTGGATGTTATTGTTTAAAGAATAAACCCCCATCCCCATCCCCACCCGACCCCCGTCCCTCTCGGCCGGTGCAGGGGGGGTGGGGGGTTGGCTCGAACCCCCGACAGTGAGGGCTTCATAAATCTTAGCTGTGACTGGAAGTTCCTGGCTGTGCAGGTTTGGAGGGCGGACAAAAGCACCAAAGCGGTCAGGAAACGGCACTGCAGCAGCACCCAAGGGGCCATGGAATAACATCAACATTGGCCCCTGGCCGCGTGTGTACCGATGGGGTCACAAGGGGTTGTGTGACATGTGCGGACAACGTGGATGACTATGGGACAGTGTGAAAAATGACACGGGAGCCATGAGTGAACATAGTGTGAGATGTTGCCGCACAGAAGCTGGGAAAAGCCCTGCTAATTGGTGGCTTAACAGGGGGGACGTCTGTCAGAAAGCGTTGCTGTTGCTTCTGCACTGTTGAGTGTCAACACCCAGCCTGAATGGGCATGGAGCGTTCAGTCGCATAGGTTAGACTGCCCTCATGTGCTCTCTTACCAGTATGCCTCCAGCCTGCAAAATGTTCTCTTGTGAATGGGTCCATTTGGTTCCGTTTGTACACTCTCAGAGCTTTTATTAACACTCAGGACTTTATTGTGTAGGATGAAAACGATAACAACTGAGGAATGAAGAAAAGGCATGCTGAGATATTACTTCATATTGACTGATTGTCCATCTTCAACCTACTGAGAAATGTTTCTAGTTTCCAGATTTGACTTGATTCAAATTTATTTGGCAGTTTAAACAATGACATCAGGCTGCATCAATGGCAGACAATAATCATTGTTTTATTTGACCACATTTGACCACATCCAAGAAGTACAGAGAGGGAAAACTGCAGAATAATTTGAATTCATACAACCGTCTTTCCTCCTTTGTTCCTTTGTTGGCTAATACACGTATTTGCGTTCAGCCTGTTATGAGAGTTGTCAATGGCCTATATTACGGATTAATAAGGCAAATCCCTGCGCACCTCAGCAGCACAGCTCCCTTTTTAAAGAGACTTTGCTGGCTTTCAGCGGTGAGAGCCTCCAACAACCATGGATGGAATATGCACCATGTATTTTTGGCCAGGAGAGGAGGAGACAGTGGCGTGAAGCATGGCGATGACAGAGAACGGTTTGTCCAGTGTCCTGGGGCTTAAGCCTCTGTTTGAGTTGGCGGCCCGTGTGCGGATCTCATGTGCCAAATACCAAAAGCTCTCACACCCCATTGATAACATGACTGACAGGGTGTCCAGTTACCCAGCAGACTGCAAATCAATGCCTCATTTAAGCCCACTGGTGACTGCGAAGGAGGCCCCATTTTAACATGATTAGTGGGCGGGTTTGATTTCCGTCATTTACAGCTACGCTCTTTAGATAATGCCTACGCCGCATGTGTGCGCAAAACTGCATGACCGAGTGCATTTGGTGTGGATTGGGCTTCGCGGGCACACTTGGAGCCGCCGGGGTCCTGGCACGAAGATTTTTGCGGATTCTATCACTTCTTCCTTCCGAGAGGTTCATGTGGCATTTGGTCTCCAGTAAAGCCCGATTTATACTTGAATAAACTAAGCATAATTCGTTCAGCTCACCTCAAATTATCTGCAGTCAAACTCCAGTGTCTCCCAGGCAGACAGTGTGCAGCAGATGATGACATGAAGAACTGAAGCCTTGGACAGCCTTCCAGTGACACTCCACACATCAATCAGCCATTCTAAACCTGCCAAAAGAACAGACAAATCAACGTTCCAACTTTTCTGTTGTTTTAGAAGGTTGGCAGGAAGTTTGTTTAGCGCGTGTGCGTGCATGCGTGCATATGTATGTGTGTGTGTGTGTGTGTGTGTGTGTGTGTGTGTGTGTGTGTGTGTGTGTGAGTGATATATCTGAACACAGGGTTGATGGATGGATTCAGGACCGACGGCATTGAGCAGCACAAACTACTGAACAACAATAACAATAAATTGCGCATTAAGGTGAAAGGGGGGGCAGGGTGGAGGGTTGGTTACAGGGCGGACCGTTGAGATGAGGATATGCACCTGAATCCAATTAACCTTTTCCTTTTATGGGTTTTCATGCCTTGTCAGTAAGTTGAGAGTGAGCAAGAGAGAGAGAGAGAGAGAGAGAGAGAGAGAGAGAGAGAGAGAGAGAGAGAGAGAGAGAGAGAGAGAGAGAGAGAGAGAGAGAGAGAGAGAGAGAGAGAGAGAGAGAGAGAGAGAGAGAGAGAGAGAGAGAGAGAGAGAGAGAGAGGTTTAAACTGTGACTCTGAAAGAAGTACAGATCTAACAGAGTTGGAAATAGTTACACACTGGTTGCACGTAATTGATGCTGCTTGGTTGAAGCTGCAATTCAGAACTTATTTTAATGACTAAAATGTTATTTTAACCAGTCTGTATGGTAGAGTATATATACAATATAACTAGCACATCTGCAGTGGTTGGAGGTGGTGTCCCAGCACTTTAATTGGGAACTTTAGACACTGGTGTCGGGTAGGACACCTACTGGTTGACAAGTAGTTCTGCCTGAAACTCATGAGTGCATTATCCCTGGCCAAGTGGGGAGGCGGTCTTGACTGTGTAGTAGATGTTTGGTCTCTTTAAATACGGATTGCTGCTTTAAAGACTGGTAATGGTCTCTGTCTTTCTGTGGCGGGCTGGCAAATGTTAACACATGCCCTTAGAGGGGCAGAACAACTGAAGATGATTCTTTGTCAGCAGCTTTTCGCGATTTTCTTGCTCCACCAAATATTTGACGGCAGCCAACTTATACAATACTCGGTAAACATATTTCAAAGCCACGGGTCCCATTCTGCTGCTCTACTTGGCTGGCAGAGACACATCTGTGTATTTCACTTGGCACGCACTTCTCCGGCTGAAATTCCCTGTGTAGAGTGGAATAATTACAACAACAACGACATAAATTCAGCAGTCTTTTATTCGTCTGCTATTTTGATAAAAGCACAGGCTGGCATTATACAATGACTTTAAACAGACGAAACAGAGCCTGTTTCAACATCCTGTGTGGCCTTGAGATAGAGATAACCTCTCTGATGCTTGTGGTGTCAGTATGAAGCTAGATGACATACTGTAGATGGGAGGTCTGGGGCCTCCACCCAGGAGCCCTTCTTTGAAAATGGCAAAAGACTCCAAGGCCCTCCTCATGCAGTTAAAAAGCCTTTTATTTAAAATGCTGCAAAACAAACAAAAAGTTGACACTGATACGCTAGCGCATTTCTGCGTTTGCCTGCGTGTACATGAACTTTTCTTTTTGCCTCATAGAATGCTATTTTAAATAAAGGCTTTTTAAATTACAAAAAAGAGTGCCTTGGTGTTTTTGTTTAGTTTTTTTCAATTCCGACACTATCTTACAGGCTTAAAACCTACAAAGGTGATGCAGTGTTCAGAATTAGGCTGGCCGACAGGAAGAGAGTTGTGTCCAGCTGGATGAAACCTCTTTCCTGCCCTCACGACGTCATCAATCACAATCAGAACTTGTGTCAAGTCTTAGAATGGTTTGCACCAAAAAGGATTTAGAAAAAGATTCATCTATTAATCCAGTTGCACAAAACTTTAAACCTGGTTTATTATTATTTTAACATATTTTTTATTGAAGGATTGTCACAGCCTACAGGATAAGATGAACAGTCATAAAATGAAAACCCTTCTAGTTTTCTGAAAAAACAAACACACAAGACAAACACAACAAGCACAAACCCTCCCACCCAACCCCCTCACAAAAAAAATTACATTTGACATTAAATAACAAGTGAACCAGGGGACCTGGTACTGCCAGACCCCTAGTGGTTGAAATCTGAATGGCCGGAAAATCTGAATGGTTTCTAAACTACGTCATGCTAAGCTTGGCCAATCAAAAAGAGGGACATGTAAGAAAACGTTTTCGTCCATATATGGACGAAAACGATAGCAAAAGGGGACCGACAAAGCCACATGTAGGCCTGACCCCCTGGGTCTGGCAAAAAGTGTAAACCTGGTTTAAAAATCGAATCATGTGGATCTCGGGATCCACATGGGAAAGGCGTGTCTCCAATGTGGATCTCGGACTTCATGTGGCCAGCCTGTGATATCAGCCATCTATGTCTATATTGTCTATATCTATAACGTATGATTGATTGATTGAAATTTTTATTAGGCAAAAGAATGTAAAACAACACAGTTACATTTATAATGCTTTTGTCTAAAAGGTCCGGCCAAAAAAGTCCTTGCGGACTTGTTTCCGTTGGGGTCCTTGAATTAATTTCATAGACATATATAGTAGCAACCAAACAGTTCAAAAATCAACATGAAAATACAGATAATACAGAAAAAATCACACCCTGTGTGAAGTGGGCGGTGTCTTCCTAGCTAACCACAATACTGAATGGAGTCAACCAATGATGTACAAAAAGTAAATAACTATATAACTAAATAAACACTCTTGAAACACTCTTTATGAAAGTCATATTCCGATGTACAATGGTTAAAAAAATAAATAATTAATTAATTGTTATATATTTACATATATACATACTAAATTATTTATTTAAAAAAAACATCTTCTGTTATACATTATTGAAAGAAAATAATATGAAAAAATATATATTCTGACAATTTATTTTGCCCAAATAAAACACAAAAAGACAAATGAAATAAAACTATGTTCTCTTATGCAGTTCTTAAAAACAAAGAAGAGATAGGTTTCTCTCACTAAAGTTGAAGTATATTAATAACTGTATGTTAGTACAGGTTGTCCCCAGCTTTGTGTAGAATATAATGAAGCCATTGTTTCAGGATGTTGATTACAGTAGATTTGCCACAGCCTGCTCCACCATTCACCATTAGTAGTGGAGCTTTCGGTAGAGGGTTTTTGTCTTTAAATGACTTAACAATATCTCTTGCATATCTTATGCCTTTTTCTACAACCTTCCTCTGATAAAAGTCAATAGTTTCTGATAGTTTCGTCATATGTATCACTAGCCAATCACAGCATGTGTCTTGCTAGCTAATCACAATACTGAATGGAGTCGATCAATCATGTACAAAAGATAAATACATTTATTGAAACACTCTTTATGATGGACAAAACCATAACTTAAAAAAAACCAATTCATGTTTTTTTTTAAGTTATGGTTGCTTATATAGGGCTATGCACATGTGTCATGTGACACTGGCCAATCACAGTCCTGAATAGATTGTGATTGGCCACAGCGCAGGATAATTGTACAAATTTCCAAACCTCACTTTCAGGGGCGGTTTCACTGCCCAAGATATTTGTACATTTTTCCAAATCTCACTTATAGGGGCGGTTTCACCGCCCAAAAATCACACCCTGTGTGAAGTGGGCGGTGTCTTGCTAGCTAATCACAATACTGAATCGAGTCAACCAATCATGTACAAAAAATAAATACATTTATTGAAACACTCTTTATGATAGACGAAACCATAACTTGAAAAAAACCAATTTATGGTTTTTTTCAAGTTATGGTTTCTTATATAGGGCTATGCACATGTGTCATGTGACACTGGCCAATCACAGTCCTGAATAGACTGTGATTGGCCAATCACGGTGCAGGGTTAGGCGGGTACTTTTTGGCCAATCACAGCGCAGGATAATTGTACAAATTTCCAAACCTCACTTATAGGGGCGGTTTCACCGCCCAAAAATACCACTAATTGGGCAATTGTATGACTACAAATTTGGGCAAGGTTTCACTTTCAGCCTGTTCTGAGCCCCATTGACATCAATTATGAAATTAAAGTGAAAT
Organism: Gymnoscopelus braueri; assembly: GCF_963280865.1. Lineage (NCBI taxonomy): Eukaryota > Metazoa > Chordata > Actinopteri > Myctophiformes > Myctophidae > Gymnoscopelus > Gymnoscopelus braueri. The sequence goes on along the minus strand of NC_137613.1, from coordinate 27,694,002 downwards.
ACTATATAAAAATCACACCCAGTGTGAAGTGGGCGGTGTGGTCATCACAGTGGTCATCATAGTGATGGAAGCTCACTTTAAAAAAAAAAAGATTTTTGGAAGTGCATAATCCTATTTATAGGTTATTAATGTCATCATGTATCTCGCTAGCCAGACCAGTCCGGCGGTTTACAAGATCTCCAGACAAATAGACACAATTAATTAATAATTTCGGTTAGGGATTCATTTTAAACTTGCAGCTGAGGCAGTTTAAATTTCCCAAATGGGAGCATGTTCTGTATAATAGATGGATTGAAGAAAACCAAAGAGTTCCTCAATGGAAAATAAGGGACCATCTCATCCTTCTTGAGTATTATGATGATGAATTTTCAAGTCAGTACATTTTTCAAGAATCAACAAAAATCATGATCACAATTAACCTGACTGTTGAAGACTGTTTAAATAATTTCTTCTTTGGTTGCACAAGCTACAAATGTCTATGCCAGTTTTCTCTCAAAAGGGAAAAAGTAACGCTAATGATTAGTCTCAAGAGACGAAGAGAGTAACATTGTTGCTGTTTATTTCTGGCCAATCCATCATGGTGGACAATTAAAATTAATCGCAGGTCAAGGTTTTAATAACAGGTTAAGGTTTTAATAACTGATTTATTAAGCAATGCTTAAAATTAAGTGGCGCAAGACAACTTGAATTAAAATAAAACCTAGATCAACAAATCCTTGATTAGCCCTAAACTATGCATAATTGAAGCCTTGTTGGTGCAACCCAACCTTATTACAGTGAAGTGAATGTTCCCCCTATCATTATAGGAGTGTTAGCAATAGCGTAACTGAAAGGTACTGTAGTATACTAATGTCAGCGTCTCTGAGCATTAACCACAGGCTTATCTGAATGTAAACAAGCAACCAGTTGTGGGGCGACACTGGACCTTGTACAATCCTGGCAAATGGGTCAAATGACACATTGTAAAGCGTTTTGGATAAAGGCGCTATATAAATGCAGCATTTACCATTCATGAAATGGTAGACATATTGCATTGAGAGGTACACTGTAAGATTTTGAGTGTTAGTTTAACCAATATGAACCCTATATTCATATTCTGGGCATGTCATAATACGCAAACAATATACGAAAATAGGCCAACATTTGCCAAAAATAGCAGATATTCAAGCTTCTGTTATTTTCGGCTATTTTCAGGGAAGATATTTGGTGTAGAATGAAAACATCAGGGGACCTAGTATAGACCCCTGGGGGACTACCGGTGAAGCATTCTATAGGGCTTAAGTGGTTAACTCTCAGCGTGTACAAAAGGCACCAAATGTTATGGGTTCATTTGGTTCCATTTTGTACACAAGGAACCAAATGTTACGGGTCCATTTGGTTCCATTTGTACACTCCTAGAGTTGAATGAACACTGAGGATTTGACTGTGTATGGTGAAATAAAATAGCTTTCATCTAACGCTGGCCCCAGCACACCCTTTAACAAATCCACTTATAACCCCCCCAGCTAGAGCTGTAGATCCAGCTGACGTTTCCTGCATGGCTGCCTGGTGGAAAGGAACGGTTTTGGAGAGAGGAACAGTGATCCTCCTGAGTGGCTCTGGTGGGAGTCTTAATGGTCACTGGGCTACGGTGAAACCTGTGTCTCTGGTAACATGAAAACAATGAGGCTTTTATTGTTGCACAGAGAAGCACTAGTGTGCGCTTTCATTGGAGTGGGTGTCCATATCTGTTTTTGTAGTTTGTTTCTCAGCCAAAGGGAGCTGCCTTTGGATTTACAGCCTGGGCTTTATCATGCAGGATGCTTTCTATAATATTAATCATAACTGTAACAGTTGAGAAGGTTTATTGGTTAAGATTTATGCCTTCCTGTCTGTTCAGATGTACGGACGACGCTTTTCTGAATGTAATGTTATTATTAAAAACTACTACTGGTTGTGAAGCACTTTTCAACCCCATTCTCAGCTAATATTGGATTGCGTGACTACATTCTGATATGTTTGGATTTGGTGTCGCTGGACGGAAAAGTAAACTCTTACACAACACTAGAAATGTGGAAGTCTGGAAATATAGAAAAAATTAAAGAAGTTCATACTGTAGGTGGTGTTACGTAAAAGAAATATACAGTATCAGTGCCTTGACAATTGACACTTCTGGGCACGCTCATATTTTGGACACAAAAAATATTTAGGTTATATGGATGTCACTTTCATATGTGTCGAGTGCCTTTGAATTTATGATTTCATATTTCAATTGATAATATGAAGCATGAAGTGATAAAGGGATATTAAATAACTTGGCTTGCAAAAGCCCCTCTAAACACATTTCCCATACAGGTTATTCTCCAGAATGAACAAGACTGGATGCTGATTTATCACAAAATAAACCTGTTTATTGAAATATTAACACGCTAAAAGGGACTCATTACTGGCCTAGTTTTCAGACCCCATGAATCACGGGCCATACTTTATGGAGAATTATGAGAATGCTCAGCGATTCAGAGGCATCATTTTAATCAAGTGGGGGTGATTGCGGTTGATTGAGGACTGAATCCAGTTCAACACATGACAACTCATGAACAGTTCATGCCAGTGTGGACAGCAGTACTGCATGTGGGACCTTAATATCAAAAAGAGACTGGAAATTAACCACATGAACCCTAGGCATCCCTATTCTGGGAGTGAACATGAGTTGAAAATAGACGATCTATAAGCTTGCAATGCGTCTTGCAAAGAGATTTGGTGTAGAGGGGAAAAGGAGGGAGCCTAGTATACTGTACACCCCTGGGGATGAAGTACAGTATACAGTGGTTAAGGAGGCATAGATAAATGGTGGGGGAGTACAGCCTGGATACCGTACATGATGTCTCAGCACACACAGTAAACCCTTAATGCCTAGTACCCAATGTATCATACAATATTGCCTATACATGCCATATTGGTCTAATAATTATGGCACATAAATGACACGTTCCGGGCATCGCTGATGACCCGGGCAGTGCATAAATGCACGAAATCTTCCAACCGATCGACTAGTTATGGGAGACTAGTGTCTGCCCGGGTGTCTGCCACGGCACTGTCTGTGTCCCTTTTATACCCAAATATGGAGATCCTTGATGACTATGACATCATAGTACTGACGTCATAGACTAGCCTAGCGTACTAGCGTACTATGGTAATGAGTACCGCACTGGGTCCACATTTGGCGAAAAAAAATGTTTTATGCATGACTACTCTGTTGCAGTTCCAGTTGAAAACTATTTCTTCCCATCTCTCCCCACTCCCCAGGGCCATAAAAACATCCACGTTTGTTGTTTGCAAGCAACATTCTCATTTACGCAGTTTCTGTGCAAGCGTAACCTACAGTATGTGTGTATATATGCATATATGTCGGTGTGTATGTATATATAGCATACAGTGTCTACACGTGCATGTCAATGACCATGTGTCAGTTCCGGCAGGAAAGGAAAGGAGCTTCTCACCAAATCCAACATGATGTATCACTTCAGAAGCAGAGCCCAATTGACCGTAAAATTGACGTGCTATTCTGTAGCGGCGGTGGCAACGCTGAGCTGCGAGCGACCTCTCATTACTCGGGTTCCTCCTAAACCCTGCCATCCCGCATCTGGAGTCAATTAAGGGTGTCTGCCACTAACGAGGGGAGGGAGAGCTGATGGGATTCACACGTGTGTCTGACGGGCGTCTTTTTATTGTAGTGCAGCACATCTGCTGGCTCAGGTGGGATTTCACCAGGGAGCATCATCCTCCCATTGGGGTTTATATAAGACACAATTATATCAATCCAAATTAGTCCATGATTACGTATTCATATTTTATTTGTCGTGAAAGCCAGGCAACTAAAATATTTGGTTGGAGTCTTGGTTCTTAAAGTACTGTAGACTTAACTTCTTTGTAGTAGTAATAGCAGACTACTTTAAAAACCTTACAGTTATCCGTAGCCTACGTTTTATGTCCTACTCGGGATTCGAAACCTGGTCTCCCACCGGTCGTGTGGAGACCAAACATTTACCACTCATGCTGTAGATGGGGGATGCCCGCTTGGCCAGGAGAGATGTTGCACTCATGAGCTTTAGGCAGTACTACGTGTCAATCAGTGAGTGTGCTGTCTAAATGTCTCGATTGAAGAGCAGGGAGTCCACCTCCAACTAGATTGCATCTTTTAAGTCTAATTGTCTGGATTATTTGGGATATTGTCTAGATCAGAAAAAAGCTTTCAAACTTTTTTCATGTCAGAGGCTCCCAAATTGACTTTCATGAAGCCATGAACCCATTTCAAATGATTCTGTCCCTATGCTTTGGTTAAATTAAATCAAATAGTTTGAGTACATAAAAGACACATTAATAGCGGTGATATTGAAATGTTAGAATAAAAGTCACATATAATGTGTTTGTGCTGAATTATATTTAAATGCAACTACTCTTGATATGTCCGTCAGCCCCCGTAAACCCCCTCAAGGACCCCTGGGGGTCCTCAGACCCCACTTTGAGAAAACCACTGGTCTAGAGTGTTACGTGACATAGACTGATATCATTGTATATGTGTGCAGTCAATTCTTGGTTAAAAATCTTTAATGTGTTTCATTTAGTTCACTCAACAACCACTTCAATTGAAGGCGTCATTGGAAGGCGTGGGAAGGTCCGGCCAGTAGTGCTGCTATTTATAAAGATCTAATGATTTTCATCGAACAGGACCTGGCTGAATCGTAGAACTTGTTCCCAAGGTTCGAAATAGTACGTTAACGATATAATATCCTGATTCTGACGTGAATGCCCACGGCTTCACCAAGCAGGGCGTTTTGAAGTCGTGCCAGTCGATTAACTGTGGCTTACAGCTGGACCCGTGGAAATGGAATTTAATTGCGTTCGTTATTATAAGAGTGAAAAGTAAAACGGTGTATGGCGGTGAATTAATGCCATGCCCATGTGATATATGGCTGCCTTCAAAAGTAGGCCTATAGTGGTAAAGTGGAGGTTTTCTTCAGTAAAGCTATGGGTCTGGACTGTTAAAACCTTGTGACAGACATCTGCTCTTGTGTTGTGAATGACTGGCAGTGCATGTGAACATGCATGTAAGAGTTATAGTGTTTTTGATTATGTCTGGCTGACTGTAACGGCTGTCTTATCACCATATCATTACTATCAGGCCTTCTTCTCATGTGCATTTGTGTTGATACAGATTTGCATTTGTGTATGTTTTCCTATATGTAGGCTATTGCTGTGATGCGCATGCGTACTCTGTACGTGCGTGTATGATTGTCTATACATGTCTATTGGTCTATGCATGCACGTACACACACACACATGCATGCACGCACACACGCATGCACGCACACACGCGCACCACACCTGTGTCTGTGGGTACGTGTGTCTCTGATTTGTCTGTAATGATGTAACACCTGGCCCTGTGTGGGACGTTTGAAGGCTAAGCATGTCCCACAGTAATTACCCAGCAAGCCCTGATGGCGTCTGGCTGGGTCCCACCAGTGAGGTCACCACCACCACCACACCACCGCCGTGGTGGACAGCCAATAAAAACCCACCTGCCTGGCTCTACAAAGCCTCCCTCTGAATGCTAACACTCCGGTGGTATTCTAATAAGGCGTGATTGATGAGGCATTATCTGAACGCAGGTGAGGTACACCGATTTTGTATCACAGGGACAATCGTTTCCAGGTCTGCTAGGACGATAAATGCGTCCGATGTGTCGTTTTAATAAACCGAGATGGGGTTTCGGAATCGTGGTGCGTGCAGTTTGTCTTGAACCGTGTTGTGTTCTTTCATTCAGAGCGCTATCGTACTCTAGCGTTAGCGTTTTCATACCCCTCTGCACGGCTCTGGGGGTCATATATCATCAGCCGTTTAATTACGGCTCTAAAAACGTTGGACTGCAATTAATGGCTTTGGTGTTTCCTCTCCAGGAAAAATAATGTGGAGTTTTTAACGGAAAACATTTCACGTAGCAAGCTCTTGTTTTTCCCATCCCTGAGCTTGGCCCTTGGGGACCATCTGCTGACTGGCCGAGCCACAGGGGGCTAAGGGCATCACAGCTTTGGGGAGAGTGTTTAGTGCTTTTGGGCCATGGGTCAGTGGACCAGGTATGGCATGAGAAAATATAAATATGGGCCAGTCGGCTCCTGTAGGGAATCAATTCCTCTTCCCTGTCAAACCTCCCCTGCTGAGATTACCCACCGACTCCTTAGTAACATGAAGACTCTGCAGCTTCATTAGTGCTCTACTACTTTACATACCGTGCACTGGTATTTAAGCCACCTGGTACATTACAGTAGAGCTACTTACTTCCTTGACTTGCACTTTTCATGAACAGACATCTAAACAATTGTTTAACCACATGAACCCTAGCATCCCTATTTTGGGGGTAGGATAAGGATAAGGATGAAGATTAAAAAAAGAAAAAAGAAAAAGAAGATCTACAAGCTCACAATGTTGTGAGCTTGTAGATCTGCTATTTTCCTCAAAGAGATCTGGTGGAGGGAAATACTAGCAGAGATAGGCAACTATAGGGTTTAAGTGGTTAAGTCATTGAGGGCTGTATTTTATCTAGGCTAACATCCTAACGTGACACATGTATGACCGTGTACTGTATCAGTATGTTGTAGTATGTTCATCATTATTATTTTATGTTGTTTTATGTATGTTTGGTAGAACCTTGGCTTGCATAGCTATGTAGTCTGTTGCTCCTTTTCTTCTATTTTTCTCTCTCTCCTTAGTAAGTAAATAAGTCTCTCTCTCTGTTCACTAATATTGCATGGCAAAACCAAAATCACTTTTTTAGCACACAAATCAAAGCGAACAAAGCTGATTCTACCAACGCATACAAAACATAACAATTATCATTTCTTATTTAGAGCCCTACAGGATTTGTTTTGCCTCTCCTCTCACTGTTTAGTACTATTTATTTTTAAAAAGGAGAATCAAAGGTAGCTATGAGTTACACATCACAATTCTTTAAAAAAAAAAGTTCAATTCATTCATTCATTCAAAAATAGCCTATCTACAAGATCATATAGGATACAACATACAGTAGTATATAGGGCTTAAGTGATTAAGTGTCTCTGTGCTAATGACAAAGCCAATGCTCACATGAACCTCCTCATACAGGTACATAGCAAAGGGTTGCAGTTCTAACCGTCCTGTGGAGTATGGACCTTCATGTTTGTTTACCTGTCAGACCATCGACGGGGTCTCCACTCTCCAGGGATGCAACCAGTGGTGGGATCCTGGTGGAAGCTCATGCCGTGAAGGCCCATTAAGCTAAGAGGATGCGGTCATGGACAGCCGGGTGTGTCGGTGTTGATTTATGCCTCCCTGGAGCAGCACTGCGGGCTGGAGCTGTTATGACTGGGGCTTCCTCCTCTCTTCCAGGGTGACTTCCGGTCAATAGAGGGCCCGCCGGCTCTGGTAAGTCTGGTTCTCCGAAGTACAGCTTGGGTGAAGAAGGAACTACTCAGTTGGGTTCTCCGTGCAGTGTCACCTGCAAATGGACACGCAAACGATTAGTTTTTCCCCACGTCAGCACTTTTTTGGGGTTGATTTACCACGAACTTCTGCTCATCAGGACGAAAAAAAAAGAAGCTACATTGCTTTCTGATGTGTGTTGAATGTGGTTTTTACTAGAGCATTGGGGCCATAAATCAAGATGTGCTTTTTTCCCCCTTCTTTTTGCGCTAAACACACCACCAACACATGCTAATATCCACAAATGCACACCCTCACGCAAGCAATCAGATGAGAACGGGAATGCACACGTTAAAGCACAAATTATACTTTGCTGTACGACGAAAACAGCCGATATACAAGCTCACAGCCCGCCGTGGCCGTGTCGCATTGTGAACTTGCATGTCGGCTATTTTCATTTGTGACACTGTCGTACAACAGAGCATAAATTAAGCATTAGGGTTTACATAGCCACTAGAGGGTGACTATGCCTTTGAAACCCAGTGTGTGTGTGTGTGTGTGTGTGTGTGTGTGTGTGTGTGTGTGTGTGTGTGTGTGTGTGTGTGTGTGTGTGTGAGACTGTGTGCATGTGCGTGCATGTGTGCGTGCGTGCGTGTCTGTCTGTCCACCAGATGTGGAACAGTGAGAGTCCCTCGCTCTGTAGGCGGTGGGTGTTGCTGAACGTGTCGGCAGCCATATGGACAGAGGAGGGTTTGGAAACATCCCATTACAAGTCGTACATCAGAGGCCTGACAGGCCCCGATTCCGGCCTGTTTTGATTTCAGTCACGAGTGCAGCTGCTCCAGAGCCTTTTAGACCGTTTTTTAAAGTCATTTTAACCCCTTGCAGACCACGCCACAGCCCGGCTGGACCTCAGGTGGTCCTGGGGGACGCCAGTGTGAGATATTTGCTATGGGGGGGTGGTCTGTTGCATGCATGATTCATTTTTCTGTTTTTACTTCTGTTGGTCAAAGATTTGTCTTTGTGCATTCCCACATCCATTTAAAAACAGTCTACATGGGTGAGCGGTTTACAACGGACAGGGGGCGCTTATACTGCGAACGCACCGTATGAGGCCTACAGCCAGCGCTGTGCGCCCAGTTCTTCGTTCCTGTATTGTTTATTTTCTATGAAGGGGGGAGTTAAAAGTGCTAAATGAAATATTACCAGACGTCCTGGCCATGAGCGATAATGTGCGAGAATAGTAGAGTCTGTCTCCGAGCCCTCCGACGGGAGCAGGGGATTGTCTCAACATCAATACAGAGAGTCGTGTGTGCGGTGGTCCAACATTTGCAATCCCACAATGCCTCTGGACACGCTAACACAGCCATCACTTCCCATCCAGTCGCAAGGGTGCATAAACAAGAACTGGGTTAAGATTCAAACATGACAAATTATAGCTTTTCCTTGAAACTAAACTTTTCTTATCTCGCTCAGGGGAACGTCTCAGCCAAAGCAGAAACTAAATATATTGGCTGTTACTCCCTTCAGAAAACGGAAGACACCGAAAAAAAGACTCCAACCTTTCTAAATCAACTGTTTCATTCTGAGTGGATCTCCCTCAGGGAGGGATTGGTTTCAGACGGGAACGGCTCTCCCTCCCAGAATGCCACACCTCACACTTTCCAAAGCCGTCCTCTCTTGTGTGACATAACTGATGGCCTATCCTGGCAAACGTCCTCCGACCAGGTCCACAAGCCAGTGACTGACACATAATGTACATGCACGCGCACACATGCATGCACACAATGCACACACACATAAGCAACGCACACAGTGATCACACCCACACACACTTTGTAGACATGTACATGCACGTGCATACATGTACGCACAAACGCTCGCGCGCACACACACACACACACACACACACACACACACACACACACACACACACACACACACACACACACACACACACACACACACACACACACACACACACACACACACACACACACACACACACACACACACACACACACACACACACACACACCGTCTCCCACCACTGAGGTTCCCCTACATCTCCTGAGTGGTCTTGGCAGCTTGCAGAGAATAGAGTTGGAGAACCACAATGAGAAAACCCAGGGAGGACCACTGTTCTTCATCTGGGAAAACAAGACATGACTCCTGGCTCAGTCTGGCCATCCACACTGGGCTATTTAGAGTTTTCCTCAAGTGCTACGTCTCTCAACCTTTGTTATGCTTGGTGGGAATACTGACGGGAGCGAGGTGAACTATGGGGAAAGTGCATTTAATCTTGGTGAATAATATGCACGCAGGTCGTGCCTTGGTGAAATTAAGATTATTCTGAGAAAAATAATATTTGAATTATCTAAAAATGTCAGGGGGTTTATAATCATCCTCATTGTGACAAAGACAAGTAGAAAACCACATAATGTAGTCAGTGTGCTCTGTAGCACTATGGAGTTGTCCCAGGCTTTTTAACCTGGAAAGGAATGTTCAGTACAAACAGTTAAAAGTCTTTGTGACCGTTTGAACTGAGGGACATCTGTCTCTGTCTGTCTGTCTGTCTGTCTGTCTGTCGTAAATATAGACTCTACCACTCACAATCTTTTAAGTCAATCATCATTTCATAGGTAACCCGGCAATCATTATCATATCACAAACTGTCATGCTTTGACAGCATTATGATCCATCTAATTTACCTGAGATAATCTAATCAAACTCCTGTTCAAATCAATCAGTGCCAAAATCAATTGAACACACAATTAAAATCAATTGAACACACAATTCACACAGTTTATCAGTGACAAAAACAAACAGGTTGTCTAATCTCTACCATCTTAACTGGATAAACAGCACCACCATCTGGAGCCTTCAGGAACAGACCACTGTTCTCACTACATAAACAAAGTAATTTTTCATGACAATGGAATTACTAGTTTAGTATAACTTCACATTGTTATTGAAATCAACAAGTCTGTACATTTATGTATTTTACCTGAGAAATATGCCACTATTAAGTTTGTTTTCAGTGTCATACAGAGCTGTTTGCGCCCCCACTATTTCTCATCTATAGCCACTAGATGGCAGGATTGCCTTAACAGTCAAAAAGCTAGTTGGTATGAACAGTGGAGTCTGCAAAGGAATGTCTGGGATTTGAATAATATGCCATATAATATTCTATCAAACTGATTGCTGACATGAAATGACAACTATGGAATATTTCTGAAGATTGTTACTTTTAAATACTTAGTAGATGATGATGATGGATGTGTATCATCATCATCATTATTTAAAACCCAGAGCAATGATCAGCATGTTTTATTTTGATCCCCAACATACAGTAGAACCACTCTGGCCGTATGTATCTTGCACTTCTTGTGAAGATTACAAAAGCAATCCTCTTTGAAAATGTAATGAAATCTCATTATTTTTGTCCAACAGTGAGAGTAAAAAAGCCATCCAATTGGTATAATCCAAGAAGCTTTCAAATTGATGATTCAAACAAAGTGGTTTTTTTCCCCCCGTTCTGCCCCGAAGGCCCTACTGTGGTTAACACATGGAGCCTTAATCCTGGTCCAGTTCATCCATTTCCAGCTCCTTTTCTCTGCTCATATGAGAGGAGGAGGGGGGGGGGGCATTATTATGTTGGGTTTTCATTACCAGGAAGGTAATGTCCTCTGACAAAATGGAAGGATGATCCCAATCCGCCTTTCTCCACACTGTCTCGTTGTTTGACCTGAGGCAAGGGCTCCTGCCTGAGTTCCTCACATTATGGAAAACAGGAAATGTCAGCAGCACATGATGACCAGAGGTACATTAGAGCAGTGGTTCTCAACCGTTTCAGGCCGCGACCCCCCCAAAATAATCATATTTGAACTGGTAAGCCCTGATAAGCATGTCAAATTTTCGGTTCCACAGAAAAAAATGTGAAAATAACAGATCTACAAGCTCACAGAGATCGGCTATTTTCAAAATGTTTGCTTCTTTCTTATATTATTTGACAAATTGGCCAATGTTTGATCAGTTTTTATAGTATAGTTTGTTGATTACTTTTGATGAAGTAATAGCCTTTTCCATTTCTTTCCTTTTGAGGTATTAAAAGTCCTTAAATTGTCATCTGGGGACCCCAACAAAATCATGGGGACCCCCTGAGGGTCCCGACCCACAGGTTGAGAACCACTGCATTAGAGGTACATGTTCTGACAGGAACCCGGTGGACGGAGGGAGAGAAGCAGCAGGTGATTCGTTTTGTTGTTTCAGGGTTTCATAATATAATTGTGCTATATGATATTAACTACAAGAACCCTAGCATCCCTATTCTGGGGCAAACCTGCAGGCTCACTACGTGTCGCAATGTGACATGTTGTGAGCTTGCAGATCTGTATAGACCCCTGGGGGACCCCGGTCAATGAAGAATATAGGATTTAAGAGGTCATTTAAAGAAGCAATTCACCTATTTTTCCACCTTATCTTCATAATTGGTCTTGACTATTCACTAATGTTCACTATAAGAGGGCACCATTTCCATCTACTCACTCTGCATCTCACTGGTTGGCTGTCTTCCTGCATGCTGAACTTGAAGGCATTGTTCTTGCATAAAAAAAGAAGAAAAATGGAATGTTTGAAATGTTGTTTTAAATTACAAAACTTGCCTACCGATGATGTCACAGGTTTCTAAACTGTCCATAATCCTCCTCTGAGACACAGACCGAGTAGACAGCAATGGTGACTTCTTATAATGAGTGAGGACCAATTATGTGAAAACAGATTGAAAATGGGTGTATTCGCCCTTTAAGTAATTTGAAAGAGATGTATCAAAACATGTCAACAACAAAACAACCTTTGAACTTCACTTACAGGAAGTGAGTGTTTTTTGTTTTTCCAGTAGATCTCCAGCACCAGATTTACCGGCACACATAAGTCACCCTCCTGCCGTCCGCTGACATGTGTATGTGATTATCTGTTCTATTTTGCCTTCCCCTCTTGTACCTGAGACTGTCTCTCATGGCCGTCTCTTATAAACCCTCCGTGCCAGTGGCCAGGCTTCGCGTTTGAAGCCGAGCCCGTCTGATTTATGTAGAACGTGTGTGAAATGTCACAGCGAGATGCTGCCAGCTCGTAGCATCATGTTGGAGACAGAGAGAGGGCTGAGAACTGGGCCCTGACCAAGATGAATGAAGGTTAGTGGCTCAAGCGGAGTGCCATGTGTATGTTCTATGGGTAATGGAGGCATAGCAGGTAAACAAGGGAATGAGTGTGCACAAAAATCCTGAGTGCTAAAGCTGCAATCTGTACGTTTTAGGTCCTACCCGGGATGTTTGGTCTCCCGCGTGGGAGACCAAACATCTACCACTCACGCAAGTGGCAATCCCTACTTGGCCAGGAGAGATATCGCACTTATGAGCTTCAGTGAGTACTACTAGTCAACCAATACAGTAGGTGTCCTACCCGACACCAGGGACAAAACCTCTCAGTGGAAGACTATGGAGACCGTCTCTAACCACTGCATAATGTGCTAGTTATATTGTATTAAGATACTATATACCATTTAAGTAAGTAGCCTTGGGAAGCTATGGTTCCTGAGCCATATGGCCCATAGGGCAGGAGCCTATCTCCTGTTTATTTTGCAGGAGATAGGCAACACAACACAACACAACACAACACAACACAAAGCACTCATTATCTATGTTGTGACTTGGTCTGTGGCACGTCATGCATCACTGCTCCACCTGACCCCTCCTCACCTCTCCCAGGCTTCTGATTCACTCTGTTGACTTCTCACTCAGCTGGGAGTCAAATTTACAACCTCACCTCAAAAGGTGAAAGACCCACCCGGGCGCCAAAAACAAATAGTTGACAATCTACCTGCATGCACTCGACCATCTCAAACCTCAAAACATTCCGTACCGAGATGCCTGACCAGTTTTCTACAGCAGTGGCTCCCAAACAATGTGCCGAAGCACACTGCTGTGCCGTGTGAGAAGTCCAGTTGTGCCTTGGGATTTTGTGACAACCACACTTTTTTTATTGCAATTCTATGAAATATATTTTAATCTACCATATCAGTATATGTGCACTAATTTTAAGAGGAGATTCAAAAGATTATACTGATTTAACAAGCCTGAGATTCTCAGGCAAGCAGTTCCACAGCTGAGGCGCCTTGACAGCGAAAGAAAGCCCAGTCGCCCCTTGAGCTGGGATTTAGGAACATTAGGATGCTTAACACCGGAACCTGTTTCAATCCTGTCTGAAGATTCCCTCTTCACCTCTGCCCTTTTCAAGTCAAAAGCTAACCATCTCTTGGGGCAGCCTACTGATCATTCCCACCAAGTTTCAAAGTCTTGCCATGTGTTCTCAAGTAATTTAGCTAACAGTCAGAACCTTGACTGTGACCTTGAACTTTTTAATCCTAAATGTATCTTGCTTACTAACACGCACGCACGCACATACGCACACACAGAAAAAAATATAATTGCTGCACCTTCACTGAGAAATTCCATCCATTCGTTGTCCTAAACCTAATTTTAATGGTAAAAAAAATCCTCTCCTCTGATCATCTGTCCTGTCCATAACACAGATTAGACTAATAATCAGCTTTACATACACGTATAAAGGTTAATTTTAATTTAAGACAGTGTGTATAGGGAAGGGTTAAATATGGAAGGGTTGATTTACGTGCTTATTTTCAGTGTTGTATCTAAAATATCTATTTTGTTGAAACACACGAACGTAATTTTACATGTCTGAAGTACAGCTAGAATTATAGTAGTAATCCCAGTAGTAATCCTACTACTTTAATTAAAATGCCCACACTGTGGTGTACGTCCCAGGTTGGCCAGCAGACGAGCACTCCATTTGCCTCCAAACGTGCCCAAGACTATTGATCAGTGCTCTGGCTAATGCCTAGGCTTCTTGCTCCACCTTCAATGTTACATATTGTACAAAGAATGTAGTTTTATATCAACTGCAGTTGATATAAAACTACATTATTTTTATTCAGGCAGAGTTTAGCCACATTTTTTGGGGCTGATAGGCCCACCCTACTGCGCATGTGTGACATAGGCGCAGTGTGTGACATAGGCACAGTGTCCCATAAAAGGGACAAGGACTGATAGAGATCTCCATATATGGCCATATCAGTTGGATCATCGGTGCACCGTGCGATCTCTAGATGTGAGGGCCCGAACCTCTAGTTATAGTAAATACTGTAGCTCTTCATTGAAGCAAGTACTTAGCTTAAAATGTATCCCCTGTCCGTGAGACATTTGAAATCTTGTCTACATTTTTATTTGTATTTTATTTTTATTATATGACCTATACGGTTCAAGAGTCAGAGGCTAAAATGTAAAGCGGCCTGTTATAGCGCTAAGACTAAGACCAAAGGACTAAAACTTTGATATTTATTCGACTGAGACTAGACTGAGACTAAACAATTTCAGAAGACTAAAATAGGACTACAACTGACCGATGGTGGTGTTAAGTGAATAATAAATATACATTAAGCACCAATAAAACATTTACAAAAGTTTTAAGAAACCCCCGTTTCAACCTTGTCACACATGAGGCCAATTTTAAACATTCGGGGTGGAGTGTCTTCCTTCACCTCAGGACAGGGACACGGACAGGGGTGAGTGTTTTGGGGCGAGCGTTCTTGTATTCAAACTACGGGATACATTTCCCTCTGTTAAAACAGTAATCGAATCGCTCTGCCTGCATTGTTGTTGAAGAATCTGAAGGCGTCTATTCTTGGCCCCCTCCCTTTTCCCTCTACACCAAATCTCTTCACCGAAAATAGACAAATATGTTCACCTATTATGACAGAACAGGGACGCTATAGGGTTCATGTGATCAAAGCTTGGTAAGACTGTATGCATCAGAATAAAAGATGACACAAGTGATGTGATTGATTATGTGGTCGGCAGCAGACTGCCGCCCACATAATCACCACCTGTTCTCTGTACAGACCTCCTTCAGAGGCTGGCCTCTTCCAAGTGGGACCAGAGACGAGAGCGTGGCTTTGCGACACTGAGCTGGACATATGACGACGATACACGAAAGGAGATGAGGCACAGGGAGAAAAGGAGTTCGAGAAATTCTGGCAACAAGCATTATCTGAGGAGCTGATCGGGCACACACAGTATCTCCACATTCCACATTTAGAGGGTCCTTCATATCATATAATCGTGTGGTTATTTTGTCACACTGTTCACTGTGGAATGTTTCTCTCCAGTATGGATACGCTGGTGTCTCTTCAGATTACTTAAGTTATTAAAACTCTTGTCACACCGTTGACAGTGGAAAGGTTTCTCTCCATTGTGGAGGCGCAGGTGTGTCCTCAGGTTACGTAACTGACTGAAACTCTTGTCACACCGTTGACAGTGGAAAGGTTTCTCTCCATTGTGGAGGCGCAGGTGTGTCCTCAGGTGACATAACTGACTGAAACTCTTGTCACACTGTTTACAGAAGAAAGGTCTTTCTCCAGTGTGGAAGCGCAGGTGTCTCCTCAGGTCACCTATATGACTGAAACTCTTGTTGCACTTTTTACAAGTGTAAGGTTTTTCTCCAGTGTGGGTACGCAGGTGTGACTTCAGAGTATCCGACCGACTGAAACTCTTGTCACAATGTTTACAGTGGAAGGGATTTTCTCCAGTGTGAACACGCTGGTGCCTCTTCAGGTCACCTAACTGACTGAAACTCTTTCCGCACTGTTTACAGAGGAAAGGTTTTTCTCCAGTGTGGATACGCAGGTGTGACTTTAGAGTACCTGACCGACCGAAACTCTTGCTGCACTGTTTACAGTGGAAAGGTTTTTCTCCAGTGTGAACACGCTGGTGCTTCTTCAGGTCACCTAACTGACTGAAACTCTTGTTACACTGTTTACAGAGGAAAGGTTTTTCCTCCAGTGTGGACGGGCTTGTGCGACTTCAGGTGAGATAACTTGCTGAAACTCTTGTCGCACTGTTTACAGATGTGGGGGTTTCTTTCCTGTGTGAGTCAACGGATGAGTCTTCACCTCTGGCCGAGTTAAAGTCTCTGTAAACTGTTGATGACTGTGATATGTTGGTTCATCTGTCTCTCCTTGTTTAAGGTTGGTTAGAGAGCCGCTGGTGGTGATTTTCTGACAGGCTGCTGAGGTCATCTGTCCATTGCTCAGCATTTGGCAGCAGAGGTCATTGTGGCTCCTCTTCATGTGTTTGCGGAGGTAGAACTCAGATGTTAAGGCATGTGGACACTCAGAACAGCGGACCTGAGTACGGAGAGATTGGGTCTCTCTCTCTCTCTCTCTCTCTCTCTCTCTTCTCTCTCTCTCTCTCTCTCACTCTCTCTCTCTCTCTCTTCTCTCTCTCTCCTCTCTCTCTCTCTCTCTCTCTCTCTCTCTCTCTCTCCTCTCATCTCTCTCTCTCTCTCTCTCTCTCTCTCTCTCTCTCTCTCTCTCTCTCTCTCTCTCTCTCTCTCTCTCTCTCTCTCTCTGAGAACTAATTAAATCCTACACAGTACTTGAACAAAGTGGAAGTCTGCAGTGATTTCCACACCTTTTATAGGCTGACCAGAGATCAGGGCTGACATCACACACAAATACAGACCATTGCCATGCATACCTAAAAACACCGATTTGTGCAGGGGCTGCTGCAGTTTGTGCATGTGTTTTGTACGTGGCAGAGCATGGGGGTGAGGGGAGGGGGGTGCAGGTAAAATCCTGCCTAGGGCACCAAATTGCTCAGGGCCGGCACCGGCCCACATATCTGACCACTTAACAAGTGGAGATGGGTGGGCCGCGAATGCATTCAAGATTTTCAAGTGCATGGGCCCTGATCCAGAAAAGGTTGGGAACCACTGCATGTTAGGTTTACTCTACATAACCGCCCAGCCATTTCCCCAGACATACCACTAATAGTGGTATTGGTTGTCAGAGGAAGCCATTGGTTTCTATTCATTTCATCAAAGTATACAAAATGGAAAGACTAATGCAGCACAGTGCACTTTACGTTGCCTTAATTTAATTTTTTTTGTCAAAGTTACATTACCGTTGTGTACCGTTGTTGTATAATAATTGTAATTGTAATTGTAATTCTACTACTACTACTACTACTACTACTACTACTACTACTACTACTACTACTACTACTACTACTACTACTACTACTACTACTACTACTAATAATACTACATCA